>NC_056731.1:779850745-779925745 GCF_019279795.1 Protopterus annectens
AGTGCATTTGTATCCTTACGTGCGGGACTTAACAGATATATAAACAACGCACCATTAAATAGAAAGATTAACATCATAACAGATATACGTCTAACAAATGCAAATAATGTATTTAAGTCAGTAATTAAAAATTACTGAAGACAAAGAAAAGATACAGCAGAACACCACCACCCACTCACAATACAAGAAATAACACAACTGAAAAACAGCCAAGTACTTTCCCCAAACACAGTAGATGGACTCGTAAGAAAAGTCTGGTTTGATATATAGCTACACTTCACGCGACGTGGGGAATGAAGGTGTATGATACCTCACAGAAGACAGTTTTACAATACAGATACAGATGGCACAAAGTATGTAACAAAACATTTTAACGAACATAAAAAAAAACACAAAGAACATGATGATGTTACAAAACATTTGCTAAGAGGATTCATGTTCGAAAACTGCACAGACCCTTTATGTCCTGTAAAAAGTTTCAAAAATACTTACAAAAAGGCCACCTAATACAAAACAACTGTTCCTCCACCCAAAAAACATCCACAACATGTACTTGACAAAATGTAAACATGGTACACAGCACAACCGATGGGAATAAATTACCTTGCAAACATGTTACCACAAATCTGCAAACAAGCAAACCTATCAAAGAGATACACAAACCACTTCTTAAGAGCAACAGCAGTAACATTACTGTCACAATCAGGGATGGAAGCATGACAAATAATGAGTGTAACAGGGCATAAAAGTAAAACATCACTGCAATCATATTACCAACCATCGGTAGATGAATTTAAAACATGGGGAAAAATAATATCTGGAACACAAGAAACACCAAAAAATCCAATACATGAAGATAATATCAATAATACAACAGACAACGGACCAAGAAGAAAAAAAAATGAAAGTCCATAACACAGAACATCCATACCTGGAAAATGAATCAGAAAAACCACAAGACAAACAACAGATTATAAACTATGGAACAATAAACATCTGCAACATAGAAACCCAACAAAATAAGTAAGTAAATTCTAAATTTATACTAAAACCATATATATATATATATATATATATATATATATATATATATATATACTGTTGTGTCTTTCGGCTTTTCCCGGTTAGGGGTCACCACAACGGAACTCCGGTCAGCTAATGATTGGCAGTAGATTTTTGCGTACTGAGTTGCCGGCTCTGACACACAACCTTCAACAAAGGTATGCCCATTCATGCATGTCTCCACACAGAAGACGCTCTAGCTAAGAGTCAAACAGGACAATGTCTTACTGTGAGGCGACAACGCTACCGCAGCACCACCACTGCATATATATATATATATATATATATATATATATATATATATACATACATATATATATATATATATATATATATATATATATATATATATATATATATATATATACACACATAGAATACATAGACAGATAGATAGGATGCAATATATAAACATAAAATTTACTATAAACACAATTTCTCATTACAGGTACCATATTAAGAAGAACTCAAGCCAACATATGAGCATAGACAACCATCAAGTCAGAACCAATACAGAAATATAAAAGAAACTACAACATGAAGACCTATCAAAAGCTTTAAAACTATGAAGACGTACCAAAAGCTTTACAACTATATCTACTTATATAATTATTTCCTAACATTTTTTTGAAAAATTAAAAAATAACTTGTATTTAAATTAAAACAGAAATAAACAATAAACACAAACTGAAATTGTGGACTATTTTATCTCACAAAAAGTGGAAGAATACAAAGAAAAGCAAACAAAAACCTAAATAACAACAACACAAAGATAATACAAAACAAACTAACACCATGTATAATAGCAATAACCCATGGCTGGGTGTGGGTAATGCTGGATTTACCCACGGTTAGTGGTTTGGTCATGAGGGCGAAGCCCAAGTGACTAAACAAAGCCATCCATGGGTAAATCCAGCATTACCCACACCCAGCCATGGGTTATTGCTATAATCTATTCCAACTCACAGTTGCCTGATGTTTGGAGTCAAAGAGGACATGCAAATAGGCTGTCTATGCTGGTCATCCCTTACTTCCACAAAGGACATTGCTGGCAAGCAGCACCAGTCCGAGAGCATAGAAAGTGGTTTTCCCAGTCTAAACACAAGAAATCTCATTTCTCTGTCCACTTCCCAGATGCCTGCTACCCTCCACAACCACCAGTAGAGGACAGCAAGCCACATCCCTTCATTTGTTTCCTTCCCTGCCTTGTGCCACAGTTACCTAGGTCACAGTAAAGCACCATTTTTCTGTGCCATGGAACCAGGCTAGGTGTTGTCAGATTTTGACAGGCTACCATTTTGTCCTTATCAATCAACTGACAGAAGCAATTGTAAAAAAAAAAACAGTTCTTCTGACTTTAGCTTTTATAACTCCCCTAATGATATTGGCAGAAGATATCAGTAGTTCACTGCTATGAAAAGAGATAGCTGGCAGCTGACAGATAATAGCCATCTGTTTTCTGATAATTTTACTGATGATCAGTTTCATAAGATCATAGGATCATAGGATCATAGGAAGTTACTAGGCTGTTGGCACTCAGGCCCTTATAAGCCTAGCCAAAAGTTTAGCCCATGCTTAGACAAATAAGCACCTGATGCACCTGTCCAGCAGGGATGCAGGTGGAATCCCAGGGATCTATTTTCTATTTCCCATCCAGTTATCCAGATTATGCTTAAAAAGGGGTAAACAGGTACTCTGCTTGACGTGGAGAGAGAGTCTATTCCATAGATGGTGGAGTCTCTGGGACACAAATCTGTCCTGCCAGCAAGTCCTATTGATGTTACAGACCAGGCTGAGGTCACATATGCAGGTTACCCGAGTGGAGCTTGACTTGTGGATATGCAGCAGTCCCATCAAGGCAGGGTCAGAGATCATGTTGTATGCCAGAGATCGCCTCTGAGGAGTCTGTATGAAGCAGAGTAGAGGGATAGTCCTTTTAGCCTATCTGTGTATGGTAGATTTTTGAGGCCCTGGATTCTCCTGGTGAGGAACCTCTGTGGTCTCTCCAGCTGTTGCATGTGCTTTGTGAGGTACATGCCGAATAGGGCTTTGTACTCAATAATGGGCCTTAAAAGAGAAGAATACAGGTATGTTATGAGGTCCTTGTCCCTGGATGAGATACCCTTACTTATGAGGTGGGAATTGTAGAAAGCTTTCCGTACAATGGAAGCAACACGGTGGTCAAAACTCAGGCTGCTATCAATCTGGGTGCCCAAATCCCTCATGACTGACTGCATGCTTAGAACGTTGTTATTAATGTGATCATTTGTGGGGATATCTCTCTCCCCAAAGGGGATGATGATGCATTTTTTTGTATTCAGCTTGGGGCCATGTTTCTGGCACCAGTCATTTGTTTGGGTGAGACCCTCTTGGAGGATGTCCACGTCACTAGGGGAATTGATGACAGCTCCCAACTTGCAGTCATCTGCAGACTTGGTCAGCCATAGCCCACTGGTTTTGGCCTGTACTTCAGAAAAATATATCCCAAGTAACAGAGGCCCCAAGACCAAACCCTGGGGTAGGTCACTCAATACAGATCTGCTGCTTGAGGTGACTTCCTCTATTTTGACCTGGTGAGTTCCATCAGTGAGCCAGTTGTCTACCCATCTGGTAACATCCGGACTGATGCCTAGTTGCGAGAGTTTATCTATTATGCCCGAGTGGGGAATAGTGTTGAAGGCTTTGGCCAGGTCAAGGTAGGTGGTGTGCACTGTCTTCCCCCCATCCATGGCTTTGGTGACTGTCTCAAAAAAAGTCAACCAATTTAACAGACACGACCTCCCCTTGATGAAGTCAAACTGTGTGGGATTGAGTGTTTGGAGGTTGCCAATGTCCTTGTTAATGAGGTCCATGATAATCCATTTCATGGCCTTGCAGATCAGGCTAGTTAGGCTGATGGGTCTATAATTTCCCAGATCAGTGGATGCTCCACCTTTGTGTAAAGGGATGACAATGGCTGTCCTCCACTCAGCTGGGACAAAACCGGAACTCAGGCTTTGGTTGAATAGGGCACCTAATGGTGCTGCAAGTTCCTGCCTGAGTTCATTGAGGATGCAGCCTCGGATATCAGGTCCCATGGAGGCTGTATTTTTTTGCCTTTGAGATAGCAGTGATGTCCCGATCCCTAGATATAAGGGCTAGGGGGCAGGTATTGGGAATGTCCTGATTTACTAATGGGGGGGACAGAGGGGTGAAATTTTCACTGAATCTGTCAGTCAGCTAGTTTGCTATATCGACGGCATTTGTATATAATTCTCTCAAATACCAGGAAGTACACCATGTCGCAAGCATATACAATGTGCTTGGAAAACACTTTTAAATATCAACAAATGGATTAACCTTAATAACTTTTCAACTAGTTGCAGTCATGCAGTGATCAACTATTCTGTATGAAAAATTGCTATTGGTCTGATTTCAGACTGCATACAATTTAAACAAATTGTATGCATTTGTATAGTTAGTTAGTTAGTTAGTTAGCTAGTTAGTTAGTTAGTTTACTATGGTGAAGCATTGATATCAGTAAGTCTTTTTCTGGCTCAGCCTTGAAATCGCAAAAAAGTAAAAAAAGTATAGATAAAATAAATAAATAAACATTTACAAAGCAAAACATTTACAAAGCAAATATTCCATCTGAAATGCTCTATAGCAGTACAATGATAAATAATGTCACCGTTTTACATAGCATACATTTACTTACAAAACAGCGCAAAGTTACAAAATGTAAACTGTATAGGATAGGACAGTGAGAAAACGGACAAACTAGGAAGAAAAAAATAAAAGACAGAAGTGGGGGTGGAGTTAAAAGAATATTAACCCAGATACTCCAAGCAAAGTGCTCAGTTGTTCAAGTGAGAACAGAATCCTTCACAATGGAGAGCTCATTAGCTTGCTGTTTTTAAAACACTGTAGATTGCTTTCATGAATAATATTTTTTTAAGTTGTGAGCAGGATAGAGACTATAAGATGATCATCTTCAGTTTGGACAGAAGTGTTTCAAAAAGTGTTGGAGTACAAACTGAAAATCTCTGACTATTGTTGTGGATTTTATTCCTTGGAGCATGTAATGAAGGGTCAATGGGAAGGTTTGATCATATACTTTCTTCTGATGTACAGGGTATAAGTTGACTTGCTAAGAATGTCAAAAAGTTTTGATTGATTAGTTTATAAGCTAAAGATCCAAAAGCAGGATGTCTCTCTGCTAGAAGGAAGGGTAGCCACTTAGCTTTGTTTAGAATAGAGCAGTGGAATTCATTTGGGCTGCCAGGGAGATTAAGCTGCAGATTTTGTTACCCATGGTTTAAAGAGTAAAGAACTTCTTTTTTAAAATTTCTGAGATAATGGGGAGACCATATTCTAGCTGGGTCAGAAACATCCCTTTCCCAACCACCATTCTCCCATCTTTAAACAGGAAGTGTGAGATTATTTTCTTTTTGTTCCAGGTCAGTTTTAAAATTACCATCTCTTAAATCACGGACTCCTTGTTCAAGGACTGAAAATAATTTTTTTTTATAATTTGGGCATTTTTCTGTGTGCTTGTAGAAGGCATTCTTTTTGTCTTTCTTTTTAATTCTAATTCTAACACATAAAGACCTGGTGGTCAATACCTATATAAAATGCCCCACACCAAGCAGAAATACATATGTAAGCTATCCTCTTGATTTTGCAATTAAAAATCCAGGCACTTTGAGAGTATGAGGTAGCTGATCTAAACTAACAAAAGAACCCTCAGAAATGTACCTGCAAGAATTACAGTAAGTACAATTTAATGTACTATTGTTAAAAGAAATAAAACCAGAACACTGAATAGCTTCACTCGGTAGTCAAAGAAGTAGCTCTGCAAGTGTGTTGTGACATGTGTGATATTTGGCATGAGTGAAAATCTGTGGGGCTGGCTACCTTGATGTGGTACAGTGAGTTGTTGCAGTATATTACTTGCTACTAAATGATAGTTAAGACTGTGTGAGGATTTTGCCTCAGTTTGTTTTTAATCCATTCCTTGTAAATTGTGTAGTATTCTAGTAAATCTTTAAAGATTGCAGTCACTAAATAATGACATATATTGGAGTTTCAGATTTCCTATCCTTTGGAAAATGTATGTCAATGTAAAATGTGTTACTCTAGCAACTCTCTAAGTATATAAGAGCAGTATTTAAAATCTATCCATGATTTTGGTGCTTTGTCCCTCATTATTTGATGCCTTTGTCACTCATTCTTGTAAAATGATCACTCTGAGACTAATAGAAGAGGTGGCTGGAAGTGTAGGACAGAAGTGGGAGAAGATGATATTGTTAGATGTGAGTGGCAACTAGACTGGAGGATGAAATATTACTTCACAGGTAATAGTCTACTGAATGAGGTTATAATAATGAAAATACTAATAGTATAAGAGTCATAGATTTTATTACTTAGACACTGTCAGGCACCTGACCAGCAGTGTGACTGTTATTTAGTATTTGTATATTGTCACTTTATTTTTACTTATGTTTGCTGGAGCTTTTCCCGTCTGGTCTCCACTGAAAATGGGTTTGTTTGAAAACTCAGTTGGACTAACCCGGGTAACAAATGTGAAATAAATAAATAAATAAGACTACCATCAATCAGTGGCTTAGTGTGCTATATGCACTCCCTGGTTCACATGTCCACCTCCTTCCTCCAACAGACTGCTACAGCCTGGATCTATCCCTGCCTCCCTCCCCCTAGGACAGACATCCCCATCCTCCCTGCCAGCTCCATCACACAGCCAAGTCACTAATCAAACTTGGGTTGCCTGGAAAGTAGTTAAGGCATTATCGCTCTGCATCACTGAGCTAATTACGTGTTATTTTACTTTTGATTTAGACTACCTCAGCCACCAGTAACCTAATGCAACTTGAGTCAAAAGAAAAGCTACTTCATCTAGCAGTCCAGACAGCCCTCAATGAACTGTCATTCCTACTCCTCTTCTGAAATTGCAGGATGATTTGCAATAAGCTATGATCACCTTATTTGCTATGGGGATTGTGAAGATATGTGAAGGCTGCCAGCATAGCTAGATAGAATTTTGTAGATTATTCTGTCATTTGTAAATATTAATATAAGCCACAGGCTTGTTCTCTTAAATGTGAAAAGACTGCATTGGATGTTGAACTGCAAAACTGTAACAACAGTGCACTCCGCTGTAAGAAAGCTGATAAGTCAAGCATTTTATAACTGCTTTTGATCTCAGAGCTGTGGTGTCTGAACCAACATATTTTTTTTTGTTTTGAGACTATAGTTAATTGCTAGAATTTGCATATATAATGTCTTTTATTGCTGTAGCTTCCTGACCAGGTACAAGATCAAAAGGGCTGCTGAACTCTGGGTTTCTGTTAGCCTGGGAACCTTAGATAAATGATGTAATCTGAAATGAGTCAGCAGCACTGTATTATCAATTTAAGGACAGAGAGAGAGAGAGAGAGAGAGGTTTTTGCATTTTGTTTTCAAAGCTGACATCACCAGCGCTGCTTTGCTGTATATGTAAGTTTATTTTAGAACTGTGTTTGTCTTAGATATAGCTAGGAAATAGGAAGATTAGACTAGTTGTTTTTCTGTATTGATATCAGAATTATTCTACTGTATTATTTTAAGCATTTTGCTGTGATCTCTGAACTCTTGACTAGCACTGTGAAGTAAGAAGTATGGTCTTGTGTTTTTATTATTTATTTTTTAAAATCGCGGTGGTGGTGCTGTGGTAACATTGTTGCCTCACAGTAAGACACTGTCCGGTTCAATTCTCAGCTAGAGCGTCTTCTGCATGGAGACATGCATGAATGGGCATACCTTCATTGAAGGTTGTGTGTCAGGGCTGGTAACTTGGCACGTAAAACTCAACTACCAATCATTAGCAGACCGGAGTTCCACTGTGGCGACACCTAACCGGGAAAAGCCGAAAGACACAAACAAATTAAATATTTTTAAACCTTTCAACTGTGGCTGTTTTGTGTAAAGATAATTTAAGCTCTAGAGTACATTGCATGTATAAAGTGATACTGTACAAAGCCACTCCAATATTCTTGCTGTTAGTCACACTTACCAGTTGGATAATAATATTACACAGTAATAATTGGAAACCTTTAGTAAGGGCCTTTTTAGTAGCTGATAAGTAAGGGTCCTGGTGGCAATGATTACTACCTTATAACTTGGACAAAAAGGGCACAGCTAGTGAACCTGTACCAGCCTTCCCCAGGAGTGTCTCTGTGGTTGTATGTAAATCATATCTCAAAGTGTGTGTGTGTGTGTGTGTGTGTGTGTGTGTGTGTGTGTGTGTGTGTGTGTGTGTGTGTGTGTGTGTGTGTGTGTATGAGCTACTTGGGAAGGGACACGAAGCACTGGCTAGACAGAGAGAGAGAGTGCTAGGAGGACTTGGCTTGGGACCCTGGCTAAGGACCCCACTCTATAGGTGTGCCAGTGGGGAGTCTTATTGGGGATCTGGAGAGAAAGGGAGAAACTAGCCCCTGACTGACTGTGATTTCTGTGTGTTCTTAAGGGAAACTGTACTTTACTGTGTGTGTATTTGTTATCCTTCCTAATGTGGATGCCCTCACTGGTGTTAGTGGTGAGGACTGAGGCTCCTTGATTGCTGGGCCAGTGCACGGGCATTGCAGGTATATATACTGATACATGTTGGATTATTTTAAAAATAGCCCAGCTGAATTACCTGAATTTTTTTCATATATATGAAAGGGAACTATGTATGGTTCCAAATCCCAAAATGAAAAAGTTAATTATTAAAAAAAATGAAAACAAAAATAGTAAAAACAACTTTTTTACTTTTCATTTGGGATGGTTACAGATAAGTAGTCCAGTATCACAAGCTGCCACTGATGCAAGTTTTATGTCAATTATGGGGAAGTCATGATAGTTTATAAGTCCCAAAGATCACTGATGGTTTTGGTGTTTAAACAGAGCTTTTGACCAGTAGCTAACTTGGGATTAGTTCAAGGTCATAGTGTAACTCTTTCCACAAGATTTAGAAACAATTGGTGAGTGCACTACATTAAGCAAAATTGCAGCACTGGTGATACCCATGGTGGGAATGATTCAGGGACACATAGCAAGGCCATCATATGCAAATGACTGTATACTAAGCAATTGTGCTGGACCATAGAAATGAGACCAGCTGTAATGCAAATGAGGCTTAACAACATGGCGGAGAGATTCAGAAACATGAAAATTGCACAGATCCATGTCATGCATCAAATCAGTACATTATCATTTCTTGGTGAACAGACAAAATGACCTCATAAGATGCTAGGAGTAGCTTCTGTATAAGCTAAGCAGCACATTAGCAGCCATTCTCTGTCAGCATTCATGACAATGCACATTGATGCCCTCCACATTGCAGACTGGTCCAGCTGTGGTTGACCTAAAAATCACCTCTCTGACAGGAACATAGCTGAATGCTACCTTTTGGACAGCGACACTATAAGGGACTTGTGTACATGTGCTGTTGTCACATGGAATCTTGTGGGATATATGGAATCTCCATCCCTGTGGACATTAAGACATATGTAACATTTACTGTCTTTGTCATCAGGGGATAGGAATATCACAGGCATCTGCTTAATAAATCCTCCAGTAGATACTTGTGTTGTACTGTGGCATGTTGAGGTGCATATACAGTATGGTTCCCATGAACTTCAGACTTGAGAAACATCACTATGCAGGTAGTTAATAAAATAGCCCATTTTCCTGAGGTTCTATGGGCCATTACCTGCACCCAAATTACCATCAAGACCCTGTTTGATCCATAAGTTATATAGTATGTCAACTGGAAGGCTTCTGCTGCACAAACTGTTAGGTGGTACACAATATTTATAATGCTTTTATGTGTAATTTAGGCAGATATCATGCTTACCACATCTGACACACATCTAACTTCTGCCAGCAATTTTTCAGGGGTGATTTCCCTTGGGAACAGCTAATTGGTAAGTGTACTTACTCATCTATTCCACCATCCTGAGTTATCAAGTCAGCAGATGTGTAGACTTCAGTCCACTCATAATGGTAACCATTGTTGTGTGTTGCAGGCAATGTCAGATATGCTGTGAAGCTATGGCCTACTACATCTATGCACAATGTTCACAGCATTGTTATGTCACACAATACTGCACCTGCACAGACCCACAACAACTTTGAGGGTGTGTTCACACTGTAGAAGGCTTGTTTCTGTTGCTTAGATACCTCTGGTAATGTACTGCAGTATGCTTCTGAGACTTGCAGCAAGACATTTGTTGCCTGTGCTGTACTTCACAGCATTTGTTTTGGGCACTCAGTTACACCATGGGTTCTCTATCAGTGCCAGACAGACCTGAGCCAGCCATGGAAGATGTGCCAGTTGAGGAGTTGATGGACAAATTGGATGCAGGGGAACCTCATGCAAGGCTAAGACAGGCACAGAAAGCTCCATTACTGACAAAGAAATAGAGTGTGGTCCACAACTAAGTGCCAGAATACAGACAAAACACAATAAAACTGACACGTAGTATAACACCTAGGCTATGCAGTACAGTACAATACACTGACTAACCATGCTGTACATCAGACATTGCTTAACCCATATAACACAGAGATGAGCAGGGCACAGTTTTCTTCAGTTCCAAATGTGAGTGGTCCACAATAATGGGGATTATCAGTAGCTATATAGGTGAACAAAGGAAGGTACAGAGGACGTGGAAGTATTATTTGGGTGCAAGGCTGGGAGTTTGGCGGGAGCTGGGTGCACTGTAGAGTTACATGATGGAGCTTCCTGAGGGGGATTGGTGGCTAGAGGACACAGGTACAGCATAGGGCACTGTGGAGTCATGGATGCTATATGTGTTTTGGGTCCACAAGTGGGATGGACATAGACTCCAGACGGCTAGAGTGACATGGGCATCCATGTCATGGAATGGTAAAATCCCAAATGCCTGGTGGAAAGGATGACATGGAATTGCTTGACCTTGATTGCTACCATGCGATGTGTAGGACTGCCATGGAAACTATGTCTGCAAGATTGGCCCTGTCATGCCTCTGCAGACTCATTACCAGTATAAGGCAATGACAATGTGGCTCTCTGTGACATTGATGATTGTGTTCTGTTAGGTATACTGACAGCGAATCCAGAGCAGCAGTGGCCACATGCATGTCAACTGCCATTGGAAACTGCACCACCAGACCCCATTGTGGCCGCAACAGTTGCAAACTTGACCTCCAATGCCTTCAGCAGGTGGGTATGTTACTGATCCCTACACAACATAGCAATTTTCAGGTGGTGTAGGCCCACATGTGCGTTATCATGTATGCCATGCAGTACACTAACCATCTTCAACATGACATGGGTAGTATCTGTCAGCACTGACATGCACATTCCAATTTTTTTCATTTCTTGCAAAGTTCATGAAACTCCTGCATTCCCAGCCTCCATGAGACTCTGTATTTACTGCACATACAGCAACAGTTCTAAAAACAGGTTCTATCCTGCTGAGCCCATATTGCAGTCTGACATGCCGGTTGGTTCATTTTCATCCATTATTTGCAACAATTAACTTTTTTATCCCAAAGCTTGGTGTTTTTGCTTTGTACATTTCAACACAATGGTTGAAATTTCAACATCACTTACATGGACAAATAGTCACTAGATAAGCTCTGCCCTCATGGCTCTAAGCTATAAGAATATCTCTTGCAAAATCTCTGCTCAGCAATCTACATTTTCTCTCCATATTTTCAAATTTGTCAAATATGGCTTCCTGTTACTTTTTCTCTTTTTTTTTTTTGCTTTTTCATACATTCAGCTTGTTTGCTAGCTCGTTCATTCGTACAACCATTAATAGTACATTTGCTGTGCACATAACTACTGCTGTATCTAATGTTAAGTACTTCTTAGTGAAGAGTTTGTTCCTCAATAGATGTCTCATTATTCCACAAACAACTCTGTCTCAAATCATCAAATTCAAAATCATTTGTTCTGTGTCTTGGTTCATTCACAGAAGTGCCCGTCATTTCATTTAGAGTCTAATTTCTTTTTTGCTCAAAACAAACTTTATTAATACTTGCAGTGTCAGACACCAGTAGCAATCTCTAACAAAACATAAGCAGCAATACTCAGTTATATAGACCATGGATTAAACATACATAAATAATTTCCTCTTGTGTTTTTCATCAACTTATTTAAATTATGTGTTCTATTCTGTAATTACATAACATGATTCCATTATCCAAAAGTGGACTCAGACCATTTCCCCCATAAACTTTCTTTCTTAACATTATACCTATCTCAATACTGGAGGAACAGCATGCCATTAGCAATACATCCTTGCCTAACCTACCTTATCCAGTCTTTCATCATCGGCTAGACTGTTCAATAACAACAGTAAATCTTTGAGCTTTGGGTACACTTGCATTTTCAAGGGCCCCACATGTTTTGGCCCCAAGTTTATTGTGAAAAAACAAATGATGCAAATAGGGCAATTTTCCATGCTTACAGTACACTTTAGTTATTGACTTGTTTTTATTTTCGGAAGACAAATCAAATGTATTTTATAGCTTCGTTCCCTGTTATCTGTAAAATGTGACTACTTGCACTTCAGTTACTTTCCTTTGCAACCTTGAATCCTTACTAAATAGTCCAAAGCTTTGTGACCAAGTTTTCTAGTTCCTGGCTAGTTAACCTTGTAGCTGTAGGCTAGTTAACCTTGTAGCTGTAACTGTACTGATGGGGTCATTATTTTGGATATCCCAATAGTTTCATTAATCTGTTGAAATGTGTCCTGATTGTAATAAAGACTTTTTTAACTCAAAATGCCTCACTCTTTTCTGCTGTACTTGATATTGGCATTCACAACTACTTGATATTGGCATTCACAACTCACTGGTGTTGTCCATGTGGTGTTTTATATTATTGTAATGGTGCTCTCAATTTTTGAGTAAACTTTTACCTTACTATCTAGTGCTCAGTTCCATAGCACTTTCTGCTCATTTTTTTTCTGCATTTTGTCAGTTTATTTCAATGGTCTGCATATCGTATGACACCATATGAAGTTCATAATTTCCTAGCTGAACAGCAGTTATACATTAGTATGCACTTGGAGTCAAGAATCAAAAGATTCTGTACATGCATCTTTATTCCAAGATGGTCTGTCAACAAAAATGACCCGATTATGCAGAGGCAGAATGACTATCTGACTGCTGGCAACATGAGTACAATAACAGAAATGGAATTCTGTTAGGGCTGGCTGAGAGGATAGAATGAAATGGTCAATGGCCAGCTCTCCAGCTCTAGAAGGAGGGCATGCAGATATCCAAAGTATGTGTCACCACAGGTGAAGACCAGGGCCGTCAAAAATCATCTCAGGTTAACACAGGGTATATGCACATACATACATACATACACGCATATATAAAAAAATGGGAGTAGTGGTAAAGATCGAATACACCAAACGTCAATTGGCAAAACATCAAAAATGCTGACATCAACAAGCTAGAAAGCATGCTCTGAGAAACAGCCTCAGTGCATGCAAAATTAAAAAATTTAAAAAGACAAATAAAAGCATTGTTTTTTGCACTCCCCCATGCCCCTTCCTTGTTAATTATATATACTAACTCCAAGATCACAGAAACACCGGGTAAGAGCATATTCTCCAACCCCAGGAATTGGGCAACTGCACAAACACCTGTTGATCACCTGCTTAGTCAATCATATGTGGTCGACTAAACAGCTGTTGACCAAACATGCAGTAGACATTCTGCAGCACACCCATGAAAAAATAACTGTGTATGTATCTATCTATATATATATATATATATATATATATATATATATATATATACATATATTTGGGTCTATTTAAGTAGACCAAAATCCCACTTACCTTTCAAAAGACCGAGAATAGAAACCCGAAACTCCAGAAGACCGACAACTTGGAACACAGACAGATCACTATGGATAAGTAACCACTCGCCCAACCCCATAAACATATTAAAACCGAAGCAATGAAAACCCACCCATGTGGGTGGGTCGCCCCCGCCAATTAAATATACCAACTTCGAGATCACACTACTGCAGAAGTAAGGGTCAAAGGTCATCATGCTGGCCACGCAGTTACTTAGCCGTAGTGATCAGTGTTCTGAGAGGTCTGTCTTTTGGAGTTTTGGGTTTTTTGTCTCCGTCTTTTGAAAGTCACGTAAGTGGGATTTCAGTCTACTGAAGTAGACCCATATATTTATATATGGTCATAATGAAAAAAAATATATAGAGAGAGAGAGAAAGAGAGAGAGGGTGTGGTACAGTGGGGATCGGAGAATTTGCATTTTCCTTACTGTATTGCGATCTCAGATTTGGTATATATGAGTAGAAGGTGGTGTGGGGGTGCAGGGGAGACTTGCCTTCCTGCAAAAAAACATGTTTTAAAGGGTCTGGGTTTTTTAATCAACTGCTGATTGACAAGTTGTGTTTGATCACTTACCATTCGGTATACTGAAATGTTGACATATATACACACATACTCATAATGAAATATTTGCTGCCATTTTGCTGAGGCAAAAGCATATGTAAAAATAATGTCTAAACTAGAAAAAGTACAAACACAAACTAACATAATTCAAAATATTTCACAAAATGCAATTAAACCCTTACACTCCCAATATCTAAGCATACTAAGTCCAAGGTCATACAAACTCACAATAAAGAAAAAAGTACTTTACAATATGCATATCCCTTTTATCTTTACTTTTAATCACTCTCCTTCAGTCAGTGCTATCAACAGAAGAGAGAACTGTGATGAAATGAGGCCCCGCAGTATGACTACTGAACATGAAAGAATTTCTCCTAAACATGAGTGACGTTTCAGTTCCGAACAAAATGAGACATTACAATTCCTGGCATTTCTGTAATTTGGCTAGTATATTATCAGGCTGCCTGCATGTTTTTAAAACGTCTGCATTCTCTTAACAATCTTTAACTTCCAGCAGAATAGGCAGCAAGGGTTTTATGAGGTAGCCACATTGGATGGTGCAGTTGCAAGCATCTGTCATATCTGCTGAACAAGTACTGCCTTTGCTGTGAAGTGTCTAAGACATGTGGGGCAGCAGAACCTAAACTGTTGCCAACCACTTAAATACCAATAGTACACTAGAACAACAGCAACAGAAAGCAGCAGTTATTTTTATGTGCTTTTTTTGTAACAACTGGTAATACAAAATGGAAAATTTGTAAAACAGGATGTCTAAGAAGAACAACAACAACAATTAACCAGCCAAGAACAATAGCAACAGTAAAACAGCCATGATAGTACAATACAGAATATCAATACAATAGATGAATGTTCTCATGATTATCAATCACTAGTTCATCCCGATAGTCACAGATGTGTAATAATACATTGTCAAAATGCTGGCAGTTCATCTTTCAGTAACAGTTCCTCCACATGAATTGACTGAAGTAGGAGGAACTACTTCCACTCTTTTCTGTTCATATCCTTGAAGGGGTTTATTTGGCTCAAGACCCGTATGTTTCTACTGCATTTGTGTTAACTTCTGTGATTGGTTTGACACAATGACATACAGATTCATGATGGCAATTCATGTTGTTCAGAGACCCAATCCTAGAGTATGCAACCCATTCATAACTTAAAAATAGTACTGCCAGATAGCACACGTGCTTTGATTATTGGCAACAGTCAAGTAGCATCATATTTGTATGCAAATGTTATGTAGGCATATTTCTGCAGAAGTCATTCATGCTAAGATCCCAGCAGTTAGTGATGGGAATACTGTGACCCTTGCTGTATTTCAAATGAATAAGTAGGCTCTCATTAGCTTGTACAATGTATCATGGCTCTTTCAACATCTTCCAGGCATAGATGTCCCACAGAAACTGGAAATGGTATACAGAGGATTTATGGGACAAAGCAAGTAGATCCATAGACTTGGTCACCCATATTCTGCAAGGCCAGTGGAAAAATAAGGTGAATGATCTTTGCAATAGGAATGCAGTACTCCTCAAACTATGTTCCACAAAGATATCCAACATGCATGCCCTTTTAAAGCATTGCCAGGAATCCCTATTACTCCTGGACCATAGCCACATTCCAGTGCCACAGTGTGGGCATCCCACAGAAGCCAAAATAATCCTTAAGAACTGCAGGAATTTAATGACCGTAAAAATATTCTCTGCAATTGCATTTAACCATTCACCTGTACACGTTTATAGAAAAAGAGAGGATGGGAGAGTGGGAAACACTTATTTTATTGTGTTTACAGAAAATGTATGTGATACAGTTGTATTACAATTGTATTTGTATTTAAATTTGCACCCGATTTCCATGTCTTTTCCTTATATCCCTTTATGCTAAAGCTGGTGCAAATATAAATAGGAACACAACAGTAACAATGTTGTGCAAAATATGTCTATAGCTATACTTTCAAATATCTGCAGCTGCACTTTCAGTCCAGTAACCTATTGGCCAGCTACAGCTCTGCAGCTAGACCACCATGCAAATCGTTATCGCCCATTCCCCTTTCATACCTGCACAGGCTAAAATGGATTGTACTAATCTTCAGAGTCTCCAACATTTCTGTGGATAGATCAAAAGGATGTAATCTACTGCAGATAAAACATGATATATTAAGAATTTATATTTTTATTTATTTTCATTTGTTAACCGAGGTACAGTATTGATCCCAATGGAACATTTTCAGGCTCAGTCTGGGAGTGTTCAAAAGAAGATTACAAAGCTGATATTTTCAAATAGAGGCATGTATAGTGATGCACAGTGAAGTTTGTTTTAGAAGCAAGCAAGCGAGCAGTACAATCGGCACACAAAAATACAACTGTAAGTAAAAGAACCATAACTAAAAAACTATCAACATTTTAACTGTTACAAGTAACATAACGGTATCAAAATGCAGCGTATGCATAACTTTGCAGTGTACATAGTATACACAATAAAATATACAGGAGGAAGGGAAGGTAAAAGGAAAACTGGAAGGTAGGTGAGAAAGAAGATAAAGGACAGAGATGCTTATATGAATTGAATTTCATGAAAAGGAAACTGCTGAAATGGAGAAATGGAGAACATGCTTACTCGGGTAGCAAAGAGAGGTACTCTGCTTCTGCGTGATCTGTAAATATCAAATTCTGAAACTGAGAGACTGATGCAGTTCAATACAAGAAATAGTTTTAGTACTGTACACTGACGTGCAATAAAAAAGACTTGTTTTTAATAAATCAGTTATTTTAACTAGTTTTCATCTATTTTCTTCTTCTCATACTGAATCAGATCATTTTTTAAATCAAGGAATACTGAAAGAAGCAACTTTGCACCAGTATGAAGTAAGATCAGGCATTTAATGAGAAATGGAATGGGACACTGTGGAGGATATCAAACAGAAAATATTATCATGTATCTAAATTACTTATTTTTTGTTGAACTGGAAACTGCTGGACTGCATAATACATGACCCACAGAAATAATTTAGCAATCCAAGTAATATAACAAATATCTGTTAAGTACCTATGCAGAAAAGGTTAAAGGGCAACCCAAAGTAACATGGTCACAGATTAAGGTCAATTCACAACTAAGCAAAAATTAACATTAAGAAAATAGTTACAAAACCTGAAGTCTCCACCAATAATGCAATGAAATTTAATATGACAAAATATTAACTGTAGTCTGTAAAATAATGTTGTTTACTGAATATTTTTCTCATGATATGTCTCTATACAGCCATCTGGCTGGTTATTCTGAGGTTATGCACAAGCAGCTTTGTACTTATTGGAATATTTCTTTGAAATCCACGTAAACCAGAAGAGCAAAGGCAGACACAGAATAAGAGGCAGAAAACTATGCAACTGGGAAACTTGTTTTCATCAGGTGTATTTATAATGATTCAACACACTGCAGTAAAGGATTAACAAAACTGCAGTATCCTTTAATATTCACTGAGAAAGAACTACAATGCCAACAGGATATAATGTAATCACATACTAATAAATCTATGCAGAAAACATTGTTTGATCAGTGATTATAAAATCATGATATGTGCTCTGAATAAAAGTTGCTTCCAGCATATTCACTGAGACTGTGAGAAAATAAATAGACACAAAGATGCCAAGTAGTAATGCAACTCTTTCCCACTGGGTCAGATTTCAAAATGTTTGTGAAGCCTTTTCACAGATAGGCAGTTCTGAGTGCCACTCTTTTGTTTTATACCTATTCGTTTTGTATCCTTGAATGAATGGGATATCTTTTATTGGCGTTACTGCTGTGATCGGCAGGAGAAATTAAGTGGATGAGGTTTTCAGTTAGACTGCCACTTAACTTTCTCACTGTTCTCAATGACTAAAGCCAACTATTTCTTGAAAAAAAAATGAACAAGATTGTAAGTGTGATGATAATAACAATCAAGTTGTGAAACAACAAAGCAACTGTCATCCTATGGCCTGCACTTACATCACAAGTTCACCATCATTTCATTTGATTTCCGAAAGTGTTAAGTTACTTGTATGTAAACATTTGAAGCAGTGACAAACTGTTAAAGCTATCTTTGTACAGAGGTGAGAGTTTTCATTTAATTGAATGTTACACATCTACACGCTCGTGCACATATGTATATGTATATATAAAATATACATATGTGTGTGTGTGTGTGTGTGTGCAATATATATATGTGTGTATATATATATATATATATATATATATATATATATATAAACTGATTACACATGAGTGGATGTATACAAACTTATTTCATAGCAAGATACTCCAAGAACAATAGAAGGCAGAGGTTATGTCGGTGTTCACTCCTAAAATGTCTGCACCTTTATATATTCCTAATAAGGCTGTTATTACTGCAGTTGTGTATGGAAATCAGTAGTTTCTATCATAGCGCAAATGCAGTAGGCTTGTCTGTGCTCTTCTGTTGTCTTAATTAAATACTGATTTATCTGAGCACAGCAGTAAAACAAAGATTGCTTTAGACTCGGCCTACCTAATTACTGATGTTTTACGTTCATAACTCAGTAAAAATATACAATTTAACTGTGCAACATTTACTAAATAACCCTTGATTCACTGTCTGTATGTATCATAAAAATAACCATAAAATATAAGATTAGCTAATAGAGCAGAACATGTTTCAGATCAGAATGAATCTACAGATATTGGTGTCAGTATAAGGCTGGTACAGATACTATCATAAAAAAAGCATTTAGTAGGTCTATTATGGATCCCTACATACCGATGAGGTATTAGCAAGTAAGTTATCTTCTTTTTCTTCTTGCTGGGTTGGGGTGAAGTCATACCCGTACTGCAGCACAGCTCCCCTGAGCCCTTTCTCACTCCAGCCTGCAGGCACATACTTATGCAGCTTCGCCCAGGTGTTTAATTGAGGATTAAGTGCACCTTAGACCATGGGCAATTTTCAACCCCCCCCCCCCAAAAAAAAACACACACAAAGACACTCTCTTTTTCAACCATACATAAATGCTCATATTTTTGGATTCACTCTCCTGGTTTAAGTTAATTCAACTCTACTGTCATTATAATCCACTAGTTAAGTACTTATTAATTACAACCATTTGACTGTGTATATCTAAAATATGATTGGTATAAAAAATGGCCACAGTAAAGTACTCCATCTTGCTTTACACAAATACAAACTAGTCATGCAAAGACACACTGACTGTTTAACTTAATTATGACAGACAGAATCAGCCACTCTCATCCAGTGACAGCCTCTGTACCCAGCAGTTATATCCTCATTGTAGTCTATGTACATCTCTAACATCTAATTGTAGGTAAAAATAAATAATTATTAGCACAAAAATGTATTGCCAGTTTTTGTTACACAGGCATACAGAACCCCATGTAATTTCACACAAATGCATGCTAGTCCTGCAAAAGCCAGTCTATTTAAACTAATAGCCACTTTGTTGTGTACATCATCAGATTGTGACAAAAAATACCTCTCAAACATTTGGCACAAAAAAACGTAGCAAGGCCAAATATAATGAGGAAGAAAGGTTTAGAACCAGACATAAAATTGGCTCTTGTATGTAGAATATTTGTTAGAATAATACGTTTGCATTAACATGCATTTTCTGGAGGATATGAAGAACAAAACTCAAATATTGGTCATTATTTAGTGTCTACAATCCTCAATGACTTGCCAGAAATCATAAAGTATATGAGGAACAGATAAAAAATTAGGATGCAAAAGCAAGGGGCAATCTGTGAAAATAGGGATGTGTTATGTCATTGGAACTTTGTTTCACATAAACGGTAGCCACACTTTTACTTTATTTCACACAAATCCACATTAGTTTTGCAAAGCAAGAGTGTTAAATGAGCACATGAACAAAGGGGCGTTACTTTCACCAACAAACAGTCCCCAACCTCCACCCAAAAGTTACAGTCAGTTGGTTCTGTATATCTCATCTGATTATGATAGAAATATCTTCCAATCTCTTAGCACAAAACTCAAGGACAAAGTTAAAAATAATGAGAGAAAGGGTTGCATATCAGAGACAGATAGGAAATATTGTTGTTAAATACTTAGAAAGCTGCTACAACATCAGGCTTTACATAAGTGTCTCTTTTTTCAGTGATACAAAGTCTGAAAAGTCAAATATCTGTCATGATTTACTGACTGTAGCACACAATAATTTACCAGAAAACCAAAAATGTTATGAGAAACACATGAAGAAAATATGAGACAAAGCAGGGACATTCTGCAAAATTAGGATTAGTTTCAACTTTGTTTCATACAAACAAAAGCCAAAGAATAAGTATTCAAACTTATTTCATGAGAATACACACTAATTCTATAAAGCTAGACTTTGAAATAAGCATTTCAGAAGAAGTAAATTACTTTCATCCAAACCAGACCCACCCCCCATTTAGTTACTGATTTACCAGAAAACCAAACATTTTATGAGGCACAAAACAAAAACAGAAGCCAAAGTCAGGGACATTCTGTGAAATCAAGGAGAGCTTCAATTTGGTTTCACACTATCACCAGAGAATAAATATTCCAGTGTGTTTCATTTAACTGCATGCTAATCCTGTACAGCCGAACTTTCAAGTAAGCAAATCACAAGAGGTTAAAGTTGCTTATGTCCACAGCCAGCTCTCCTTTGACAGTAATCCTCAATGATTTAACAGAAAACTACAGACTTTACAAGGCACAGAGCAAAACCATGAGACAAAGTCAGAAACAGCATTAAAAATCAGGCACAGTTTCATCTTTCACATGAACAATAGCCAGAAAGTAAATATTATAATTTATTTTATAATTTATTTCACATAAATGCAGTCAGACCTTAAACTGAGTAAACAATAAATTGCTTCCATCAACAGCCAGACCTAAGCCCCCTTATTTAGTGAATGCAGTTGCCAATGCTATATCTGGTTGCCTGACGAGATTAAAAAACACTTGCCTCACATCATTGTGACACTCTGCTGCACTTTTAAAACGATTCATCAGCAACTCTCCACTGTACCATTTGACTGCCACCATTTCGCTTGTTGCCTTTTCAGTGAATCATGGAAAGGCAATGAATAGGTAGCTTCAGCACTGTGCATAGGATCACCAATGACCATTTATTTAATTATTTATTTTATGTAAATAAACATGTCTTTGTTTATAAATAAACAAACAAACAAAGCACTTTAAGATGAATGGCATCACAAATGGTAGGTACTGTGAGTATGGAGCAGTAAATACTGCCAGTGTCATTCTTGTAACTTTTCTAACTAAAAGTAAACACAGTTCATTAACTCATTAACACCTATGTGGTGTGGAATGTCATACCTCTAGCAGCCTACACACATCTTGCATTCCAGAGCATTAATTAAAAATATAAATATTTTGTGAAGAATAAAAGCTATTAAAACTGCATACATAGCAATGTTATCAGTAAGAAGTCTTATTTAAGTGATTAGCAGTTGGTGCATTCATAATGTTTTCCATAAATACGGTGATATATTAGAATGCACACAAACCCCAAATGAAATAATCAATATCATAATTACAAACAACCAGCAATATTTCCTATATAGTATGATACAGACCAACATTTTCAGTGAATTGTCCTATCTCCCAGATTGGTGTTTCACACCATGCCCCTCAATAAAATGTAGGTGTTGCAGTCATGAAAATATGAACATAAATGTGAAAATGTGAATAATAAGTAGCAAACAAAGATTAATTTCTCCATTGCAGGACATCATAGACTAACAGTCTTGGTGTCATTTTGTTAATAACTCCTTGTTCTTTTTAATACTGCATATTATTAGCAGGTAAGTCACTTAGCTCCAGATGCCATATGGAGGTATGGGTTGAACTGGAAGTATACAAAAAAGGCATTTTAGGCTTGAGTGAATTAATAACAGTTATGAAGTGTGCAAGCTAGCTAAAATAAGTTAGCAGTGCTGAACATAAAACATTTTAAAATTAAACTATTTTGTTGGCTGAACATGGGCTCCCTTGGAGCTATGAACCCTATGTAGGCAATTGGATTGCCTCTATTGTAATCTGTTACAGTGGATGCTTAAACCCTTTGGACAGAGGTCACCATCTCCTTCAAACTGGAGAAACCAAGGCTAAGATAGGAAGGTGAGTGAGAGTGGAAGCCACTATTGATGCTAACAGATGCAGGCTTGAAACTAGATAGATAGATAGATAGATAGATAGATAGATAGATAGATAGATAGATAGATAGATAAATAAGAGATAGATAGATACATAATTCATTTTAAAAGACTTTCCAGGACCAAAGTAGTATTCCAGCCAATGATGTTAATGTACTAATTTATAAATACTCACCATATTGACAAATCCTCAGAATTCACTTACAGAGTGGCTCCTAAAATGAGGCAGATTTCTCCTATTTCCCAGCACCTAGAAACACACAACAGTAAGGAAAATCACAGAAAACACTCCTCATCACCCCCATGGCATTAACCAGCATGCCTTGGACCTAAGGTAAGGGATGGACTTACTAATTCAATCCACAGTTCTTCCCTCTATTTTACTCAGAAGGCCTTCCTAAAATGAACAAACGTTTCTTGACAAGATTTATTAGGAAGCAATCCTTCTTTGCTAAATTCTCTTATTTCCTAACTATTTTTACAAATATTTTAACATTCCGGATGGACTGTCAAGCACAAAGAAGGATAGAGAAAAGATATTAAGTGGCCCACTTCTGTCAAGGATCTATGGTTACAGTGACTGTTCTCATATCAGAACAGTTTTCCTTCATGATCAATTCTAGTGGGGTTTGAGCAGCAGAAGGGATATCTAGAACTGTCTAGAACACTTGCAGAAGACTACTAAGCTGACACAAAGAAATTCTTAGGGGAGGATCTTGTGCCGGCAAACACATTAAAAAAATGGTTTATCCTTACGGGGTATAACGTTTTCTCAAAGTATTCAATGCTAATCAAAATGGCTTCACAAGTGAGCCCTTGTTAGGCACTACTAAAACAGGGATTAGGGCACTATAGATTGATGCTACTTTAAGTTAAATATCCATTTTCCCTATGAAATAGAAGCCAAACTAAACAGCTCATCTACTGTTTTCCTTTCATGACTTACAAAAAAGAGGTGGTTGGCTTTTCCTGCAAAGATACTTCAGTCTCTTGAGAAGAAAGAAGAGCTTTTTACTAATAAGTTGATAGTCTCTCTCTCTTTCTCTCTCTCTCTCTCTCTCTCTCTCATTCTTTCTCTATATTATTTTCTACACCCCAAGAAAAATAGCATAAAGTAAACAAACTGGTTTAAAGAAACTTTAGAAATCTCATTTTAAGAGAGTGCAATTCAAGTGATCTAGATGAGGTGGAGAACCTTTACAAAGGTTACATATTTTTGGACATTTTTAATTATTCAGATATTGTGGTGGATTTTTAAGAAAATACCCATAGCTCTTTGTCTGTTTTAGTCTTAAAACAATTCACGTTTTTTGTAGAAGAAATGTATGTTCCCTAGGCTCATTTCTACTTCTCTTGTTTGCCTGCTAGTCTTTATAAAGAATCTATTGCCTCCAGGGCTTTTGAGCTCTGTTTGTCCATCGATTTTCATCTTACTAAATACTTAGGTTTCTATTTAACCTTTTTTTCCAAGTCTTTGTAAAGACTTTTAGTGTCATCAGTTAAAATCAGATCTTGCCAAACAGTGCTGTTTGTGGCTTCAGATATCACCTATTTAAACTTACCCAGCAGTGGGCTATACTGTTAAGCATGCATAGTAGAAATAACAAACTGAAGCAGCCTGACTAGAAATCTTCAAGACCCTCTTGCCCCTAAGGGTAAAAAACACATCACCACAGGAACAAAAACGCTGACATGAACAATAACAACAAAAGTCGTAACCCACTCTAACTATGTACAGTAAGGAGGATGGTGGGTGGGTACAGCTACTACAGCAGTGAAGAATTCGATCAACCACTGTTATGGGAAAGCGCAACTTACACAACTGTACTCTGTTTATGATTCTCACTGCTGCAATGGTTACCTTACCAAAGCTTACCCTACCTCATAAGAGAAAGGATAAGGGACCAGGAGCCCCTGAGTATAGTCCTTGCAAATCCTGCTCTGCACCTGGAAAAGGAATCCAGTCTGTAGTGCTTTGTAAATGTCTGGATGGAGTGCCAACCTGCTGCCCCTAGAATACTTCTAGAGTCCACACCATTCCAGTATGCCATTGAAGAAAATAAGGTCCTTGTGGAATGGGCCTTAACCCTGACTGGAACAGTTTTTGCCATAGTGGGAATAGCAAAACACAACAGCTAAGGATAACCATCTGGAAATAGTCTATTTAATCACAGCCACCTTTATCAATTATCACTTAAGACATAAGCAAACATACAGTAACAGAAAAAAAAATGTGAATATTATTTCCATTTAAGTACTATATATATATATATATATATATATATATATATATATATCACCTATGTTTTCTTTCTTTGTAATTATCAGTCCAACATTACATATATTGTTCAGTTCTTTCCTTTCCTTAAACCTCATACCTTCTTAACATTATTCTACATATGCTATTCCCACAATTTCCATTTTTTCTATGTAATTTGCTTCTTCCATTTTCTCAAAATCCCTCTTCTAGTTCTTTTATCTCCTTTATACTATTCAATATTTCAAAAACATTTAGTTTAGACTTTCATTTCCATTTTCTGGTAACTCTTTGCAACCACAAGAATTAAACTCAACAAGGCCTTACTATATCTAGGAAATTCAAATCATGTGTCCCAGTTCAAAAAAATCATTTCCTTAGTTACAGACATCTGTTGTCCCAATATGTCTGACTGAGTACTCTGTAGGGAATTTTTGAAAACTGGCAACTCATTACACTTCCAAAACATATGTTCCCAGTTACCTCTTTCTTCCCCATCACACCTCCAGAATTTGCTATCTACCTGATGAAATTTCTTTGAAGGCTGCCTGAGATATACAAATACCTATGCAAACACTTCTAAGCAAAGATCCTAAACATCTGGACTTGGTTGCATACTTGGGAGCCATACATATGTCCTCCCATTGTCCCCTTGTAAATTGCTTTTCCAGTCTCTCTTCCCAATCTTTTCTAACCTCTTCCAATTGATTCTTATAGTTATCATGCAAAATGTTATATGTTCTACTAATTATCCCATTTTAACAGCAGCTTCTGTTCTGGATTCAGCTAAATACTCTACCAAAGCAGATATTTCTCTTAGGATTCTCCTATCCCTTTCTCTTTGCCTATACTCTGATATCAGTCCCTAGTAGGGTAGGCCGTCTCTAGCCAGCAATCTAAATGTTTTCTTGACCTTAGCCACTCTATTACCTTTCCCTGTCTATACTTATTTGCTCCCAATACATTGGTTCATTTCCCAGTTTTCTCCCGTAAACTCCAGCCCCTCTTGCCTATCTTCTATATCCCACAGGTTGATTTTTCTTAGTCCCAGAATAGGAAATAAACTGGCCATTAAAGAGCCTGTGGCCTGCTTCTTATCTTGGGATTAATTTTCCTATTGTGCTTCTGGTGAGAGAAGAAGCAAAGAGACACCGAATCACCACAGTGTAAAGCTGTGGTGAAATCAGCACTAGTAGGAGATGAGTACTGGCCAGTTAGGTGAATCCCCACTATTCATCAGTCTTGACAATGCTAATTCTTTTATTTATTATTTATTTATTTATCTATTTATTTATTTCTCTATTTATTTATTTATTTGTTTATTTATTTAAGTTTGATGGCTGGGGAACTCCACTGGGCCAAGAAGAGCCCATTTTCAGTAAAGGTCCAGGAAGAAAAGCTCCACAATAATTGCAAGTTACATGTCACATGTTACAAAAGGACATAGTTCATACAGCTAATTAAACATTGACAGATAAGCTCCATGATATTTGTAATTGACTTGTCACAATGCTACAAAAATTAAAAGACATAATTCAGTACAGAAATTTCAACATTTACATAAAGTGAATATTTTTGTTATAAACTCAATTGTAGGTTTAACATTTCAAAATATATAGCTACTAGCCATTAGCCATTATTTTCAATAGGTACTGTTTGATTAGTTACTGTCTAACTTCGGAGTATCTCCCTAAATACTTTATCAATAAACCATTAGAGTCTACTTAAGTATTTCCCCTCAAGTGGTTGGCAGTGCCATGTATTGATGTAAGTACCTTGAGTTGACATTTTACTGTAAAAGCATCCTTGGAATTTCATCAATACCTGGTTGTACACAGGGCAACTCATCTGTGCAGTAAAAAGCACCACCCCTAGGTCCAAAGCTGATTCCCCTGACTTTACTTTATATCCTCAAAGCAACAGTCTAATCAATAAAATATTGCTACGGATATAAGCTTTTCCACTATCTCCATTGATGGTTTGGTGAATATGGTCATGCAGAGGCAGTGTAGAATTTGTCTCATGTTCACTGTTAACCTGCTAATTCTCAAAGAAATTGATAAGGTATGTGAAAGATGCATTTACACAATGTCCCTGGTGGCAAAGGTCTCAAAAACATTCCTAATGTTAATCAGGTTGTCAGTAGTACACACACTGCACCCATCACCGACAGCACAAACCAGATACATAGACCCAAATATACTAAGGGACTTAAATGTTACCTTCCTAAACCCCAAACTTCTCCTAGACAAAGCACACCTAATAAGTGCCCTCAGCGGTCCCAGATGCACTGTTACAAAAAAAACACCCACATCAACAAATACAGCAACATGTCATGGAACCTCTACTTCTAAGCCTTAATACAAGCCACCACATGAGCTAACATTCTGGTCACTGGAAACTCCATTGTGAGACACAGTGATGTCCCCCTCACCAGGCTGAGTAAGGATAGAATCATGGTTAGATACTTATCATGGGTCAGGGTCCACCACATTATAGACATGCACAGGTAATTGTACCTCAACTACCACTATGACTCAGTTATAGTCGATGTGGATGTAATGACATGACACATACCTCCTTAGACTATCTGAAGAGAGACATCATGGAATTCTCTGAGTATGTGTCCCAGGCAGATATGAGCATAGCACTAAGCACCATTTTACCTTCTCCAGCAGTGATACCACAACACAAAAATAAGATAACTGACTAACAATTGTCTTAGCTTCTTTTGTCATTCTGAGGAGCAGTAATATTTTCAGCATGGAAGGAGATGATCAATTGACCACGTTGTTTTACCAGGGGTGGTCTGCACCTCTTCCCTCTAGGCTTTTGAATATAGGCTGAAACACCGTCCTCCTCATTCTGCCATTTGTAGGTAATGCCAACCTGTTGACAATCCTTCTGACATAACAAATCAAAACTAAGAAAATCTAAATGTGGTACTGCTCAATGCTAGGAGCCTAAACAAGAAACTCCATTCCCTACAAGCTCTCCTCACCATAGAAAATGCTGACATCTGTGCACCCACTAACATGGTTTAAAGCCACAGAGAGCACCCCAACAGTGCAAGGCTATAATGCCTTCCACTCTTTTAGACCAGCTACTACACAGGTAGGGACTAAAGGTGGAGGTGTCTTGGTTCACATCAAAAATAAATATACTTTATGGCTGGTCAAATAAGACAATATACTTGAATATGTCCTTCCTTATCACTATTGCATATTCCTTGCAAAAATGATATCTGGATGAGGCACAATATGTCAGCTGTTTGCTCTGTGTCCAAGGTGTAAGGTACATACATGACAAATGAGTGCTAAATCCTCAGAAGTTCTTTGCCACCAGTCCGAATGCTGTTTTTGAATTTAGTCTTGGAGTCATTCATCTTGTTACTTCAGTTACTGATCCAAAGACAGATTAGTAGCCTGTTGGAGACCCTTCCTTCTATTTTTTTTTTGTTACTTATTTACATGCCATTCAAAGGTGAAAATGTTAGTGTGGGAAGCAGATTCCCCATAAACACAGAGATGACTGATGTCAATTTTGTTTAGGCTCTGACAAAGATCACACTCAGTATGATATTTGTCAGGCCTTTGTACCTAAGAAACTGCACAGCCATCTGTTTTCTTTATCCAAGGTTTTTCACAAAGTGTCGCACCCTGGTTATAGCCATTTGCAGACTCCATGGTATTCAGATATTTTCCCATCTGGAGAACCTCCTTTTTCACAGTGTGGATTTCACTCTCAGCCTCAAAGAAATTGATTCTGATCCCTCCACATGACCAGATTTTCTTGAGATGTATGATTTAGACTCTTTCAATAATAATGTTTTTTTCTTCCTTTCCCAAGGACTTCCCTTGTCAGCCTTCTTTCAGTTTCTTCTTCCTTTACAGTATATTTCTGCAAGAAAGTTCCTTTGAGCCTTAAGGTTAATAGCTTTCATCATTCCAATGGTTCATTTGGCTAGGTTCAACATGTGGAACTTCAGTGTACCTCAACTCAGTTTGACTATGGCATTGACATCTTCTGGACTTCCCTGTCCCACTCTTGCCATGTCTCAGACAATTCATATGGTGGATTCACCAGATTTCCTTAGATGCAGGTCTTCCCTTTCAGGTTCTTTTCCCCACCCAAGAGCTGTTTACAGATGCTTCATACCTGGTTTGGAGGGGAGGGCTTCCTCAAGCAACATCAGAGTCCAGGGAATCTGATCTCCACAACAAGTCAAAGGCCACGTCAGCATCATGGAGCTGAGTGTTCTGCTTTTAGATGTGTAGGCTTTGCATTCTCTCTGGGTTCCAGGTCCCCTTGGGATGTTTGCAGACAACACTACTGTCATGTGGTGCATAAGTAAGGAGGGGGCACAAGTCTTATCTTCTTTTCAGGTTGGCCATCATACTCTGGGATTTTTCCATCCACCATAGTTTAACTTTTCAGGTGGTTTACATTCTCTCAGAGCACAAACTGGCAGCAGACAATCTGAACAGGTCCAGGACAGATATTCACGAGTGGATGCTTTCCAGGGAGGTTTTCTTGGACATTGCTCATTGGTGAGGTATTCCTCAAATGGATCTTTTTGCTTCCCCACTAAACAGACAACTTCCCAAGCTCTGTTTCTGAATGCCAGGTTCCCTGCCTTGGAAACAGGATGCCATGCCTTTTTATTGGAAGGAGATGTTCCTGCATGTTTATCCCCAGTTTCCTCTAAGAAGGGCTTAGAATCTAACTGGTCACTCACTTTTAGCCCAAAGAGCATTGGTTTCCCCTTCTTTTTTACCTGGCCATAGGCAATCACCCCGAGTAACCGCACCAGATGGATCTTCTCACACATGACAAGGACTTTCACATTCACAAATAAAAAACTCTGAGGCACACCATTACTATAAAAGCAAACTGTTTAATATAAAAAATAGCTGACATAAAAATAAATAAAATCGATTCAGTTAGCGCTTTCACATTTATCCAAATGCTTCATCAGACTGTTAACAAAGAATGCATTATCACAGTTAAATAGCAGCTTCTTTATTCAATAACCAATCACTGATCAGAAGCTTAATTTAAAGTAATCTCATTTTTAAAAACTAATGGCATAGAAGTAAAATACCATCGTAAACACTTAATATACATAAATAATATAGTAGAAAATATATAGTAAGATAAAAGTATATATATAAATTTACAAAACATTTCATTCAACTACTGTTTAAATATATAATACAAAATGATTTGTATATATTCATTCACCCTCATCTTCTACCCTACAGTTAACTCTCTGGGTGAAAGGGTTTTAATTCCTTTTCAATGCCAATTTCTGAGGACATGCTTTGGGTTCTGCAGGATTCTCCATTTATAATGAAGCATGAAGTACTAGAAAATCTTATGTTGCTAAATGGAAGAGATTTTCAGTCTGGTTTCTCAAACATTAACATGGCCCTCTGTTGATGGAGATTCTTACAGTTTTTTTCTTATTTGTGTGAGTTGCTCACTTCTGGACTGACATACTCATCTGTTAAAGTTCATCTGTTGGCAATTTCTGCTTGCCTGCTTTTGGATCTGCCACTTTCCTCTAGATTTAAGGTTAAACAGTTTTTGAAGGCTGTCCTTCATACCAGGCCTCCAAGAAATACAGTGCTTCTTGGGACTTTGTTCTTGAGAAACTAATCCAGCCACCTTTCCAACCAGAAGCTTCTTCTACCTTGCAGTAGTATCAGAGGTGCCAGAAGCTGTTGAAGACTGGGGGGCAGAGGGTAATGGGGGCACTTAGTAATCTAAAAATGGCAGTTTTTTTAAAACCGTTTACTACCACAACATAAGTTCACTTGGAGGACATTTTAAGCTTAGCCAGTTTCCAGTTTGGTGCTTGAATTAACATTTCCTGATTGGTCTTACCTATCACATGTCTGATAATTGTATATTAGCACTAGTGAGAATAAATGTGATCACACTGTAGATAATTTGTGGGGACCCATGTAAGGGATGCAGCATTTAGGAACTGCTGGCATGAGGGTCATGAGGGGTAATCCTGGAGTACATTTTCTATTACCCACCCTTAGATCCAAGTTGCATTTGAATATGGACAGGAATGAGTTTTGTTTTACTTGAATGGATAGTCTGTTCTGGATATATATCCATCTTTCCACAGCATTCCGTTTAGATACCTGGGCTGAATATTTCTGATGCCATTTGACTTGCTGATGTTCAGTAGAGCCATCTGGATTAGGTCAGAGGATGCCTTGTATGCCAGACACGAATACTGAATATAGTGATAAATCTTTGAGGTGGTCCATGCAAGACCTACTGTTTAGGACTTGTATCCTTTTAGTAAGGTATCTCTGTGGGTATTCCAATTGTTGTAGGAGTCTGGACAGATACATGCTAAAGTGGGCATTATACAAAACGATTGATCTAATGAGGGCTTTGTAAAGGGGGAAAATAACATCTCTAGATCTAGTCACAATCAATTTGTTTATAAGCTGTGCAATATAGAAAGACTTTCTTATGACTCTGGGCACATGTTGGTCAAAAGTTAGGTTACTGTACACACAAGTTCCCAAATGCCAAACAACTGGGTCAGTTCTCAGGGGGGCATTGTCAATTTGGCAGTTCCCTGGAGTAAATGACTTCCCAAAGGATATGATAATGTATTTATTGGAGTTTAGTTTCAATTCATGATTCTGGCACCAGTTATTGTTTGGGACAAACCTTCCTGCATGATGGTTAAGTCATTTGGGGATTCAGTAACTGTTCCTAGCTTGCAGTCATCTCAAACTTAGTCGACCAAAGCCCTTTGGTATTTCCTTTTACTTTTTGAGATGTATATGCCAAGCAGAAAAAGTCTCAGCACCAAACCATGGGGGACACCATTGGTGACTGGTCTCTTCCCCTATTCTCCTGCATCCTGTACACAAGCATACATGTATACATTCTTTGATTCACTTTCCTGATTGTATTAGCCTGATTGTATTAGATTATATTCCTTGTATAATACAGCACCACTTATTAGAATGTGTTTTAAATTTGTAATTTGGAACAGTCTTCTAGTGAGCAATGAAACAAAATGTATAAACCAGTAATGACAAAACTACCCATTTCAGAAAATTTCAACTATAAAAGGCCACTCAAACTTCTGTCGTTACAATCCACCAATATCAGTAAATATGCAAAATCTATGCAGAAGTAAGTCGTCTATATAATTCCACATTAAAGGGATCTGTAAATAATAAAGAAGTTGCTGCTAGCATGTTGCCCTTGAAGAATAAATTGCCTATGCTACATTAAAAAATGATAAGCTAGTAATTTTGCAATGGGAAATGGATGGCAAACTGATAATGGGTTCATAGTTACTAAGTAACTCCTCCAAAGGAGGATATTCATAGGACTGCAGCATCCACTCCCATTAAAGTACAACACAGTACTGTATCAGCGATCCATCTGCATACTAATGGAGTAGTACCCACAGCCTTCTGCATCAAAAGCAAGTATACTACCTGTTGTGCTACTAACAATGCAAACAACTTAGCATAAGTAGCATTAAACTTATCTTCTCCTAAAGCTCTCGGCTCCTTGTAAAATCCACTTGACGATCAACTAAATCTCTCACCTTTGCAACACAAGTAATATAGAAAAAGCCAAAATTTATTTTGGGGGGGGCAAAGGCCCAAAACCAGGGACGCATTTTAAATATTGCTTGTATAATCTTAGAAAGTTGCTAAAATAAAGTGTTTTGTGTTACCGTTTGTTTCCTGAAAGATAGAAAGACTGAAACTTAAAGAGCTATCATTATTTAGTGAATTCAGTTCTCACTGATTTGCCAGAAAAACAGAAATTTTAAGAAGAATAGACCAAAGGTATGAGCCAAATATTCTGTGAAAATCTGGACAGTGGAGAGCTGTGGACTCAACTCCCTGAATCACAAGTGGTGGTATGGGTGGAGAATTTAGGCTCTTGTTTGAGCCTGAGTAACACTAACCACCAGGTATACCTAACTGAGGCATTTTACACACACACACATGCGCACACACACATGTACACAGGCGCACACACACACACACACACACACACACACACACACACACACACACACACACACACACACACGTGCGGGAACAGTATAACTCCTGCAAATAAAAGAACAAAACTCTCCTTACTGGCATGACTCTGACAGTGCCAGTGGAACAGCAGCAGCATAACTCATGTAACACACAGCAATAAGAGAACAAGAACAGCTAGTTTAGTTAGTGGTCCTCTATGGTCCCGGCACCCATGAGTATTATACATGAAAGACTGTCTTGTAGATGGCTCTGACTTCTGCCAAAAGACTGTGTGAATTGCAGCCTCTTATGGCAGTTCCTTCCTTTTGTTTTGTTTTTTTTTTTTTTGTTTGTTTGTTTTTTTTTCCCATGGGGATAGAGTGTTGCTTTGGCCCAATCCTTTTTTTAAGCCTAAAGTAGTCAGTAACTTGCACTTGAATCACACCAGTCATCTTCCTTCTTTCCTTTTTCCCTTCTCCTCAAAATAGTAGTGAGAGGGTTCTACATACCTTGGATTTCCATAGACAGTTCAGATTTTATTTGGATAAAACTAAGGATATTAGGAAATCTGAGCAGCTTTTTGTTTCTTTTCCTGTCAAGAAATTGGGTTTAGTTGTTTCTAAAAAAATCTCTTCTTGGATTTATAAAGCCTTTTTATATTTTTATTATTTTTTTTCATGGCAAAAAGCATCAGTATTCTGTCTAACCTCATTCTTCTAGGGTGGTTACTTCTGGAACTTTTTTCAAGAGTCGTGATGCTTAATCCATTTTGGAAGTTGCTACTTGGTCTCTGGTGCATACCTTTACTAAACACTACAAGTTGGATGTGATTTCTCAGGCTAAGGCAGATTTTGCCAGGTCCATCCTTCATGGATTTTTGGAGGGCTCAGCTATTGCTTCTTCATCCTCCCACATTCTTCAGTAGCTTTTGTGCTCTTCCTTTTGTAAGGAATACTGCAACATTGATAAGGAAGAATGTAGTACATTCGTGTACAATCTTATCATAACAGTCAATGTCCTAATTTTCACTGTTAGAGTATTCCATCTCTCCCAGTCTTAACCCTGTTTAATTTTTTTGTTAGCCTTTGGACAAGGGGCTTTCTTTTCTCCCCTTTCTAGATGTGGATGTTCAGTTGTTGTTTTCTTCTTGGGTTCCTTTGGTTCACCTGGGGCAATTCAGTTCTGAGGGTTTAGTACTTGTACATTACTTATGTATCTTATGCCTTGGACAGAGAACATACGTCTGACATACAGAACTTGGAAGGACCTAAGGTTTTGGTATGCTGGCCGGGCATATGACTATTCTCAGCAGAATATCCCTTTTGCAATGAATACTGCAATAGTGAAAAGTAGGACATCTACTATTATGGTAAGATGTTAAACAGCTGTCCTTTCTCCACATTCACCACAGGCAAAATCCCATACCACTTCCTTGAAAGCTATAGGTTCCCCTCTACGACTCCGGAAAACTATAACATGCATTTCAGCTGACACTCACCATCAACCCTAATATCATATTCATGGGCAACTTTAATTATCCCACTATTAACTGAAAATCATATACAACACCACATATGCAAGCACAGAGACTCGGGGACCAGATTGTCCACACACTAACCAGGGGAGCAAACATACTGGATCTGTTCCTTAGTAATATGGGAAAGTGCTGCACACAACCTAGTGTAATGCTCTGTCTGGAAAGATCAAACCACAAAATGGTCTCCTTTGAAGTAAAAATATAACCCCAAACAGTAGCCAACCCTAGAGTGTTCAGGAACTACTCTAAGGCTACCTTCCTAGTAGTAACTTGGAAAATTTTCCAACCTCCCTATACCCTGAAAACACTGCTGCCTATGCAGAACTGTCCACAAAAACCCTGTACAAGCATGTTAATAGTTGCACTGACATAGCTGTACCCACCTGGAATAAGTACAGAACTAACTCAGAAAACAAGCCACTCTGATGGAATCACAACATCATTAGGCTGCATAACAGAAGGAAGAAAGCCATTGCAACAATTAGGAGGCGTAGCATCCAGCAGGATAAAAGTAATTCCATCAAACTAAAAACAAAAAACAAACAAAAAAAAGCAAAAAAAAAAAAACAAGAAGACAAATAAAGTCTACCTAAGCCAAATTTAAGGTAAATTTGGCCTGACAGGCCAAGGACAACCAGAAGGTATTATTTAGCTATGTCTACAACCACAAAGGCAATATGCAATTGTGTGTAGAGCTCATTGCTAATGGAGCTACCAACAATGAACCAGAAGATTTAGCAAACTCACTGGCAGACAAATTCACCTGTAAATTGACCCCCTCCACCCCCTCAGCAAATACCGTCAAATATAACCTTCTTCTCAACTATCACTAATGAACAAGTCCTCAATATGTTCACTCTAAGGCCAAAAACACTACATCGATGGCCTCTGACAATATCTCAGCCTGCCTTCTAAATGATACGAAACATGACCTACCAGGCCCTCTGGAATCACTTCTTCTTTCGGTTAGGGGTCGCCACAGTGGATCACCTGTCTGCTCATGATTGGCAGTGGAGTTTTACTGTATCGAGTTGTCAGCCTGGCACCCAACCTTCCACTGAAGGCACACACACACACACACACACACACACACACACACACACACACACACACACACACACACACACACACACACACACACACACACACACACTCACACCTAGGGCCAATTAGGAGTGTCCAAAACACCCACAGCATGTCTTTGGGATGTGGGAGGAAACCGGAGCACCCGGAGGAAACCCACGCGACCACAGGGAGGACATGCAGACTCCACACAGAAGGCAACCAGGCCAAGGATTGAACCAGAGAACGTCTTGCTGCGAGGCGACAATGCTAACCACTGCACCACCGTGTCTGGCCAGGCCCTCTGGAATCATTATTTAACAATATTCTCCAACAGGCTTCATGCCTTATGAATGGAGTACTGCAACCATCATCCCTCTGAACAAAGGTGATCTATCTACAAACACTGTACACTACAGACCCATAAGTCTCACTAGTCTCATGTCAAAGTCATGGAAATAAATATCATTGAAATGATCGATAATAACACAGGAAACCTCCAGACACTAGACCCCACCTAGTCTTTTGTCAAGGGCAGATCCTGCCTACTCAACCTAGTGGGCTTCTTTAAGAAGGCCACTAAACCAATGGATGAGGTCAAAATGGTTCACACTGCCTACCTTGACCTGGTCAAGGCATTTGACACAATACCCAGCTCAGGCATTGTTGACAAACTCAGGAGGTTAGGTATAAACCCTTATGTCACCCAGTGGATAAACAGCTGGCTCACAGACAGGATCCAGGAAGTTAGAACTGGGGTGTCCACCTCTACAAAGAGGACAGTCACCAGCAGTGTCTCTCTGGGATCAGTCCTAGGACTGCTTCGTTTTGACCTCTACTTCTCTGATGTCAAGGTCAACATCAAGGGACTCTGGCTGACCAAATTTGCAGATAATTGCAAATAAAGAGCAGTCATGGGATATCCCACTAACACTAATTTTCTCCAGGAAGGGCTGACCAGACAAATAACTGGTTTCAGAGCCATGGACTAAAATTAAATGCTAATAAATGAACAATAGCATCCTTTGGGAAGTCAGCCATTCCTGGTAACTACTATATTGATAACACATTCCCAAGAGTCGAACTAGTAGTCTGGGACTTGGAGAAAAACATAGACAGTAATCTAGCCTTTGGCCACCTCATGTCTATGATTGTGAGGAAATCATTCGGTGTTTTGTTACTTATAAATAAAGGTATGGCATCTAGGTTCAAGGAGGTAATTTTTTCCACCGTATTTGACACTCATGAGATGTATCGTCGAATGCAATGTCCCATTTAGTATGTACCTAACCAGGCACATCCAACAACTGGAATGTCCACAGAGGCTCCCCACTGAAGAATACAGGGTGTAAATAACATATCCTATGCAGACCACCACAAAGCCCTATCCCTGTGTTCTGTCTCCAACAGGCTGTTGAAGGAAGATCTATACCTGTCATACAAGTATCATTGGACCTCACTCTGATCGGCTTCCTGCATATCTGAAAAACAAACAGCACCAGAATTACCCATTCTAAAAACTTAAACCATGCCTGTGGCATAAATAGTACCTTCTGGAGAGACAAGTATGTATCCTAGAGACTACCTCTTCTCTGGAACAGGCTCCCTATCTGTGTGAGGCAGACTGTAACTTGGATAACTGAATGAGAACAGGACATTCATCCCTGATTTGGCACCTATTCCTTTAATGGACACAAGCGTCCTGTAAATGGTTCATCTCCCAATCCCTGCTCATACTATCAATGGTACTAGAACTTGTCAGAGATTTGGAAGGCATGGCTAGAGTTAAAAAGGCCCCAATGCCCAGAGATGCATCTGCACTAGGCAGCAAGAAAGCACTGAAGATTGTTAGTCACACTGCCTACTTTTATAGTTCCCTCCAGTAGGGATTAGTCTAGAGATAATCCAGGGTGACTGATTGAGATGGGGTTAGAGCTTTGGAAAGCTGGCCAGGCACTGTACCTTTGGCAGGATATAATCCATAGGTTACTGTATCAGTGAGAATGATAAACGTCAACACTGTGGTTCTCTTCGGGGCAACAATTTAAAATACAGGGCAATGAACATTCCCTAGTTCTCTTCAGGATAACAAGCTTTATTGTCTGATCTTCCTGGAATAGGTAAGCACCTTCATCATTAGACTGAAGAAATACCTTGAGAAATACATACCACTGAAATCACTGTCTATAAGACTGACGTTTCTGTGAGACCAGATCAAATACAAACAATGTGTCCAATGTCCTGGTAGTGTGACATCACACTCACTATCAAATGAATGTGACATTTTTTTCATGGTAATGGTGATATCAGTATTATAACAAAGAGACAAGATTAACACATGGGATGTGGTAGTCTGCCCAGCATAAAATAGTGTGCGTGTGTGTGTGTGTGCGTGTGTGCGTGTGTGCGTGTGTGTGTGTGCGTGCGTGTGTGCGCGTGTGCGCGTGTGCGTGTGCGTGTGCGGGTGCGGGTGTGTGTGTGTGTGCGCGTGTGCGCGTGTGTGCGTGTGCGTGTGTGTGTGTGTGTGTGTGTGTGTGTGTGTATACTCTGCATCTTCATATATGGTTGCGAGTCTTATGTACGGTGCACATACATCTACAAGTAAATAGCTTGTGGTTATATGCTGTGAATTCAGAACTGAAGGCCTAAGCTTTTGAAGCATTACAAGTTTGAACAACAATCTCAGCAAAAGTGGACTCAACACATTAGTTTTTGCAGGATGTGCTATATTCAACTGCTCTTCCTAAAAGACCATGATCTCATTAGACTCTTGCTGATTACTGTGATGTACTTCAAACTTTATGTCATGTTATCCTCTTCCTACATTTGTCAACATCATGCATGGTAAATTTCCTTCAGTGTTAAATAGGAATTATGAAAATGCTAGGAGTACTGTTACTGATGACTGCTATATTATTACTACGTACTACAGAAATCATCATAAGAACTGTAAATTAATTAGGGTAAAAATGGCAGCAAATTCAAACAGTGTATACAAGAAAAATGACTACCAGAATACATGTCTATACAAGGAATACTCAAGTTAAAAAAATCAGATCTCCCTTATCAACAGGTTTTTCTCAATCCCCATTTTTTCACATCAAGGTAAATGTATACTCGACATTTTTTCAGTTCCTGTTACAGATTTGTATTATACCAGTCCAACATCTCTGTTCACTTTATATCTTTCATCTCTTATTTTTCATACTTTTTTGGTCTTCTGTTTCATATGGCCTACAGGCCAAAAAATATATCCCCCTCCCCTCCCCACCTGCTACTGTTGTAATCCAGCTGTAACTATGTGTAATGCATTCCTCCCTTATAGAAACAAGACCCTAAGTATCATGGCAGCCATCCTCCCTTATAGAAAGAAGGGGTTCCTATCAGCATCTCGAATGCCAACAATATCGAATACGATATTGTCGACGCAAGAATGTCGAAAGTACAGAACATTGAACGGGTCAATGGAAATCTCCGTAAGGGGAGATTTCCATTTACTACAATGTAGTGCTGTCTCGGAGTTGGTATATTTAAGTAGCCGGGGGGGTGGGGCTTGACCCCCTGCCTGCACCCTTTAGGTTTTTTTTTGTTTTGTTTTGTTTGTTTTTTGTTTTTTTTTTATATCAGCATTCAAAAATGTAATAGGTCGATCATTTCAGTTCGATATTTAGTGATTCGAACTATTAAATTTTCGGAATGCTGATATAAACCCGAAAGAAGACCCTAAGTATCATGGCAGCCATCCTCCCTTATAGAAAGAACACCCGAAGTATCATGGCAGCCATCCTCCCTTATAGAAAGAAGATCCTAGGTATCATGGCAGCCATCCTCCTTTATAGAAAGAAGACCCTAAGTATCATGGCAGCCATCCTCCTTTATAGAAAGAAGACCCTAAGTATCATGGCAGCCATCCTCCTTTATAGAAAGAACACCCTAAGTATCATGGCAGCCATCCTCCCTTATAGAAAGAAGATCCTAAGTATCATGGCAGCCATCCTCCTTTATAGAAAGAAGACCCTAAGTATCATGGCAGCCATCCTCCTTTATAGAAAGAAGACCCTAAGTATCATGGCAGCCATCCTCCCTTATAGAAAGAAGACCCTAAGTATCATGGCAGCCATCCTCCTTTATAGAAAGAAGACCCTAAGTATCATAGCAGCCATCCTCCTTTATAGAAAGAAGACCCTAAGTATCATGGCAGCTATCCTCCTTTATAGAAAGAAGACCCTAAGTATCATGGCAGCCATCCTCCTTTATAGAAAGAAGACCCTAAGTATCATGGCAGCCATCCTCCCTTATAGAAAGAAGACCCTAAGTATCATGGCAGCCATCCTCCCTTATAGAAAGAAGACCCTAAGTATCATGGCAGCAATCCTCCCTTATAGAAAGAAGACCCTAAGTATCATGGCAGCCATCCTCCTTTATAGAAAGAAGACCCTAAGTATCATGGCAGCCATCCTCCTTTATAGAAAAAAGACCCTAAGTATCATGGCAGCCATCCTCCTTTATAGAAAGAAGACCCTAAGTATCATGGCAGCCATTTGAGTTATCATTTAAACAACAAGAATAAGGCTTTTTTCTAATTAATGCCTAAGAATCATGTGGTTGTACATAAAGATGGAAGCAATGACTTCCATACACCATGTGCGCTTCAAATGTGGCCAATTCCTTCTGTCTACAGCTAACATTATTCGAATGGCAGTAGCTCTTGTCTTATAACAAGGAGCTATCATGAACTAAAGCATGGCAGCCCATTCAATTCTATCCAATCAGCCTAAGTCTTAATGAAACAGTAAAGTTAGTTAAATCCAGTTAGCCATTAGTGCAAGCAGAGTACCCCTGGGAAGGCAGCATTACTTTTAACACAGTAATTTCTGTCTTAGCAATTGCAGTTTGACTGATTTAAAATGGAGTTCAAGGTGTCAAACTCAGGTCTAGAAAGTTACTGCGTCAAACTTGCATGTAGAACCTTACTTGAAATTAAAAAAAAAAACACTGAGCCTTAACAAAGTACGAAATGCATTAATTAATCTGTTAAAGATGAAGTTCAGAGAAGCTCATAAAGTTAGGGAAAAGGTTATCAAAAATGTTTTATATCAAAGATTAATATCTTCATTTACAAAGGAAACTCACATCAAAAACGTTTACTAAAGCAAGCTCACATCAAAAAAGTTAAGAAATATGAGCCAGTGTGGATAATCTGAACATTTGACCTCAGCTGCTTCTGCTTTATCACCAATATTCTTACATTTCAGCTACTTTACATATTCTGAAAAACCTGGTTTCAACTACTCTACATCTACTGGGACAACACTGAGAAGGAAGACAAAATGCTATTTGCATATTTCCAACATGAACCATTTCAGGATGTCCTTGTAACATACTTTTTAAATCTCCTTCATTGCTCAGTTAACTGCCACAGATAGCGTCACACAACCCAAGTTACATTACTGATTTTGCAATTACTACTCTGTCTTCTTAATCTTACAATAGGCCCTGCAATGCATATGGTATATATAGCAATCATAGTTCTAAAATGAAATTGTCTTGCTTTGGTTACTTTACAGTGTGAGCAGGCTAAGGGATGAGTAAGGTGGGAAAGTACAAAATGTGAAAATCATGTCCTATATACAAAGGGTCAGAAATACAACACACATGATTTCCAAAGACAGAGTGGACAATTTACCTTAAAATAAAGAACTAAGAGGCAACAGGATGAAAACAGTGACATTCTGACCTGTGTAACAGTAACCTTGCCTTCTCCTGTGGTGAGACCCCAATCACAACCTCTGAAATGGAAAAAAATTAGGAGGTATAGAATAGAGGAACAGTAATTATGTACAGACTGCAGTAAAACCAAGCAGACACTGAAAAATACATTATTGCAGTTAGTATAGTAGAAGCCTAGAATGTCGTAGTGTACAACCAGTGTTTTTACCTGGCATAGAAGCAGCTAGTGGTAGTGTAAGGTTTCATCATACCAAACTACCGCAAATGCACCTATACAAAACAGATTCTACTGCAATCTAGGAAACTCCCAGCATAACTAGTGAAAATAAACCCTCCTAGAAAAAGTCTCAGATATACGCTATATGAGGTCATTTATTAAAGGAGCAGACAAAGGACTATGACAGGGATCGAGATGAGAGCAAATATATCTGGTTCTACTATGAAATGCCAACTTCCCGAAATCAATGTTTCAAAAGACCGAAAAGAAATGTCCAAAAAGAAAACTCCTATTTTCTTGTTTTATGCAGGGGGGCAAGCCACCCTGCACCCCCAGATGAGTCCCCCACCACATCAGACGTATGCCAACTCCAAAGCCGCACCGACTTGAAGGGAGAAATTTCCCTAATAAGCAAACCATTGCTGACACACATTTACAGACCACATCAGCAATGATTTACTATGGAGAAGAGCATTTTAAGCTTTCATTTTTTTCCTCTGAACTACTGATGCTTGTGCAATTTTTCCATGAGATTGTGTAGGGAAGCCATAATATCTGTATAGTAGCCAAATGAGTAAGTCCACATACACATCACTCAACATTGATCTCTAGTCTTATGAGAAATGCAGTTCAACAAATGTAAATGTAACATTATGTAATGTTTAGGGGACTCCAAAAATTGTCTGATTCCAAAAATTACTGAGGCTGTATTGCCAACCAAAGCAATTCAGAGAGACAGCAAACTTCGACACACTCGTGATGAATGGATGAAATGACAGCTTTAATAATGAGATGGCATGCTAGCAACCATAAGTTTCTCGTCTGCTGTGTCCAGCTCTTTGACCCCACATTATCAGTTCAGTTACTATGACTCTTCCTAACTTCTCAGCAATGGAAAGGTTCTCTCCTGTGCAGTAGTAGTCTTCTAACATCTGTAGTCTGGAGGAGAGGATGCAGTGAATGCCACCCTGGACGTTGGCTAGACTTCATTAGAACAGTGTTCAGTAGATATTTACTATACCGTTTTTTAGTGCTGCAGCTCCAAAATAAGGTTAATGCAGCAAATACATTCTTACATGTATCTGTGAGGTGCCTTCTGAGCCTCCACCCACACCCCCAGACCAATAATCCCATGACAGAGTGACAGAGAGCCTATGCACTCACTCTGTTGATGAATCTGTCTCCCAGGCATATACTGATAACACTGTTTGTGTACCAGTGCTAGTTAACGACTTTTGTTAACAAAAACTTTTCTACCTAATGGCATAAATTCTTCATTTTACAGTTATATTATGTACTGTGAGTTACTCTAGTTTTATTCTTAGCCTTAATCTTTGGTTAATATCTCTTAACTGAGGATTCAGTACCATGTATTTAATAAGACAATTCAGTCGCAACACCATGACACCACATTGCTTGAAGGGATGACATCTCACTTACATGGAGACAAGGGCTCTGTCCCCTGCAACTCCTTGCTTCAGGAAACAACTTTATGCTAACAGCAAATATTGGAATACTGGAAGAGAATCACAACATTAAGAGAAAGGCATTCAGCAAATGCTGCCCAACATACTGTAAATTAATGTTTGCCACTTTCCAAAACCTGTTGAATTGATCTATGCTCAAACATATCTTTCACCCTCTTAATATTCTGGACAAAGCCAAAAACAATGGAGGGCAAAGGACCAAAATCAAGGACTGATTTTAAATACTGATCTTACCAACTTAAGAGAGTTGCTAGAATAGCAGATTTACCATTAACATTTATTTTCTAAAAGACATGAAGTCTGAAACTCATATTTAGCAAATTCACTCCTCTATGATTTGTCAGAAAACCACAACTTTTATGAGGAACAGACCAATATGAGGCAAATATCTGGACACTCTGCAAAAGTCAAGAAAGCTGGGGTATGGCCCTGAATAGTTCAATACTTTTTATATACACAAAACACCTCATTACAAATGCATTCCACTTAACATCACCAACAATTATAAATAATTAACTTATTAAAGGAGAAATAAATGGTTTACAAAGTTATATAGTCAGCATTTTTGGATGAAATAATTTCAAGTAAAAGAACATCTTGAAAAAACTTATGCATGTCATAGTGTCCTACCTTGAAATTCATGGCTATGGCGCGTTACTCAACTTTCTTTCATAGTAAGGAAACATGCTCAGTGGTACATGCAGATTTTCTTACTGTCTTGTTTCAAATTCTTGACACATAAAATATGTGTTCCTTGAGCAATAGTAACTCCCTCAAAAACTTATGATTCTTGCAACAAACTATGCTTGCCTCTTCCCATCAGATCGTAACTGGTTTCATTATGTTAATGCCTCTCTTAGGCTGAATAAAGAAGCAGTGGGAGCTGACTGGGAAAGGTCACTACAGATATAAGCCTATTTAACATTATTGTTCTGCTATTTAAACTTTCCAGAGACCCACATATAGACAAACGTTTCATTTCACAGATGCATCATCATCCAACATAAGTGCCTGAGAATGGCACGAGTGTGCTGAGAAGGCTTTGAAAGCAGAGGGCCTTCTAATTCCTTTATACTTGTGACTGAATTTATGTATCTGATGTACCTGTAAAAGTGTTTTTTTTTCTATCCTCAGACCAGCCCAGTTATGTTCCCATTATGAAAAAGGAACTTCACTTAGCTCACAAGTATTGTTTGTAATACCCCTTCCAGCACATGCATGCATGTATGCATGCATGGATTCATTGCACACTCACACAAACACACACAACACATGCACAAACAGATGCATGGCTGCACACAAATATTCATATATGTATACATTTCAGTAGAAAGTAGAATTTGGAAAACCACTCAGTTAATGGCAAGTAACTTGGAAAACTCTATTCTCAGTTACCAATAGGTAATAAAATACTGTTGCCTTAATTATGAAGATTTAGTAAACAGTAAGGACAGATTCTGAACACAGCCCTGGCTGCTCTCAAAAATACACATGCCTTTGTATTCCATTTTTGCCTAGGTCTATTTTCTTCTCACTTTCATGCCTGCGAAACATCCAGCTGCAGCCACTGCTCATTCATTCCCTTATCCCATGGGAAGCAGTCCGTGGTGCAGACATTACACATGCAGTGATAAGAAGTGTTTCAGTTATGGCCCTGCCCCTGGTTGATGACATGGGTGTCCACATCTGTGTGAGGGCGTCTTATGCTCTTCTTCTTCTGTTGTGTTAGTGCTCACATACACAGAGCCACACACACACACACACACACACACACACACACACACACACACACACACACACACACACACACACACACACACACACACACACACACACACACACACACACACACTTATTTGTGTATTGTTTTATCATAAGGGTTTTGAAACACCAGTGGTTTAACTAGATAATTTGGAGTGAAGTGAAGGAACATTTCTTTTTCAACACAGTGGTGCAAAACCCTTTCTCTGCTGGTGTATCCTGCCTCCTTCTAATGTTGCTACAAAGAGGTCTACTGACCACATTCATCACGAGGCTGAGGAAGTGAATGCTTTTCTATGACCCATCCTGCACTGCCAATTAAGATTTTTTACATTGAACTCCTCCTATTTATTAGAACACTTGCATATTTTCTGTCAATATACATCCTAATATATATTTTTCATGGTTTATTTATTTATTTACTTACCCATTCCGACAAGGCAAACAACATAATTTTAGTGTTTTGCGATGTTCATTCAGGGAGTATGTCTACCCAGACTAAACACAACAAAACTTTAAAATTACATTGCTTGCTCAGTGAGGACTTTTTCATGAACTCTGTAATCTTTTTTTTAACTTCAGGGCAAGCTATTTAGTAGAATTAGCCAAATACTTAATTCTGTAACGTAAGCAAAACCAGCAGAAAAGATAGGTCAAACAGAACTGTAATGTAACCAATCAGCATAACAGTCCTACTTCCAGGTCTGAGGGCACAACAGCATGTGAAAGTTATCATCATCATCATCAGCCCCCTTTTCCCATTTTTCTATGTAGGGCTGGGGTATCATGTTAACTGTCGCCAACTCTCTTTCGATTCAGTGCCACATTCCTGCCTTCTTCAGCACTCATGTATGACTGTTGTAGATCTTCTTTCACACAATCCATCCACCTCTTTGCTGGATGTCCTCGCTTCCTCCTACCTTCTTCCTGTTTGTCCCAAATCTTTCTCATCAAATTGTTTCCTGCTTTTCTACACATGTGCTCAAACCACTGTAATCTGTTCTCTTTGACCTTCTCTGCAATTGGAGCTAATTTGGCTTCTGCTCTTATGTCCTCATTTCTTCATCTGTCCCACAGTGTGCATCCTGTCATCTTTCTCAGGCACTTCATTTCCATCGCCCCTAGCTTCTTCAACTGCTCTGCCTTTACTGCCCAGGTTTCTGGTTTCTGTACCATACAGTAGTACTGGTCACACCACTGTCTTGTACACCTTACTTTTCAGCTTCTTTGGCATTCTTCTGTCATAGACTACACCTGATACTCTATGCCAGTTGGCTGCAGCCCCTCTGCTTCTAGCTTTGACCTTCAGACTACCCTTCTCCTCAACCACCCTTCCCAGATACATGAAGCTATTTACCTCCTGTTCCACTGACTTCCCTTCTATCTCTATTCTCAGCTTCTTCTGATTTCCCCAATTTGCTGCCATTACCATTGTCTTATCTGTCCTTAGTTTCATCCCATGTTTCTTCAGATTTGCATTCCATTCTCCTATCCTTTGCTGAAGTTCTAGCTCAGAGTCTGCCTGTACTGTCTGTATACAGCAGCTTTGTTGATCTCTCCCCTCCAACCTGTTTGCTGATGTAGTCCATCACCAATATGAACAGCAATGGGCTCAGAGCTGAACCCTGATGTACACCCACACCCACTGGGAACTCCTCTGTGAGGCCGAACACTGTCCGTACTTGAGTCATTGGGTCCTTGTACAAAGTCTGCAGTAATTCTACCAATGTTTCTGGGACTTCAAACCATTGCAGTACTGCCCAGATCAGCTTTCTTGGGACCTTGTCATATGCTTTCTCCAAGTCTAGGAATGCCCAGTTGGACTCTCTCCTCTTTTTCTCCTTTTCTGTGAAAGTCATTAAATGTATTACATGTTACTGTTCTAGTGCACCACTATTAATGACTGAGACTTCAAGCTCACTGGGGGAGACACAGTTCTCCCTGAATACCAGTATTCTTTTTTGTAACCTAATGATTTAGGGGTATGGGATGCTTACACAACCATCAATGTTGTCAGAGTTAAACAATGATGGGGTGGGGATTGGGCAGCTCTGTGTCCATAAAATGAGCCAAAGATTTTACTATGGGCTAAATGCATTTCACCTGATAACTATGAAATATCAATGGCAAACATGCAGTCAAAATGGTGGTACCTGACAAGGAGGATTGGGTGGGTATGAAAGCACCTGACTTGTCATTTAATCATAATTCAATAATCATGGGAGGGAAGGGGTTCCTTTGTGTACATAAAACAATCAGAATATATTATTAAGGGCAGAATTTCTGACATCTGATCACAAATGAGTGATGAGTATTAGTCCAAATAAGGTAACTGTGTGGTTATTCTGTGTTTAAAAGCCATAAGATTACTGTGATTTGATTATAGTTAAATTAATATGACTGGGGGAGTGGATGTTTGTGCATATGAAACAAGCTAAACGCATTATTATGAGTAGAACTTCTTTTACCTTGGTCACATTCATACATCTGAGCTGTACTTAGTCAAAAGGTTGTAAATTTAGGTATTTTGTTATTGGAAGCAGCTGGATTATTACGCGGATGTCTTAGTTGGCATGGGGGCACAGAGGAGAAAAAAACCTTAGCCTTCTACCTCTCAACTGTCTGGATTTTCGCAGAATATCCAGAGTTTTGCATCATACTTTTGGTCTGTTGCTCATAAAATTTGTGGTTTTCTGTCATATCACTGTGCTGCTATCAGGACTAAAATCACTAAATAATTGGCATACATCTGAGTTTCAGAATCTGTCTCTATTTTTGGGCCGTTGTCCTCCCATTATGTCAGGCTTTGTCCAGATTCCTTGCACTAAGATGTTGAGAGCAATGCTTCTCACCTCTCTTTGGAGGAAATGCTGGGGATAATAGACTGGTATCCAGGCAGAACATTCTCGGAAATCCCAGCTTAGAGACGGTTCAGAATACTGTCTAGGTTAGACATGTGAGTAGCTTTAGAAAATGTCATCACCTATGTGACAAGGTGACAGGGAGACTCCTATGCCATTTCGCATAAGAGATATTGGTCTACACAGTGAAACACCAGCAAGTAAGTGGGCAGGACAATCACTACAAGTCATATTACTCTTCTCTGTGAGCAGTCATGGAGCTTTTTGGTCCTTTTCCTCCATTGCCTTTCACTTTGTCATTCCTAGAAGCAGCTGGTGACCTTGTTCAGCAGCGATATAACAGGACCACAAATGAATTCACAGCAGGATGAGCTTGGATTCATGTGGAACTCTACACAGTTATAGAGACAGATAAACATAACCTATGCATTTGCAAAACCAACTACCGCTATAATCAGTAAAGTTCTTAAAGGCTGGTTGTAACATTCCCAACCTGGTCCATCAAGAAACTGTTAATTAATTAAAATACCATGGTATCTGAATGAATCACTGTCTTTTTTCTGCACATCAGAATAAAACCCGACATGTTTCACCTGTGCGGACTGCTTGCACCTCTGTATTTATAGTTCCTATAGCTGCAGCTAGAAAGACACTGGAGCAAAAATGTTTAATTGTAGTCATTCATTACGGAATCTCTTTAATTGGTTATTCTGACATCAACCATAGTATGCCTGAAGTAATGCTAAACAAGAACTGCTGTATCATGGCCTATTCCCTTAGAAGTTTGCATCACTGTATAACCCTAGCCAAAAAAAAAAAAGTTAACTGCCAACCAGTTCATCAGAGAAATTTACTACTAAATGGAAACTTGACTCATTGGGCTACTGTAGGTGGGCAACTACTTCTCACAACAAACAGCTGTTATCTGGATGTACTGTTTTCCCAAGAATACCACCCAAGAGGGATTCAAACTTGCTAGGCATTTGACCTCACTTGCTGGACTTCACTGCATACTTGATGACTGTAGAACTGAGCTCTAGATAGCAAACAGCACTCTTTCATAACTCATTAAAACAACACGCAATTATAATTTGGCTTATTGTTAAAATGTTCTACTAGAATTATGATAGTACATCTTTTGTGCAATATGTCTATGCACATTACTGCACCAAAGTACCTCACAAAATTATAAAAATATTTTTTATCTGCAATCTGTGTTACAGTTAATCAGGGTTATTTCATCTTTATTTCTTACTATACTGCATTTAATATGGGATATTCTATAACATAATAAAGACTGGGAAGTACTTTTATAGATATTTGTAGGTTGCTTCTCTGGTTTACTAATTATGTAATCACTTTTGATGGGATATAAGGTGAGGGTTTGAGGCACTAAACAGGGATAAAGTACAGTTGTATAACTTGCACCTACCTATAACAATAGGTGTTCAAATTCCTCACTGCTACAATAACCTTTAGGTTGTATGAGTTGTGTGATGCCCCAAGACACAACAGCAGCCCAACTTACTTTCAAAAGCTTTAGCTCCCCACCCCCACCCATCACAGCTTCTATTCTAGCCACTGGTTGGTCAGCACTATAGAGGGAAAAAAATAGCAGTCAGAGTGGAAAATCTTCATGACTTTCTTGCCTAAAAGTTAAGCAATAGCTTAATCATCTTGAAGTATACACATAAGAAATAACCACCAAACTATTTCCCAATGAACATTATATGCAGTAAGAAGGGCATGGAAGGTTGGTGTGACTACTGCAACAAAGACAAATTCAAACATCTACTGTTACTTGTAAGTGTTAAACAACTGTACTATATTCATCACTCCCACAGCTGCAGTATCCTTTAGGTTATATGGGTCGATTGACAAAGCCGATCCAACCCAGGAGAAGGAAGGATATAAATCTAGGAGCCCCTGGAGAATGGTTCTAGCAAAGTAGGCCTTGGATCTAGCAAAAGAATTGCCTCTACAGAACTTCTAGAGACTATCCCTACCCAATATGTCATCAAAGAAGACAAGGCCCTAGTAAATGTACCTTGATACTGCCTGGAACTGATTTAGAGAGGCGAGTATAGCAAACAACCATAGCTTAGAACAACCAGCTAGAAACTGTCTGCATTGACACAAGTTGTCCATTCATAGTAAAAGTCATAAGAGATAAATGTATTTCTACATGACTTAGATCAGACAAAATAGTACATGAGCTGCATAGCACATTCAGACTATGCAGAATCCTTTCTTCCTGGTTTTAACAGTAAGCATAGAACAGAAGGAGACTGAAAGCCTGATTCAAGTAAACTCTGAAATAACTTTGGACATGAAAAGATTCATAGGTTCATGGTAAATACTAGGCTAGCTGCCCTTGTGGGCTATTTTAAGCCTAACCAGTTTCCCTTTGGATGCACATATTAACCTGTCCCATTTGATGTTAGATTGGCCTTACCCATCCCATGGTCAATAATTATATATTACCCCCAATGAGAATAACCATAGAGAATTTGATGGGACTCAGCATGGAATAACGTATTTAGGAGCTGCTTTTGTCCATTCGTAGTACAGGGGCAATCCTTGGGTAAACTTTCTGTTTCCCATCCATAGATCCAAGTTGAGCTTGAATGTAGACAGGAATGAGCTTGGTTTTACATGGATGGAGAATCTATTTCAGAGCACTGGTACCCGCAGCGAGACATACCTGTCCCTGTAAACCATTCTGTAGATGTTGTAGAAGAGGTTTACTGATCTGCAGTAAATCCATCAGTACTGGGTTGGAGGATGCCTTATATGCCAGGCACTGGTCACCTCTTAGCAGTCTGTAGGATACCACTTATAGTGAAAGCGCTTTCAGTCGGTCCAGGCAAGACATATTTTTCAGGTCTTGTATACTTTTAGTAAGGTATCTCAGTGGGTGTTTCAGTTGTTGCATGTGCCTGGACTGATACATGCCAAATGGGGCATTATATTTAGTGACCGACCTAATAATGATTAAGTAAAGGGGCTAATGACATCCCTATATCTAGACACAATCCCTACACTTATTTTCTTAGGACAATGGAAACATGTTCGTCAAAGGTTAGGTAACTGTCCACATAAGTTCACAAATCCTGAACAAATGGGTCAACACTAAGGGGCGTATTGTCAATGTGGTAGTGCCCTGGGGTAGATGACTTCCCAAAGGATACAGTAGTGTATTTTTTGGCATTCAGTTTCCATCCATGATTTTGGCATCAGTTATTATTTGGGACAGGATGGTTAGGTATTCTGGAGATTTATTGACTGCTCCTAGCCTGCAGTCATCTGCAACCTTAGACAGGCAGAGCCCTTTGGTATCAACTTTTACTTCAGAGAAGTAAATGTCAAACAGGAGAGATCTCAGCACAGAACATTGTGGGGTTCCACTATTGACTAGCCTCTTTGTGGAGGTCACTTCCTCTATTTTGATTTCCTACTTACTATTCATGAGGCATCTGGCAATCCAATGGGTGACACAGGTGTTTATTCCCAATTTATTCAGCTTTTCTACTATGCCTGAGTGAGGAATTGTGTCAAAAGCTTTGGCCAGGTTGAGGTATGCATTATGTACCATTTTGTCTTCATTTATTGTTTGGGTGACCTTTACAAAATACCCAGCAGGAAGCATGACCTGCCATTTTAACACCTTTATTATACTATCAGATAAGACATAGGCAAACAAACTATATTAACACTTTTTCCATTTGCCTACATTATATATCACACATCTTTTCCTTATTTGCAACTATCATCAGTCCAACAGTACAAAAACTGCTGAATTTATGCCTTGCCTTAAACTTCAGTACTCCTCTTTCGGAACTTTATTCTGCAAGTATTGCTCCCACAGTTTCCATTTATTTCTATGTAATTTGCTTTTTCTGCTTTCTAAATATCCTTCTTCCAGTTCTTTATTTGTTTTTACAATATGTAATACTTCTACTACAGTTGGTTTAGACTTTGATTTCCATTTTCTAGAAATTCCTTTTCTGGAAGCCAACAGAATTATACTTAAGGTCTTACTATGTTCAGGCAATCCAAATCTCATGTTCCAGCTCAAAAGAAAACAATGTCCTTATTTACAGCCATTTGCTCACCCAATATTTCTGATAAGAGAAATTGTGTGGCATTTTTAAAATCTGCCAACTTATTATACTGCCAAAATATGTTCCCAGTTATCTATTTCTTCCCCATCACATCTCAAACATTTGCTATATACATAAGGAAAACTCTTTGAAGTCTGCTAAAAATATGTATGCAAATACTTCCAACCAAAGATCCTAAACCAGCTACTCTTTGTTGCATACTTGGGAGCAGTACATATGTCCTCCCATTGTCCTCTTGGTTTTCCAGTCTCTTCCCAATCTTTTCTAACCTCATCTTATAGTTATCACGCAATAATTTATATACTCTACCAATTATTCCTTTTCTAACAGCAGCTGCTGTTCTAGATTCAACTAAAAACTCTACCAGAGCAGATCTTTCACTTACAATTTCAAATGACTTATTGGCATCATCCCACTCTATTACCTTTCACTCTCTAGTTATTTGCTCCCAGTACCTAGGTTCCTTTGCCAGTTTTCTCCAGTAAATTCCAACTTCTCTTGCCTATTTTCTGTACCTCTACTTGCAGTCATCCCTATTGGGAAAATCTACTGCTTCCATTCTCTTTTTGGCTTAGTTCCTAGAACATTTTATGCAACTTTATGAATATAATATTCTGTATGGTTGTTATTATTACCTTTAAGGATCTGCATCCAAAACCCCACCCTCTCTCTCTCTCTCTCTCTCTCTCTCTCTCTCTTTACTTCTTGAACTCAACTCCTGCTTCATCATCATCCCTTTTTAATTTGAATTATAATATTCTGTTTTTGTTATGTATATGAGCCTTAACTGTGTAGCTCTAATGTATCCCTTCAAATAAAGTAATTCTAAACCGTCTTGTTCTATTGGAATGATCAGCTTATCCCACTTAATTCTGGCCCTGTTCCTCTCCCAAACATATTCCTTCAATTCATAATTAATTATGGTCTACAACTTGTCCAATGATTGATGTAAGTATGCCTGACCTGTATATAAAACTAAAGGGACTAAAAACATTTTCACTGCTTGTATCTCACTGTTCGTAGAAAAGAGCTTCCGGTTTCTCAATTTTTGTATTTTTTTGTTTATTCTCTTCCCATATATCTTTAGCTACCATAACCAAAGCCTTTTTTAATCCATACTCTTAAATACTTCATTTCATCATGTCCCCATACATCTAGGTATAGCTGAACCAATTTATGTGTGGATACATAATTTACAGCTATAGCCTTTGCTTTACCTTCATTAAATTTTATATCCTGAAAAGACTTGAGAAACTGTCTCAAAATGTTTCACAGCACTAAAATGTTTTTTCTAGATTGATCAAGTACAAAATAATATCATCTTTAAATAAAATCAGCTTTTCTTGATTACCTCACCACTTATACCCTTGAATTACTGAGTACCTTATCTTCTTTGCCAATGGTTCTATATGTAATACAATAACACAAGGAAAAGAGGACACTTGCCTGCGTCTTCTCATTAGAAGACTTATAAGACAGGAACCCTACAACTTTATTTTTTGCCTCTGATCCCGCATATATCATCCTAATTAAACTTATTATTGTATGAGAATGCAAATGCTTCCACTGTCCTACTCATAAAATCCCATCTTATTCTGTTAAATACTTTCTCTGCATCAAGACACACTAACAACAGTGGTATTTTTTTACAATCTGCTTCCCTCTGGATCATCATTTCTATTAATGTTGTCAAATGTTTGCCTCTCCTTCACAAAACCCCAATGATCCACATCTATCAACTTTGGGAACTCCTTTGCCATTATTTTAGCTAGTATAGACATAAACACTTTATAAACATGGTATAAAATTGAAATGGATCCGTATGAAGCTGAGACTGATAGGTCTTTACCATCCATAGGCAATACAGCCACCACAGCTTTCTTTCAAGATGATGGTGCTTCTCTTCCTTTTAAAATGCTTTTAAAAAAAATCTGAAAATCTTCCAGATCTTTATCATCTCTTCCCTATTAACTTTTAAACTTCAACAGGAATACCATCTGTTCCTGGAGACATTCCTGAAGATTGAATATACATCACAATTTTTATTTCATATCCTTCCATAATAACTGTTAGTTGCAGAGCCACATATGCCTCTAACCTTGGCATAATTGTCTTCCATCAATATTTCCATCTGTGTTCTTTCTTTATTTCCAGATTTCTCTGTTTTATACAAATTTTCATAAAATTTCCTAAATATCTCTAATACCTCTATAGGATCTCTGGTTATTTTTTTCTTGTCAGAGGCTCTTTAAGTTTGGTGACAACACTCTCTACTTTCTCTTTACTAAGTCATTGTGCTAAACGTTTTTGTGCTCTGCAGTTATTATAAAAAAAAAATTGTTGCTTAACAACAATTTCTAAACTCATGAGTATTACCCAGAAACTCATTTACTTTCTCTTTAGCACTCTGCATTTGTGTCTCTTCTTCTTCTGTGAGATTTCTGTTATTCGGCAACACTTTAACCTTTGTCAGCCCATCTAAATAATTCCTATTACTTCTTAATCATATCTCTCTCTTTTATTTCTATCCTATTTTAAACTCCATTTTCATTTTATCCCACTCACTAGCTATACGTTTTGAAGATATGTATATATTCCCTTATAACTCTTGAATAATTTCCACTACCCATTCCTTAAATTACTTTCTTTGGTACTTACCTATTATCACAACCAGATTTTCGCGTTTGGGGTAATACACTTGTTGGGCTAAAAACGGATTGTGGGAGTTACCTTAAGGTGGAATTTGATGTTTTCAGTGGGTATAACTTAGTTTGTCCTTAAATTCATAAGGTAAATCAACATGGAAATGTGAATCCTGGTTTGCGTACTGTAAAATTGGTTACACTGCTGTCGTACTGCAGGAAATGAAATGCGGACACCTGGGAAATGTTTGGTTGAACTGCTGCCATACTGCAAGATGAATTACTCCAAAGTTTACAATACCATTTTCAGAGAATAAGACACGGAGACCTGCAAATCTTTTTTAGTAAATTGTTTGCTTTATTTTACAAACTGTTGAACAGAACTAAAGTTAATGAGAATAAGTAAGATAATATGGATGTGCACATTTGATAAAGTAGTTGTACAACAGAGGCTGAAATTATTATTAAATGTTGTGTTAAGTGATAGTATGATAATCATTTTTTGGAGTCATTGACAGTACTGGTTTATTTTGTTGTATTTTGATGGTGTTATCCTTGTCCATAGTAGTTACTGTTGGAATGTTTAGTGGATGCTTTATGGCAGCATACTTATGGATTGTTCAGTCACTGGTTTACTGATTTTGTGTGGGGGGAAATTGTCTGCAATTGCCATCAGCATTGCATCAAAGCAAGCTGTGTTTCTCGACAGATATATTCCACTCGGTAGGATTCCAAATGGTGTCGTGCAGTTCCTCTCTGTCTCTTGTTACTCCACTTTACAGATCCCCACATTCTCTCTATGTGCTGTGTGTGAACTCCTGTGTCTGGATCTACAAAGTTATAGTTATGGTTTGCTTTCTCATGGGTTAAACCATTATGGTTTGCTTTCTCATGGGTTAAACCAGCTTTTTGTAGTTGTTGAGTCTGATATGCCCACCAGGAAACAGAGTAAATGGTATTGCCCTCTTTTATGTATTCTGAGATTTTGCTAACCAATGTTGTGGCTGTTCTATCGGGGACTTTAACAAGAAATGTCTATCTTGTCTCCCTACATATCCCTCCAAATACCCACTGTTGAGGGAGAATACGGCCAGCATTACTTTTACGACGAGTAAATAGAGTTTTGTCTGTTTCCACAATACATTCTGGCCCTCTGATTTGTTCTTGTCCTGTTTCTCCATTTCTAAGACACAGGCATCCCATAAATAGTTACCCCAGTCTATGACAGTTTTGTCAACCATGTCCAGTTCTTCCTGACAGAAACTCATTGATGTCATCTGCTTAGACCAACAATAAATTAAACAGACAGCGGTGGTAAAATTAATTCTACTGCCATCAAAGAAATTGTCATCCCAAACTCCTATGTATTGGTAACATTTCTCTGAACTGCATTTCCAAAAGATTTGCTTCCTGAAGTACAATCTCATTGAATGTCCTGAACAGCATTCTTTACTTGCTGGTAAAATCTTGTACTGCTGGAAAAGTGCTATTAACTCCTTTTCTGTCCATGACAAATCCCACAAATGCATTGCGATATATAACTGATTTTAATTTGGGTCAGTTCACTACCACTAAATAACTACACAGATGTTCTTTCCAAATGTCATCTTTAACTTTTGACAACATTTACCAGCTCGAGAAAAGGAATGTGCCTAACACATAACAGGACTTGGAAATGTAGTATGACTGACATGATGTCAAGAAATGGCATACCTTCAAATACTAATTTTTCAAATATTACACTGTTCTTCCTACCTAAACAAAGTGTTTTCTGAAAGATAACATTGCCTGTGTGATTCTGTATATATTTCTGGTTTCCATCACACACCGGGAAGCAAGCAGTATTATTGCACAAATCTGGTTGCGATAATACATAAGTACCCTTTCTTTTTAACAGGTAGATGTGAAAATACCAATGTCTCATTTTACTTCTTTACCCTGCATTGTTATCTTATTTGTTTTAGTGTGTGATCTGAAATAGCTATTGTATGTATGTTGAAGCTTTCAGTTAAATGCGCATGTTCCTATGAAATTTAATTTCGGTCTAGTCCAGACCAGTTATTGTACCTTGAGGAATAATACATAAATTATGTAAGAGTTTCTACTACTGAATTCACATCTTCTATTCCAAATATTTTTATAAATTTCTTCATAGATATGCCCTCTTCTGTTATATTTTCCCTTCTAGGCCTCCTGATACATCCTCATTATTCCAAATCAATTTACCCACCTATAAGTGTTCCAGAGGGAATCCCTCATGGTCTAGTGATTACAATTTGCTGTTCTCAGCGTCACTGTCCAGGTTCTTTTCCAGGTCAGGGAATTTCAATGGATTAGGGGGCAGTTGGCATAATGGTTAATATATTTACCTTAAACACAAGGTGCTAGGCTTAAAATGGCCCACAAAGGCAGTTAGCCTAGCACTAATCTATGAACCTATGAATTTATATTTCCTGCTAAAAGACTAATTTTTACCAAAAGTTGCTTAAGCTCATAATAGCAGTTTTTAGTGGAATATAGATACATGTCAGTGTAATCATTTTCCCTTGCCAGTATTCCCTTACTACCACAAATCTAAGATTCCTGCCCCTTCTTCTATCACTACTGGAGCCTCTCTAGCAGTTAATATAATTACTTCCCTTTTCCATTTCTCAGATACTCTGCTGAATATCCATCCTGAGATCCTTTGTTAAATTCACATCCTCATTTATTTCCAAATGTGTCTCCTGCAGCATTGCTATTTGCACTCTGCATTGCTTAATACAGTTTAATACTCTCTTTTTTTTGTCTATATCTGTAAGGCCATTTGCATTCAAAATAATATGATAAAAAAGACTATTGTTTCCACCCATTATACATGTCAGTTTCTTTTTTGAATGTGTGTTTCCAGCTTTTGTGTTACATGCACACATTAATGTTTGGTAGGCTGATCTTTTATACAGTTGCTTGTTCTCATCTCCATTTAATACTATGTCACATTTTTCAATGTTTTGCTTTAATGAGGATTCTCAAACAAAAAAAAAACTAAATACGTTATCAGAACACTCCCATCCCCTATTAACTTAGAATAAACACATAAAACTATGTATATCTTTAGATAATGAACTTTAATCTCCATATAGGAACAACTGCCTCAAATCAACATCTGCACCTACAGGCATTACTTAACTTAAAATTAAGATAACCCCATACTAAAGTGCATGGTACAGCCTGTGTTTCCAATTACACTGATTGTTGCCTGTCATTTTCTTTTCTCTGTTTCCCTCCCAGATATGAAAAACAGCTTCTATGCTTTCAGAAACATTAACTTATAGCCTTAAGGAAATGTGCACTGGCTATGTTTAAATAAAACTAAATTGTACAGAATTCTATTAAATGCATTAAAGTAAGGCTGCTAGAGAAGCTAGTATTTCTTATTCACTTTCCATAATTTCAGACTTTATTTTTCACTGAACCGTACACCGTTGTATCTTTAAATTTTGCATTTTTCTCAATAAAGAATGCTTAGAACTCTCAAAATTAATTGTTTGCTATAGGCAAAGAGAAAGGAATATGCAGATCCTAAGTGAAAGACCAGCACTGGTAGAGTTTTTAGTAGAATCTATTACATAAGCTGTTGTTAAAAAATGGGATAAGTAGTAAGTCATATAAAATATTGCATAACTTTAGGAATCGATCAGAGGAGGTTAGAAAGGAATGGGAAGAAAGAATTTATAAGCAATTCACAAAGAAACAATGGAAGGATATATGTATGGTTCCTAAATATGCAACAAAGTCTAGAAGATTTAGGATTTTTGCTTGGAAGCGTGTACATAGATATTTTTATACCCTGAGCAGATTCCAAAGAATTTTTCTTCAGGTAGATTGGAACTGTTGGGCTATGATATGGAATAAGGAGATAATTCAGAACATATTTTGGGGAGTGTAATGAGTTGGCAGTCTGTACAAATTCCCTGCAGGTTACTCTTTCAGAAATACTTGGTGAACAAATTGGTGTGACTAAGGAAATTATTTTTCAAGCTGTGATACAGGATCTGAATTGCCTAGATATAGAAAGGCCTTGCCAAGTTTAATTCCAGTGACTGCTAAAAAAAGCAATTACTAGAAAATGCAAATCAAAGTCCAAACCAATGATATTCGAATCAGTGAATATAGTAACAGAGATAGAAGAACTACAAAGAGTAGGAGTAAATTACATAGAAAAATGGGAATTGTGGGAACAATACATGCAGAATAATGTTTTGTAGGAGGAATGAGGTTTAAGGGAAGGCAGGAATTGAATGAGCCATGTAATGTTTGACTGACAATAACTGTATAGAAGATTATATGTGATGTATAATGTTTGCAACTGAAAATATATCAACATGGTTTGCTATAGCAATAACCAATGCCTGGGTGTGGGTAATGCTGGATTTACCCAAGGTTGGTGTGGTTTGGTCACGAGGGCGAAGCTCGAGTGGCTAAACAAAGCCAACCGTGGGTAAATCCAGCATTACCCACACCCAGGCATGGGTTATTGCTATTATACAATGACATTATTTGAGAAAAAAAATAATTACTTTTCTTAAATAATGGCATTGTATAATGCCTCCTTGCTGCCCTTCCGCAGCTGTCTGGTATTCTGCGGCAGTTCTGATGTACTGCGCATGCGTATGCTTATGCAGTACATCAGAGCTGTGGGCAAAAGCAACGAAGAAAGCAAGATCTCTGTTGCTTTTTACAAACTGTTTCGCTATGTTAAATGGGTTTAACATAGCGAGACAGCTTTAACAAAAGCAACGGAGAATTTCTGTTGCTTTTTTTAAAGCTGTCTCGGTATGTTAAACCCATTTAACATAGCGAGACAGTTTTGAAAAAAGCAACAGAGAAAGCAAGATCTCTGTTGCTTTTTACAAACTGTCTCACTATGTTAAAGGAGTTTAACATAGCGAGACAGCTTTATCTCCGCTGCTTTTTTTAAAGCTGTCTCGCTATGTTAAAGAAGTTTAACATAGCGAGACAGTGTGAAGCAACGGAGATCTTGCATTCTCCGTTGCTTTTAAAAAAAGAGTTGTAGTAATGGAAAAAGTCCAGGCGACCGGAACTTTTTCCATTACTATAACTCTGATTTACAATGTGCACGCTGACCAATCAGCATGCACATTTTTGAATATCAATTGGGGGTCGTCGTATAATTTCATTTATATAATTATATGATTGCCTATGTCATAAGTTATATTAATAAAGATGATTTTTGTTTAAAAAAAGAATAATTTGGAAACAATACTGGAGGATTAATAGGCTGGTTAATGTTACTTTTGGAAGCAATTCCCATGGCAGTCTGTGTCTTTCCATCTTGCTCACACCTCAGCACCATCTCTTTAATTATATGTCCAAAAAGTGAAGATCCAGCAAAGGAGATGTTGGTAAAGGATGCTTTGAAATTGTCCACTAAATCAGACAAACAGCTAGGCAGAGAGTTGGAGTGTTATGTCATTGACTTCCACCCTGGTTGCTTCAAAAGAGGACCCAAAATCCATCTTCATCAAGGGATCACTCTTAGGCACCAATTCCACCTCTGCCAAAGCTGAAGTGGTGGAGCCAAGGAGGGTGGTTCCGACAAAGAGAATCCAGATGGCCGAGAGGCAGAGATCTGAATTGCTGGTGTGAATGCCAGTGACCTCAACACTGAGAATGTCTTCAAACAAAATGTAGCCATACATGGTGCTGAGGAATCATTGTTGAGAATTTAGGTCCAAAACCCACTCAACACTGATGGAGATGGAGATAAGTATGTTGGAAACAGAACTGCTAGCACCGAAGCCTGGATGGTTGATGGTGCCAATATGTCAGGAATCTAGGGAATGGCCAGCTCTGAAACACCAGTGTATATACTGGAACTGGGGAAGGAGCTAAAAGATGTAGGTGGCTAACCCAATCCACCCTGGTAACTGTGGGGAATGTGGTGATACCTATTTCCAACTGCATCTTCAAGGTCTTCATCATAGGTTCCCAGTCTACTTCTAATGAGCTGCTGAAGGAATGAAATGACTTATGAGGCAGATGGAGGTCTGGAACAACTCAAATGTTTATCAAGTGTCTCCTGCTCAACTTAATGGGAAATTGCCCTTAATCACAATATGTTCCAAAGGTGGAGATTTCTGCATTGGTACCAAAGGAGAAGAATCTTTCCTACCTATTTTAGATGAAGACAAAGGTCCCTGTTCCTCAGTCATACATTTTTAGACTCATTGTCTCTTTCTCTGTCTCTATCCTTTTCTTCTTTTCTGTATTCTGTACTTCCTTGGCAGGGAGGAGATCCATAATAATCAATTTCCTATCCACTACAGTTCACAGTCTGAACCTTTTGTAAACAGAACTATCAGCATTAAGATACTCTGGCTGTAAACAAATAACACACTTATTATGTGTACCCTGAAGTGGAATATTATGCCCACATCTCAAGTACTTTTTTAAAAGTTGTATCCATAATCAGGCAGATGGTATAATAATAAAATAATGTAGCAATGAAATAATCTATTGGCAAAGTAAGACCAGTTGTAAAACTACAGTTGACAAAATAGCCAGGGCACTTAGAAAAGAAAATAAGGGACAAGCTGTGCAGAAACTATAATTAAATCTCTAAAATATGAAATAAGCAAGAAAATGAAGTTAAGGAATGTGATGCAGTTAAAAAAAATAGAAAATTAGAGCACACTTAACTGCTGGCTACATGCTATGGATCCAATCACTATGGTGGTAAACTAGATCTGAGGAGGCAGATGCACATGGGGATTCTGGGAAAGTTTAAAAGAGCCTGAGGCAATAGAGCACTAGCTAATAGCAGGATTGGATTTGAGGAGTGGTTTGGACCCACATGCCAGATCAGATGGACTCACAAAGTAGGATGGTATAAATAACCTTGCACAACAAGGCAGGGATTACCTCTCTGGAAAGTGTGATAGGAAACATGTCTACAGGTTTCCAAGGGCTTTCCTAGTCAATGGAGCTCATTTTAACAGCCTCATTGCCCATGTCTCTCTATGTACAGTAATGTGATTGCTGTACTCATAAGACTAACGTGCAGCTGCCATTTTCCCCTTGCACAGTACACACAGGATGGACATTGACTTACATGTAATCATAATCTCCTTATCACACAATTCATGTCCTACAGTACTACATTTCATGATCTTCTAGTCTATGCCAAGTTTGAGCTATGGCAAGGATAACAAGACTGTGTTCATGTAAATGTGAACCAGCAGTTCATATGTGTTATTTACAACATTGGTATGTATATGCAAAATAATCTATTTAGGAAAGCTGTGTGGAGAGGAGGTGATGTTGAAGGGGTATTAGATGGGGGCAATACAAAGCAGAAAATCACTACATTAAAGGAGATAAGAGTGTTGCATTTAAGATGTGCCAGGAAATGGAATGGTTTCTAGATAAGTAGAGATAGTATGAGTTGGTGGTAGATATAAGGAGATTCTTGTTTTGCCGGTGATGGTATTTAAGAGGACTGATATGTGCATCAACTGAGGTAGAGAAACTGGTCACAATATGTGGAATGACATATCTTTTAATAGCGTATAGGGTGTGGAAGGGTGGTGGAGTCATCAAGTTTGAGAATGTTGTTGTTACATGTAGCTATGAAGTTAGTAACTGGAGGTATTGTGTAAGGATACGTACATTTACACAGGCATCCTTTAAAGAGTGTGATTAACAGAGACAAGGGCAGCAGTAGGGTTACAGTTTGGGAGTTCTAACACAGTGAAGTGGCAGAAGAGGAGTGAAATGTAGGTGCCACTTAAATTCCCTAGGTCAGAGAAGGAAGAATATACCATACGGAAAAAAGAGGAAGGAATGGGAATACGTCAGTCACCTATATAACCAGAAAGAGTGGGAAGACTGGAGAAAACGCACACACACACACACACACACACACACACACACACACACACACACACACACACACACACACACACACATGCACACGCGCACACACACACACACACACACACACACACACACATGCACACGCGCACACACACACACACACACACAGTTTTTTTCAGTAAATCCTTACAGTATACTTTACCACTATCCATTCACTGGGAAGACATCATGAGCAAGATGTGAGTGATAGTTAAGATTCTACATTCCAAAATCTTTACCCTTTTTACAATATTATATTTTATTGGACTATGCAGCAACTCTCTTGGTATCTCCAGAATCTGCTTGGCTGTTGTACACTCAGTGACAGGGCATTGTAAAAAAAAGATTTGCCTTATGCCTATAATGCCTTACAGTGAACTTCTTAAGAGTATGTGTGTTCTGTTTACTGTCTAGGCCTACTTCATGGAAGAGAGTTGTGCTAATATAGTTAGAATGCTGGATGAGCTCTCAGCCTCTTTTAGCTACCACTTATACAGTACTGTTGGATAACTGAGGATTTAATCTACTGAGTTGGAAGACTTGTGTCTGATGTCAGAAGTTGTTATAAAGTAGCAGTAGGTACTGTATCCTTAGGTAAAGTACAGTTGTTTAAGTAAACTTAACATAACATTAGATGTTTGAATGATCACTGCTGCAGGATTAACTATATGGATTATATCCTATCAAGGATATATCAGCCATCCACATTGCAAAGTTTTGGGGTACCTTCCAAGTGCCCAAACCATCAGTCAGCTTGAGACTGAGCTAACTAAAAAGACAGATTTGGAACAAGGGGGTATGGAGGGAGGGAGTGGCTACTGCAGCAGTGATCATTCAAGCATCTACTGTTATGGCAAGTTTACTTACACATCTGTAGTATGTTCATCATATTGATCACTGCTGCAGTAGCCTTAGCCATATAGGTAGATTACCCTAAATTACTACAGGAGCCCCCTGGAGAATGGTCCTAGCAAAGTCTGATCTAGACCTAGAGAAGGAATCAAGCTTGTAGTGGTTTGTAAAAGTATTTGCAGAGGATGAAGTTGATGCTTCTAGAATACTTCTAGAGTCCAACCCTTTCCAAAAAGCCATAGATGAAGACAAGGCCCTGGCAGAGTGGGCCTTGACCCTGCTCAGAATAGTTGTGATGTGATGAGTATAACAAAATGTAACAGCCTTAGACAACCATTTGCCAATAGTCTGTTTTGAAATAGGATGCCCCTTCTTACCTTCACAAAAAATGAACAATTGATCCAAAGATTTGAAAGATTTACTTCTGTCAAGATAGTACCTGAGTTGTTTGTATAATTTTTTCCCTCATTTATAGGTTCAGTGAGATGGGCAGTTTGGCTTAAAGTAAACTTGGATACCACTTTAGACATAATTGATGGATTAGTTTTCAAAGAAATATTGTCTCTGGAGAATGAGAAAGGATTGACTTGCAGAAGTCAATGCAATCAGCAAATCTATGTTAAGAACCTTAAGCCAGCCAGGTTAGCTAATTCAAAACAAACAAGCGTTAATTTTTCTAACACAAAATTAAGATCCCAAGAAGGGGCTATTGGTTTTGTTAGAGATCTCTTGTGCAAAACCTCATTCAAAAACATTTGACATGAGAATGCATTGAAAGAGGAGGATCCATTGGTAGACATGTTGAAATGGCCGATAAATAAACCTTGATGGAGGAAAAAGAAAACTCATAGGATAATCACTCACACAAATATTGTAAAACCAAAGAACAACTAGCCCTAAATCGATGCCACTTATGTTGTTGGCACCAACTAGAAAACCTTTTCCAGTTACTAATACATGATTTTCTGGTTGCAGGAATTTTTGCCACCATACGTACCTGGTGCATGTTCTCAGTAAACAGGTGACAAAAGGAAATGAATACCCTATCATCCAGGCAGTCATCTGAAGATAGCTGGGTTTAGGATGTATCAAACATCACTGATGTTGTGTGAGTATATCTATTCTGTGAGGCATGTTGTGGTAATTTTCCCTAGTCATTTCCAAAAGAAGGGAGAACTGTTTCCTGTGCCAGAAGGCAGTCAGTACAATGATCTTAGGGGATTCTTTTCGAATATTAAGAAGTACCCTGGGTATTACTTTAAAAGCATCCAAGAACATTCCTGTCCAAGGAAAAGAAAAGGAATCTGTCTTCTAGACCTTCTTGCATGGAGTCCAGGAGCAGAATCTTCCCAGCTGATTGTTCAGAGAGGAGGCAAATAGGTCCACTAGACGAGTTTCCCACAGATGGATCAAATCTTAGAAGACCCCCAATCTATTTTCCACTTGTGAGGGTCTACTCTTCTCCTGCTTAGCTTGTCTGCCACACAGTTTTGCTCTGACAGAATGTAGTATGCCTGTAGAGCGAGATTGTGCTGTGAAGCTATATCCCAAGCTAATAAGGCTCGTCTGCAAAGGGAGTACATCTTGGTCCCCCTTGCTTGTATCACATCTGACTGCAATAGTGATATATTTGTAGTGGTCAGCTATCTAATGGGACACTACTTTCCCCAACACATTAAAATTGCTTTCCTTGTAATTTTTCATATGAGACTTTACACTATCTGTGACGTGAGAGTTAATAGTTCTGCAGATCACACACTTGTGCTGTACTTAATTGGATTTTAGTATATAAATTAATGTTCTTTTACTTACAGCCTATAGAGGGTATAGAAAAGTTAGCTAAACTCAGAAATCTAGAGTAATAAATTTGTGTTTCCTCTACTGTTTCACAGTGCATTGAACACCCTCACCAAATTCAAAGCAGGCCTAAAGACTGTTTAGCATTGAATCCTATGGTGCTGTTGCATTACTATGAAGTCATTGTATTTGCAAGAATGAGTGGAGACTATGTGTATTTGAAGCTGAATTTTTACCCACTTGCACTCTTTCTCTTAATTAAATTGATATGTCACAACCTGACCTCATGTCTAGTTGATGATGTCAGTTCCAGATCTTCCTGATACTCTACCAGGTCTCATGAGCTTATCCTGTCCTCATCCATTTTATTTATATCACTGTGTCACTGCATTGATCAGTGCTTTATAAAGAGGTAAAAATCTTACTGAGTCTCCATGACAGACTGCTTTTTAGCTCCTTCTTTTCAAATATGACTATCTAGATAAAATGGATGTCATACTAGATAATATAATTGGGAGTGGGAGGTTGGCATACTGTTTAAGGTGTTTACCTTACAATCACAAGGTGAAGGGTTTGATTCTCACAATGGGTATGTGGATAGGTTTAAAATGGTCCAAAAGGACAGTTAGCCTAGTACTAACCCATGAACTACATACATACAGCTGTATAGCTATAGATATATGTATGAAAGTGCTTAAAGTAGTTTGCGATGCTATCTAAAGTGTTTGTCTGTTTCAGTCTACCTCTGAGTTCTAAAATTTTAGCTCATTTTCTTATTAGAGCTGTCTCAATGGGTAGTATTGTTGCCAGTATTTTATTTCTTTATGTAATACAATTTTGTCACTTTTGCTTGAAAGGCCCGCTGTTTTCCTGTTGCATAAATAATTTTGATAGCTGTAATGTCTTGCAGCACTGCATAGAAAGTTCTCACTACACATTAAGGTATACATCCTGTATTCAAGTTCAGGTTGCAAACAGTGCTCTTCCTCATCTTGCCCTTAGAGCTTCTTAGGTTTGGTGGCCTTACCTTTTCTTTTACCCATAATTCTTTGCTGTCATCTGGTTTACAACAGCTGTGCAGATGTTCTGCCATTTTAATCACATAGGTCTTATGATATCTCTCCTAAGGTTTTGAGGGATTACTTCTCCACAAATAGATGATGTCACAAGTGATAATTCAACAAAGGTGTTTGAAAAAAGATAGATGACGTCCATCATATTGATCATTGCTACAGTAACCTTAGCTCTATATGGCTTATATCCTGCCAGGAATATACACAGCTGGACAGCTTCCAAAGCTTCATTGCACCTTCCACACACCCAAACTGTCAGTCAACTTGAGCTGAGTTTGGCTGCCAAGTCCTTCAGCGCTTTCCTGACATTGAAGAGAGCACTCTTCTGTATGCTTTAGAGGCCTGTGCTGTCCCCTTGCTGGTCAGACAAGTTACCTTTGGGGAAAAACATTCTACATTTAAAATTTGTTGTTTTATTGTACTTCTTGTTTTAGGAAATTATATAAAGCTAGGAGTTTGTCTTTTAATGGACTGTTATGAGATTTAACTGTACTTTTAAAACTGAAGCACACATTTTTCCTTTCAGTTTTAAAAGTTGTTTAAAGTGGTTGAAATTAGTAGCAATCTTTTTTCTGTGGAAAATTTGCATTTATTTTAATTTCTGTGCTGACTAAGAGTCTTAAAGTGCTTTTATTGTATTTTTATGCCTTGGTCCTGAAAGAGGGAACAGGGAAGACTTCCCTGTTTAGTTAGAATGTTGTACCCATCCCTGGTGAAGCTAATGCTAACACTGTTTGCCCCATTTTTCCTATTTAAAAAAAAAAAAAAACGAAAACTAAACATGCATCTACTCTTCCTCAAATTTCCTTAGAGTGCAGAAGTTTTCTGGGTCTGGCTCAGGATTTTATTCAGGCTATTTAGCCTTCTTAAAAGGTGGTTTCTGGTTAATGAAAGAAGGATACCTATTTCCTGAAGAGATTCAAGATTGTGAATCTGGACAGAAAGATGAAATGTCTCCTCCTCAGTTGTTTGATTCAGACAGAGGAGAGCTCAATTTCTGACTCTCTCTGTGGGAGATTCTGTTTTTAGAGACTATTTCCAGAATGTGCTAGTGTTTTCAGTGGGAGAACACTGAGGTTTCTTAGTCTCTCTGAAATCCTGTGACCTGTTACAGAAGTAATTTTCAGAACCCTCAACCATTCCCCCCAGTTCTGTCAGCTCTGAAGGACGTGTGTCACTGCCTGTAATTTTCCTGATAGCCTGCTACCACTAAAAAGGCAAACAAAATGTATAAAGTTCCTTCCCAAACCTAATCTGTCAGATGTAGCTTTAGTTAATCATGCTATTGCTAAACATTTGGTTAAGTGCAATCCTCCTCTTACTGATATATGTGGGAAAAATTTATGCTTATATGTATGCTGTGTATGCTTTGACTTTCAGAATTTTGAATTGTCAGGCTCATATGTTAAAGTTTATTCTGACTGTTTGCAAAAGTGTGAGGAATGCTTTGTCTGCAGTTTCTTCTTGTCAGGAAAATTTCCTTCCAGTAATTTAATTTTTCCATTATACAATTCAACATTTCATTATTCAGTGTTTACAATGTATGTATGACTCAGTTGATATTTGTTCCAAGAGGTTTGTCTGGCTGCATTCTAAGAACCTTTCAGATGATGTGAAAAAAGATGAAAGTGGTAATTAGATTTATGTAATCTCTAAGATTTTCCGGCCTTCATTTTCCAAATTTTCTAAGGTATCCTCTAACACCTTATCCAGTTTTGGCAAAAACAAAATAAACAGTCTCAACAAAATGCAGGTAAACAGAAGATAATGAAGAAAAGGCAGGAGCATTACAAAAAGACTTTGGCAACCCCCTAAAGCTAAGGACAGTCTAACAAGTCAGAATGAGTGTTTAAAGGACCCCCCTCACCCCACAGTTCTTTTCTCTTTTAGAAAGTCTGCATTTCCACATTTCAGATAATCAGGTAGTCTGAGACAAATGAGTTCTGAAGGTCATGTGGTGGCTATCTGCTTTGGAGCAGAGAGGGAGAACTGGAGAGCTGAATTTAGGAAAATATGCTGTCTCCAATGGCAGTGGGAGGAAATCTCTCCCTTCCTGTGGGTAACTGTTTATCTAGCAGACCAGACTTCTTTGTTTCCCCCTGTCCATCAGCAAATGCTGTCACTTTGCAGTCTGTTGCCTCATCTTCCTCATTTAAGTTTCCTGGCAACATTAGATTTAAAAATGCTTATCATCACATCCCTAGTCATCCATACTTCAGGGGTTTCTTAAGGTTTTGTGTACCTGTATCACATTATCAGTTCTCTGCATTACCCTTTGGACTATCTGCTGCACCAAGAGTGTTCACAAAGTGTCTCAGCTTCATTTATAGCTCATTGCATGTTACAGGGTATCCATAATTTCCATTTTCAGATGACTTGCTTATCTTTGCAGAGTCTTTTTCGATGTGTGAGGACTCACTCTCTCTTGGGTAAGAGATCTCTTACACAAACTGGCATCTCAAGAGAACATTCAAAAAATTTTGACACCTTCATAGAGGACTGTGTTTCTGGGGTGTCAGCTAGATACCTCAGTTCAAAGACCTTTTCTTCTACATGAAAAAAAAAAAAATATATATATATATATATATATATATATATATATATATATATATATATATATATATACATACACACATATACACAAACACACACACACACACACACACACACACACACACACACACACACACACACACACACACACACATATACCTTTTCCTCAGGTTTTCCACTCAGACTTCAGTTGCTGCAAGAGAATACCTCAGGATTTTCAGTGTCATGATATCCATGATTCATACACACATATATACCTTTTCCTCAGGTTTTCCACTCAGACTTCACTCACTGCGAAGTCCTTTAAACACTCATGATTTTCAGTGTCATGATATCCATGATTCTCATGATGACCCTGGGAAGACACCATATGAGAAAGATACAATAGTATCTGAAGTCTCTTTGGTCCCATCACCAACATCCTTTGTCTTTTTAAATCCCATTGCTGGAGGTGTCAGAAGAGAAATCACTTCTTGGAGACAACATATTTTCCTAAATTCAGCTCTCCAGTTCTCCCTGTCTGATCCAAAGCAGAGAGCCACCAGAGACTCCTCAGGCTTTGCTTGGAGAGCAGTGTGAGGAGGGATAAAAGTGCAAGGTCCGTGGGACACCTAGGACAGCCACAAGCACATAAATATAAAAGAGACACTTTCCCTAATTACAGCACTCAGCTGTCTGAATCATCTTTGGCCCCTTGGACCTCTTCAAGTTGTTACAGACAATACCACAGTCATATATCCCGAGCATTAGTAAAGCAAAATTAGAACAGCAAAAGTAAGATCTACAGTAAAAAACAAAAAAGTAATGACATTTTTCCTTCAGTGGTGAAACAAAAGAAAAAAAAAAGGTAAAAGGAGGGCTGGTTAAGGACAAGGGAAGAATTTAAAATAAAAAGGCACAGTCAGATATGACTCTGAGACTGGAGGAGCAGAAAATTGACAAGGAACTTAGAGAAGAATAAGATTTAAAATTTTAAAAAAGGGCACTATCAGCTCAACAGCTAGGATTACAGAACAGAGAGAACATTTTGGGAGAATAATACTGTAAGTTGGAGAAAAAAGTTATGTAGGGAAGGGAATAAATAAGCACAAGCCACTACAATTCCACTTCCTGCCTATTGCCACAACCACCTTACTATTCTGTCAATCTTGTCAACACCACTTCATCTATACCACTGTCTCTCTACCTACACTATCTAACCATATTTTATTCCAACATGTATTATTTTCTAATATCTTCTACACTACTCCTTATTCTTTCTATCTCCACCTCTTACCACTCCAATCTCTCTGACCCACTCCTATGTTCACCAGCTTCTCACTCATACAACATATATCCAACTACTTCATCTTTTACTATCTCCCCTAATCTCTTTACTACCTATATCTCAAGTCTATATAAACTATCCATAATACAGGTTTTTAAACTTTCCCACAAAGCTAAGTCAAAATTATACAAACTCCATCTAGCATCTACTACACACTCTCTCCTCACTAAAAACCTACTTTGTTCTGGAAATATCCATCCCAACCCTGGCCCCTCTTCTCTCCCCGAAACTACCTCTACACTGACCCCATCTTACTCCTTTAACAGTCACCAACCTCAATCACAACAATCATCTCCATCCAAATACTTAACTATTTACTCATTGAATATTCAGAGTCTAGCAAATAAAGTCACTGAGCTGCACTCATGGATAGCTCTCAATACCCCTCACATCCTCTCCCTATCTGAAACCTGGCTCAAGCCACACATCTCAAATAGTGAAATACTCCCACCAGGTTATAATATCTTCCAATCTGATAGACCTGTAAAAAATGTGGTGGCGTGGCCATCCTCTACTCAAACATTCTTAACCTCTCACCATACCCTTCCCCAATTCCTGACTTCCTCCCAGCTGAAATCATCATTCTTAACTGCCATCTGAATCCCCACAAAAAACTTGCAATTGCCTCTATCTACCTTCCTCCTGGTAACAATCTGCCCATTCTTGAAAACATCCTATCCTGGTTCTCCTACAACATACCATATGAGATACTTATCCTTGGTGATGTCAACATTGATTCATCCAAACTCACAACTGACTCCCCCCAACTCAGTATCCACCTACACGGCTTCCACCAACTTATAACATCTCCCACTCGCTTCCATAAATATTCCTCTTCCAGCTCCATCATAGACTGGATCCTTACCAGTTCCCCCTCACCAATACCACAATCCCACCACCTTACCTGACTCCCTCAGTGATCATCTCCCTACCACCATCTTAAGACACTACTCCCATATTCCTAAACCCCACCTTATCAAAGACTGTCGAAAACTATTGACTTTCAATTCATCCCAATTTAACTCCATTCTCTACAACATAGATTGGTCCATTCTAAAACACCTCCCCTTAAACGATGTTGTAAGCACTTTCAATAGCAGCTTCATGAATACTCTAAACTCCTTAGCTCCCTCTAGGAAGATCAGAGTAAAATCAAACCATGCTCCCTGGCTCTCCAAAGAGACTAGGTCCCTTATGAAACAAAGAGATCATGCTTGGAAAACCTGGACTAAAACTAAACAACCACCTTTTCTTCAAAAATACAGGCAACTGAGGAACCTTGCAAAAAACATACAACTAATGACAAAAAGTTATACTATAGCTCTGCTCAGCTCAACAACAAATCCAATCCTCAAAAAGTTTGGTCAACTCTCAACAACATCCTCTATCCTGGAAAGCCCTCTAATCCCTCCCCATACCCTAACTTTTCCTCTCAGGAAACAGCTACCCTCCTGAATAAACACTTTATCTCTTCCATCCAAAATCTGGTAACCCCTAAGCCAAACTCTACTTCGACACCCACCTCTCCAATTCCCACTAACACAACTTTGTTTTCTTTTGAGCCAGTTCCCATTACTTACATCAAATCTCTACTACTCAAGCTAAAACCTTACACTCCTTCTACTGACAATCTATCTCCTACATTCCCCAAACTTGCTGCTGACTCAGTTGCCTATCTTGTATCTATACTAATTAATTGATCTATTCTGGAATCAACTGTCCCCACCCTTTGGAAATCTTTCTTCACTATCCCTCTTCATAAAGGTGGAAACTCCACTGACCCCTCAAACTACCGACCCATTGCCATTCTGTCCCCCTCTCCAAGATATTAGAAAAATGTTTTCACTCACAGCTTCTCAATCACCTCCTCACACACCACTTACTTACCCCTACCCAACATGGATTTCTTCCTCACCACAGCACCACCACTGCCCTCCTCTCCTTCACCCATATCATTGCAGAGGCCCTAGACAACAATAAACTCATTTCCTCTCTCTTCCTAGATCTCTCCAAAGCCTTCAATACTGTCTCTCATCCTCTACTACTATCCAAACTCACAAATCTCCACCTATCCCCCTCCGCACTTGCCTGGTTTAATAGTTACCTATCTGGCAGGGAACAATCTGTCAAATGGCTCTCATCCTCCTCACCTTTCCTTCCCATCTCCACTGGTGATCCCCAAGGCTCCATCTTGGCACCCCTTTTGTTTAACATCTTCACCAATGATCTTAACACCTTATGCAAAGAATCCTCCCTTATTCAGTATGCCGATGACTCCACACTTATGTCCATCTCAAATAACATTCCTGAACTACACTTCCTGACCCAACAGGCCCTACTATCCACTGAACAATGGCTCTCTCACAACCTATTGATCCTAAATCCCAAAAAGACCAAACTCCTACTTTCCCTTCCCCGTTCTCTTTCTCATCACAAAACTTCCTTTTTTATTACATCGTCTAACAATACAAATATCCAACCTGACACCCACACAAAACTCCTAGGGGTCATTATCGATGACGAACTCAAGTTCAACCTACACATACTCCAATGTATAAAAAAACAAACCAGAAACTAGGTCTGCTATATCGGAACAAAAAATCCCTGAATCTAGACTTACCCTGGCCCAGGCATTCCTCCTCCCCTCCCTCTTATATGCCGCCCCAGTTCTTACCAATATCCAGGCCTCCACTCTATACAAACTGCAACAGACTTACCATAAAATAGCCAGATTCATTACTAACTTCCCATACAACTCACACCACTGCATTTATTTAAACTCTCTTCAATGGCTTGAACTTCCCCAGTTTCTGCTATCTTATCAATTTCATATGCTACACTCTATTCTTTATAAACCCTCCTTCTGTTCATCTCTATCTTCCTTAGTCTTCATCTACATCCCATCCCGGACCCTCCGTACTTCTATCCAATAATTACTTGATGTCTACCACCAAAAAAGGTCAGTAGGCAAACTACTCTACAAACACTCCCTTGCCCATGCTTGGAACAAACTTCCCCTTGACTTATGTTCAATCTCCCACACCTCACACTAAAAACAAACTAAAAGCTTATTTTCTCAATTCCAGAACCTGCCCTTGCCATGACCCTACCTAGTCTTCCTTCCCTTTATGTACCCTCAAAAGGACCATACTTAGTACTGCATTACACCTCTCTCTCCAATGTGTCTACTATGCATTTGCACAATTTTATACAAACAAAAAATGTTAATTGTTGACCTATTGAACTATATCAATGTAAAATTGTTACTTAGCTTCTTTTTAATGCAAATTTAACTTTATGCATGTATCCCAACATATGAGAATCATTTTGCTATAACTGCTATTATATCAATATTGTTTAAAATTGTACTTATTTTAAAATGTATTACTGGAGCTTTTCTCCTCGGGTCTCCACTGAAAATGGACCACAAGCCCAGTTGGACAAACCCGGTTAACAAATGTCAATAAATAAATAAATAAAATAAATAAATTATAAAATTAGATGATGGAAATAAAAGATAAACTAGGAATGAAGCAATTAAAAAGTTTAAGTTTCCACATCAACCACCTTAAGTATCAATAATATTTTACCCCATAGTCTCATGATTTGCTGAATTATCACAAGAACAGCAATCTTTATTGAACAAAAAAAAATTCACTTTATTCATCTGCTTTTACTGTTTTTGTGTTTCTTCTTACTTTATTACTTTATTTTGCTTTTGCCTCTTCTTAAAAGTACTCAATTGCATTTATTCAACTGCATTTATTACTGCTTGGTAGCAGCCTAATTAAATTGTAACTGTTATTCTAAGCCGTTTGTTTTAAGCACTTGGGCTTCAGACCAGTTGTTTTACATTTTAAAAGGTTTGTGGTCTGCACTGTTGTGGCAGGACAGGTAGCTTACATCCTTCAAGGTTGGGAGCTGCTGATTGAAGGCTTACTGTCTGTTATTCTAAAAGTGTATTAGTTCTGGTTTTAGCACTTGGGCTTCAGGCCAGTTATTTTACATTAAGATGGTGTGGTCTGCACTCTTGTGGGAGGAGAGGGTAGATTCTGCCCTTCTGAGCTGGGAGTTTCTGGTTAAAGGCTTATTGTGCCTGCTTATTTGAACTGTTTCTTTCTGAAATTGGTGTGCATTGTTTGCTATAGTATAGACTAGATTCAGATCTGATGAATCTAGCTTTGTTTATATAACTTGAGCACTAATCCAGGCCATCTTTTTTGGAGAAGGTTCCCCTGCACCCTAGTGGCAGGAGTGTGCAGTTAGAACTTGTCCAAAGACTGCTGGAACGGGGCTCAGTTTTTAGCTTTTTATTGGTTAATTGGTTAATTTGTTTAAATCAGTTTGCTCATTTGCTACTGTTATATTAAAAAAATACACTTTATGCATCGCCGCTTATCTAGGGTTAAACTATTGCAGGCACCATAAAGTCTACTCTTCAAATTTTCCCTTAGAACTAGCCAGTTTTTCAGTTTTAGCACTCAGATCTGTTTCTTTGAGCTCAACACTTGTTCAGAACTCATTGTAAGCACTAAATAAGCTACAAATTACTACAGCACTCAACTTTCCTCACTTGTCTAGGGAAACAGTTTTTAGTACTTAGTAAATAAGCACCTATCCAGGCATGTCTAAGGGTCATCTCCCAGTGTTTTCTCCTGTCTATCTGATGAATCTGAGCATCTTGGGGCAATGTAGCAATTGCCTCATGTACACAGACAACCCTCTACTCCTACCACCCAACACTACAACCTGTGAGAGATGCATTTATATAGTCAAACTGGAAGCAAAGCTCTCTTCACCCAAGACTGGACTAGACAGTCAAGAGGAGAAGGTAAACACTTGCACCACACCACACTCATCACATAGTCCCTCAAAACCTACACCACCAAAGCACACACATAGAAACACAAAACACATACCTACATTCACGGAGGCTCTCAATAAATATCTGCTCAAGCAACAGAGACCTACAAAGCAGAAACGCAAGCAACCTCCACCCCCAACACAACCCAAATGACACATAGCCCACAAACTCAGTGTGCCACTCAACCACAGCCCATAAGG
>NC_056731.1:779930745-779960458 GCF_019279795.1 Protopterus annectens
ATAACTACTGACACTGCACTGGACGGCTCTGTCTGACAATTATTTCTACTCTCTCCATCACATTTTGTCTATTTTCATTCACTATTTTCACATCTTTTATTTCAGACACACTATGCATCCCTTAACTGTGCCCTCTAGCACCTGTATGATCTGCTATTCCCACCCCCAAAGAGATCGCCACTGGTCCCACAGCTACCGTTGTCACCTGTGCTGTGAAACAGGTCTGCTCCTAACTGTCTGTGATGCGCTTATCTTTGTTTACTCGTATAACAAAACACATGCCACAGACAAAAATATGTTGTATACAAAAGTCCTGTCTGTGTTTAAAACAAACTTTATTATAATAACATTAAAAGTCCCTGGCTCATCGGCTCTTAAGTCTTACAGGAGGACAAAATCAATTAACTTACACAATCTCTAAATAAGTAATTAATTAAGCAATGATACCATTCCAGAATTGGCTTAAAGCTTAAAAGCAATGATTTGCATGGTAGCATTAAACATCAACATGATTTGCAGGTGGTTCATCAAATTCTGGGTGATTCTCCTTAAAGTTCTTGTTTGCGTCTTTCGGCTTTTCCCGGTTAGGGGTCACCACAGCGGAACTCCGGTCCGCTAATGAGTGGCAGTAGATTTTTACGTGCCGAGTTGCTAGCCCTGACGCACAACCATCAAGGAAAAGGTACGCCCATCCACGCATGCCTCCACACAGTAGATGCTCTAGCTGAGAGTCAAACAGGACAACGTCTTACTGTGAGGTGACAACGCTACCGCAGCACCACCATAGCAGTTTTGGAATTCGCATTGATCCATAATTATTATAGATTTAATCAATGACATTTTTAACAAATACAGGGAACAGCAACGGGAGGACGGCTTGCCTTATCATATGTAAATTTAGTTAAAACTTAATTTGATTAAATAATAAGAAACAAAATAGTCTCTGGCAGAATAATCAACAGAAGGGGTAGACTATTCACTTAAGCAGGCAGGCCTCATCAAAAGCTGATACATGCAGACTTGGTGAAATTACTATACCAAGTTAAAGGAATTAACTCTGGAGATGAATGTTTATAACAAGATAAAATAACAAGATAAAATAGCAGCCAAATAAAATTGCAAAAATCTGAATGTGAGCATGCATTGTAACAGTAATGGTGACAAGAAGGTCAGCCATGTGGTGTACAGTAAACATCAAGTAAATTAAATCCATACGGCAAGTACCAAGTGTGACTATAAGCATGAAATGAGGCACTGTTTTGCTTTAATCGATGTTGGCAGAATTTGTTCTAGAAGAAACCATTTGAAAATATGTGTGAAAGGAAAGAAAACTGTACTCAAGACGAATTTCCATGTCGATGAACAGAAACGTGAAAATGAGATGCACCAACAACTAATTCTAATAGTTGACATTAAAGCGAAAATTTTGATAAAACGATGTTTTGAAATGGATATCAGCAATGGGACAAGAGTACAAATTAGAATGTTGGCAAGAAATGCTAAAACTTAATAACTACGATATTGACTTTAAACTATAAAAATACGTAAAGTGAAGTATTTTTCTCCAGATACTTTTTTGAAGCATGTATGTTATAAAGTAATGAAAAAAGAGCTGCGTGGGTATCATTAACAAATCCAGAGCACCATATAAAGCCATTTGACATACCAATATAAAAATAAATACAAAATCCTCTTTCAAATCATTTTCATTCTTCTAAAATTTTGAGCTTTATTTTTAAGACGCTACAAATGGCAAAATCAATCCACATATGTAAGTAAATACTTTGTGTATTCAGCAGCAATTTACAATTGCAGAGGCATCTTAAATACCATTTTAAGAGCCACATCAAGAATTTTTCACAATTAGGCTAATTTATTTACGGGGTTAGGAAATTAGACAGGAGAATGCAACATTCAAATAAAACCATGCCAGTTACAAATGAACCAAGAAAAATACCAGTAGTTCTCAACAGTAGAAACTAGCAGGAAATTAAGTAAATGTTAAAAATCAAGTATTATAAAGACACTGGGCCCCAATATCCTGCTATTATACAAGACTGTTGTACCTTGGGATAAGGAGAAATTCCTGAGATACAGCAATCTTGGTTTTCTTGTACCAAAACAGAAATCAAACATTACTGATCGCACAACTGTTAATCACTAATGGCTTGCATTTAAGCATGGCATGCCCTATAAAACAAATATGCTCAAATAGCAAAGAAACTGTTAGCAACAGTGAATGGAAAGATGTTCAGAAGTAGTACACTTTCCTTCCATTAAATCCCTTGAATATTGCAATAAAGAAGTTCTGATATGGTACACACTCCCATTGTCACTCTAAATAAAGACCTCACAGAAGCTAAAACCTCATTCCCAGTTTATCTACTGTGTTTTCAAACAAACATCCAATGCTGTAGAATACTGCTTGTTAACAACATGCTTTCTAGACTTCTGGGTGTAATGTGACATTAATATGTGCAATTAGTTTACAGTAATCATTTCACTAGTACATTTTCTTTATTATTATATTATATTATTTTCAAAGGTTAGGTTTTCAGGTAAACTAATGAAATTTTCCCTAATTCAGAGTTAGTTAAAAATATTTTAAAGTAGATTTTGTTAAACAGAAAAATGTGCAATTCCAGTTTTCTTAGCAGCCATTTCAGCAGTTACTAGTTAGCAGTTACTAGTTATAGCTCCTAAACTAACCAGCACCCAGTAGAAAGGGGTTAAAGCTAGACTGAATGAGTAGTTTTGGACTACCATCTGCAGGTAAAGTATATGTTCCCAACAGCAGTCAGTGATTTGCATGTGGTAATAAAGATGCACTGTTTGTCCTGAATTTGTTGCTAATATTTCAACTAAAGGGGTAAAAGACAAGTCATCCCAGTTACTTATTGTAATTATGTCATGTGAGATGCAGACAATGGCATATCAAGGGTGGGGCAAAGTGGGTATCCACACCCCCAGTTCCAGATTCTGCCTTTGCGGGGTTGAAGTGGTTCAGCACTCCATATGTCGTATATAGATTGAAACAGGTCACTTCTTACAGAATGGGCCTTTTCTTTTTTATCCTTAACTTAGAGTTGAGGGGAGTCAGCCTGGGTAAATGCACCATGCTATGGCTCTAAATGGAGGTAATATATATACCATTCAAGTTACGTTGCTATATAGTAAGTAAATCAGTCTTCTCCATGCAGTTACATTCAACACAACAGGTAGAAACATATACTACTAAGCCCCTACTTTTAAGGGGTTGTAATATGGTTCTTTATCAAAATGACCCAGGAAGTACCTCTATATATTGAGTCACTTCAAGAAAAGTAACAATGATTCATGCTGTGAGGTCAGCATTTACCAAACCAGGTACATAACTGCTGTTGAAATCTTATGTGAAATGATGAACAATACAAAAATGATCTTCTGTTAATGAGGCAAACAGAACCTCTCTGAGAAGAGAAAACCAAAAAGAAAAAGAAGAAAAGAGAAAAGAAATTATGTCAGCTGTCAGAGAGGCTGAAGATGTCATCTCAGAGACATGCTTTCTGATATAAGTAATCAGGTAATGGCTTAAACTATGTTACACTGGAAGGAAAAATGCACTTAAAGGAAAACACACACACACACACACACACACACACACACACACACACACACACACACACACACACACACACACACACACACACACACCTGAAAAGGTGATTATAGTTAGGTGAAATGCTTCGCTTGTATGGTTGCTACATCAAAAATTAAAGTTTTGTCTAGCTGAAAAGAGGAACTGACAGGTGGTGGGCATTCATTTACTGTCCTATTTATCTACTGTTTATCTACTTCAGGGTAATGAGGGAGTCAAAACTTAACACCCTACTCAATTGCTGCAAGGCAGAGAAATTAATCTTGGAAAGTATTCCAGTTTATCACAGGATGCACACATACTCAGTATTTCATATATACACACCTACAGTCAATTTAGGGAATCACCAGTTTCAAATTCTTGTGATAGAAAGAAAAGCAAATCACCATAAAAAACAAGGATACATGATGGGCATGCAGACTGCACATAAAAAGGCACACCAGACAGAAACTGAACTGGTGAACCAAGCATTGTGAGGCAACAGCAGAAAGCTCTGTACCATCGTGCACTTCCAGGTGATGGAAGTAGAAAAATATTATACAAGTAGGAAAAATAAATCAAAAAAGGTAGGGAATATGGAACATCATGGACTACCTGCTACTTAATATGCCCAGCATCAATTAACCTGTTATTTAAAAAGCCAGACAATTAGCTTGGCTGTCATGCAGACCACTAGGCCAATTCAGAAACAGACATTTACTTTCTAAAAGCACATAATGAAATACATACAAGTGATCCATTTTAAGAACTTGTTCTTAGATAAGTCTGTCAAAAGCAGAACTGCAGTGAGGTTAATTTTAAAACGCAAGTTAATAATAGAGCAAAATCTGGCATCTAAGATTAGAACTATCAGTGCCACTGGGGCTAGACTAGGCATGCAAAAAAGACGGATACGGTGAAAATAAAGATCACCAACAATATTTTTCTAGCAAGCTGCAATTTTAAATATTCAGTATGAAACGTCTCCTTACTGTTATTTATGTCTTATCTACTGCACTTTCAGGATAAGCATTCCAGCATTCTAGGGGATGCATGACATTTCTTATCACCGGATACTGTATATCACAGACTGCTGAAAGACACCAGATAAAATGACATGATCAACTCAGTCACAACACCACCCACAACATTCAATTCATGATATCTGATTTCATGGTTTATTTAAAAATGCTAACTTCTTTGGCCACAGGCAACCAAATGAATTGAATCTGCTGCACATATCAGGTGCTACTTGTACTTTTTCCGTGGCAAGAAATGACTGTTTTATTTTATTTTTTTATCACAATAAAGTACACAGCAATTGAATTAACATATTTCTATTCTAGCAATCTAGAGTCTCGAAACACAAGACTGCCAATAAATTCTGTGTGTTCATTTGTCCTTTCTAACCTACCACCCCCACCAGTACAGCACCTCCCAAACTCAGCAAACATAAACAGCTGCATTTGTTGTGCGCTGTTATAAAGGCTACCAGTAATCTGACATGTAATTTATTGTTAATGTATGTTCCATATGGGAATCCATAAAGAGAAATATACCTTCATTCAGTGTTTCAAATTTTGCAACAGGCTTTCATTTATTGATAAGGCTCCATAACGACTAACAAAAACTTACTGAATTATCTTGCAATTATCCTCAAACTGTCTGTAGTCAAACAGGGATTATATAACCAAGCTGTACAACAGTTACAAGACTTCTTTTCACCCAAATCTGCAAATCGTATTCTCAAGCCTTGCATGTGGTTAAATAATAACATTGAGGATAATGCTTAAAATAACTACCCTCAGCACTTTCTTCATTTTCACGTTTCCTTTCATCTTCTGAACTGAAGAACATATAAAGGATAGCTAACCATGTAGATGAGGGCAGGGCAGGTGAGTAATTAGGATGGAGTTTTTACCCAGCATGACCTGGGCTGGCATCAAAAATGTCAACACTAAAAATTATCTGAGGCCAGGAATTCAGCTAAATATACTCCAAACCACAGTGTTGTCTGTGGGCATACTAGAATATAAGAAGATCCACACCAACTTGCATCTAGTGGGTTTACCTGGTTAATTAAACATCTTACTTTTCCAAAAACAGCAAATTCTTATAAGGAACCAACCACAGCAACAGGAATGTAGTAGAATAGTAGTCTTTCATTAAATGGTGAGCACTTTCATGCCCAAAGTGAGCACTTCTTCAGACCAATAAAACCGAATGCAACTAGCTCCAATATATACAAAAAGGAAATGGCATCACTTAATTGATTAATACATAGATAAATAGCTACTATTTAAATAATTTATGAGCTTTTAAAATTGGTCTTAAGGGGACATGACCATTTTAACGCTGGATGTTTATCAGCCTGAAACCTTATAATCCAGTTTATTTCATGTTGTTCTGAAATATTCTTGACATCCCCAAGACGTTTCCCAAAACATAAACATTCCAGAGCCCTACATTTATATACATGTGTATCATCTCTATTAATTACATGTTTTGCTAGGGCATTCTTAATATCCCTGTTCCCGATAGCCAGGAGATGCTCTATTATCCTCTCCTTCAACATTCTGTTAGTTTTTCCTACGTAGAAACAAGGGCACGCTTGACAGCATGCTAAGTACACCACATTCGAAGTCGAGCAAGTGGAACAGGTCTTGAGCTCAAACTCTTGGCCAGTAGTTAGATATCTAAATATTTTGTTCTTTTCTATGTTTTACTTACAAAAACTACAGTTCCCACATGGTACTGTCCCTACGAACTTAGGCTTATTAGTCTTCACCCCATCTTTATAGCACAATAGTCTTTTCAGAGACTTTTGTTCTTAAAAACAAAATGCAGATGATCCCCTACAACCTCTCTGATCTCAGTATTCGATAATAAAATGGGCCCGTTTTTCTTAATTATATCACAGAAAACATCTGTATCACTGGTATAATGCATCAGAAAGTTAAGCTTCTGTCTACTCTCATCGACCCCCATCTGATTCACCTGTTCATGCAAAACACCTCTGGAAAAATACAGTCGAGCTGAGCCATACCTAGATACTTTTACACTCTTAATCATGCTGGAAATCTCTGAATCTCTATAACCTCGATCCTTAAATTCAGATACAAGCATATTTAAATTAGAATCAAATGTGTTCTCTTTACTATTAAGTCTCAAGGTTCTCATGCTCTGCCCTTTTAACACATTCTTAAAAATTCTAGAGGGATGCATGCTATCCCTCCTTAAAGTAGAATTCATATGGCATGGTTTCCTGTAAAACCTTGTGACAATAGTATTATCTTCCATTCTATACACTTCAACATCTAAAAAATCTATGACAGATCTTGAGCATTTAAACGTGAATTTCAAAAAAGAGGTGCTACCATGTAGATACTCAATAAAGTCTGGAATATCACCTTCACTGCCATCCCACAAAATAAAAATATCGTTCACAAATCTCTTGAAAAACTTTATGTGCTCACTAAACTGGTTATCATGCAGAACATATGTATGCTTCCAAAGGGACATAACTAAATTGTAATAGCTGTTTGCGCAGGGGGTGCCCATGGCTACCCCCTGCTTCTGCCAATAGTAGGTATCATTGAACAAAAACACATTATTTGCTAATATCAAACTAGTGAGAGAACAAATGAGTGCTATCTTCATATCACTAAATTTACTATGTTTCTTCAAATAAGCTTGCAAGAAATTCAGGCCTTCATCATTTGGTATAGAAGTAAAAAATGACTGTATATCCAGTGTTAAAAAATACATATCACCTGTATTATCAAGATCATGGATACATGTGTATAAATCATTTAAAAGCTGCTTGGTGTCTTTTTAAAATAGTAGCAGAAAGATCTACTAACCCCCTTAACTCCTTTTCAACATAAATAGAAAGTGCTTCAGTCACCCACTCCCTCCCAGAAACAATAGGTCGCATGGGAGGTTTATCTAAACTTTTATGTATTTTTAGGTGATCCATTTAGGATGGGTACAACAGGCAAATTCACTCTAAAATAGTACAAATCCAAGGTTCTCCTACAGGCTGATAAACTATTCCTTAAAGCTTGGTGTACTTCGTTAATAAAAGCATAAACTCTCTGAAGATCTATTACCTCATAGACAGTAACATCTTTGAGCATTTCATGCATTAATTCAATGTAAAAACCTCTATCTAGTATAACCAAAGAGCCACCTTTATCGGCAGGGCGTAGCATTATAGTGTCATCAAGTTGTAATTCAACAAGGGCTCTTCTCTCAGCATAGCTCAGGTTATAAAACTTGCCATGTGAAGATTCATTCAAAACAGCCTGCCTAACATCATTTTCACACATCCAGCAACAAACTTCTACTGTTGGATCAATCATAGGTACATAGCTGCTAGGTTTTTATATATAAATTGCCTTCAGTCTGCCCTTTAAACATAGTGCTTAACATAATATTCCTAGCAAATATTTTATGTCCATGATAATGTCTGTTAAAAGCATACGTGTAGAAGGAATAAAAGTTAACCCTTTTCATAGTAAAGAACACTGGGCTTCCATTAAAACTTTAGAAGATAAATTAAACATCAACTGATTGTTTGGTCTAACCACATCTTTTTTATCATGCTGTCCAAACCTGAGAACTGTAGCTGACGCTTCTGACTCTGCCTGCGTGCACAGTGTCGGACTGGAGAGTCTGTTTTTCTGACAGGGAGTGGTAAAATAGGAAAAAACATCTTGTGTTGCTTCTGCGTTGTCATCTTGCTCCTCACAGCCAGTTTCTGTTATTCTTGTAGTACAGAAGATGTGGTATAATGAATATCTGCTGCTTTAGCCACTTCCGATACTTTAGAGTTGCCAATAGGGTGACAGTGGTGAGGTCTAGGGTGACAGTGGTGAGGTCTAGGGTGACAGTGGTGAGGTCTACAGTGGGAGTGATGGATGCGTTTAAGGTGGAGGTGGGATTACATCAAGGATCAGCTCTGAGCCCTTTCTTACTTGCAATGGTGATGGACAGGTTGACAGACGAGATCAGACAGGAGTCCCTGTGGACTATGATGTTTGCAGATGACATTGTGATCTGTAGTGAGAGTAGGGAACAGGTGGAGAAGACCCTGAGGAAGTGGAGATATGCTCTAGAGAGAAGAGGAATGAAGGTCAGCAGGACTAAGACAGAATATATGTGTGTGAATGAGAGGGAGGATAGAGGAATGGTGAGGATGCAGGGAGTAGAGGTGGTGAAGGTGGATGAGTTTAAATACTTGGGATCAACAGTTCAGAGTAATGGTGAGTGTGGAAGAGAGGTGAAAAAGAGTACAGGCAGGATGGAGTGGGTGGAAAAGAGTGTCAGCAGTGATTTGTGACAGACGAGTACCAGTAAGAGTGAAAGGAAAGGTCTACAAGAGGGTAGTGAGGCCAGCTATGTTATATGGGCTGGAGACAGTGACATTGACAAAAAGGCAGGAGTCAGAGCTTGACATGGCAGAGGTGAAGATGTTAAGATTTGCACTGGGTGTGACGAGGATGGACAGGATTAGGAATAAGTATATTAGAGGGTCAGCCCAGGTTGGAAGGTTTGGAGAGAAAGCCAGAGAGGCAAGATTACGTTGGTTTGGACATGTGCTGAGGAGGGATTCAGAGTATATTTGGAAAAAGATGCTAAGGATGAAGCTGCCAGGTAACAGGAAAAGAGGAAGGCCTAAGATAACTTTTATGGATGTGGTGAGAGAGGACATGTTGGTGGTTGGTGTGACAGAGCAAGATGCAGAGGACAGGAAGAAATGGAAACAGTTGATCCGCTGTGGCAACCCCTAATGGGAGCAGCCAAAACAAGAAGCTATTTATCTATGTATTAATCAATTAAGTGATGTCATTTCATTTTTGTATATATTGGTGCTAGTTGCATTTGGTTTTATTCAGTTTGGGCATGAAAGTGCTCACCATTTAATAAAAGACTACTATTCTACTACATTCCTGTTACTGGTTTTGGGTCCTTCCAAGAATTTTCTGTTTTTGGAACTACTTTTGTTATTCTTGGGACCTATTCACAGTGGAGTACTTTTTTGTTCTCTTTGGACATATTTTACTGTATTTATTCAGTTAACCTGGTTATAACATTGATCTTAGTGGAACATTTTAAGGCTCATCCCAGGGTCACATACCAACAAATATTGCTAAGAAAGTTACAACAAGGTATATAATCTTTAATTCTGCAAAAGAATCGGTGGCAGGAAGACAGATATATAATAAGAAGAAAAATAATATAATAAAACTAAAAAAAAATGAATAAAGATGCTTAAAAGCTTCTTTATTTTCAGGGATATGAGTTACACAGCTAAGGATGTATATGTGGGAAGGAATATGGCAGTATGGACTTGCTGTAGGGACAGGACATGAGGTTATGGAACTGCTTGTACATGTGGAAAAATAAAAGTGATATGTGTAAAATAAAAAAGTATGCAAATTATAACTAGCATTTTTTTCAAAACACCTATGATCATACCTCTCAACTGTACAGGTTTTCACAGAACGCCCAGATTTTTGCCTTACGTTTTTGGTCCATTTTTCATAAAATTGTGGCTTTCTGGCAAATTAGTGGCAAATCATTAAAGACTGAAGTTAGAAAATAATGACAGACATTTGAGTTTTAGACTTCATACCCTTCAGAAAATTCATGCTAATGCAGAGCCTGTTGCCTGTTATTCTATCAAATTTTTAAGTTTCTAAGAGCAATATTTCAAAATTGTCCTTATTTATACCACTGTTTTATGGCTTTGTTCAGATTTCTTACTCTAAAAGGTTGAGAGGTATGCCTATGATTCACAGATATCATATCTTGACACAATTTATGTTTTCATCTATAACAACAGATGCAGTGCCCCCCCACAAAAACTTTCCTTATGTTTGACTACAAATGGAAATCTACCCACTTATAGAAAAAGAAATAGTAGAATAATGCAATACACCAAGCGATTATTTCAACAGTAATGAGAAGAGACAGCCAATGAAAGATTAAGAAAACATTTGCTGGTGTTGCATTGCTCTTTTACTCATAAATGGTAGCTCTGATGGGTTTGGAAAGCTAGTGGCAATCAGTAACTAAATCAGTGTGACAAGAGCTCAGCCTTATGAGCGGCTCTGAAAATCAGGAAGAAAAACTAGGCTGTAGAAGCATCCAGAAGTAATTGCAACAGATGAAATGTATAACAGGCTGCATTAGGGAGGAATAAAGAGAGCAAGAGGTCGACAACACTTGGCAAGCAAGCTTAGGAACAGTTTTAAAAAAAATAAGTTTAAAGCACTCAGTTTTTCAACTAGGGTCATAGAGCAAAGGCTAAAATAGTTGTTTTCTATAAATAGAAATAAAAGCAGGGCAAGAAATACATAACAGGATTACTCAAACAAGGCAAAACAATATACAAAGTATGTCTGCGTGTGTGTGTGTGTGTGTGTGTGTGTGTGTGTGTGTGTGTGTGTGTGTGTGTGTGTGTGTGTGTGTGTGTGTGTGTGTGTGTGTGTGTGTGTGTGTGTGTGTGTGTGTGTGTGTGTGTGTGTGTGTGTGTGTGTGTGTGTGTGTGTGTGGTGTGTGGTAGTTATATGTATATTTGTACACGAGCGTGTAAACATTATGTGCATAGGGTTTTCTTCGTCAGTTGTTCCAGCATGGGAAAAAAGAAAGGAGTATTACTTACATTAAAAAGTCAACAGAAATATTTTTGGCAAAAACATGCACATAATTAGCTCTATAACATGATAACTTAAACACAGGAGAATAATATACAATATATATCTGTGCGTGTGTATACATGTATTCATAGATGTATGCTTATTTACTATATATATATATATATATATATATATATATATATATATATATATATATATATATATAATATATATGGATTCACTTTATAATTTCGAAATACTGAAATACTGAATTTCAGTATTTCGAAATCATAAAGTCGAACACCCATAATCCCGACAGCACACAATTGCAAAGCACACAATCACGAACACATACAAACCATACACCACACAACACATACATCATCCAACCCACACTACAACAAACAAAACACACACAAACACAAAAGCACAAACAAACCTACACTACATGTAAGCAGGGGGGCTGCATACATCACCCCTACTTATATATACTAACTCTGAGATCGCACAGACACAAAAAGGAAACACACCCACACATTTCACAGTCCCTCGCACACACACAAACATCACACATATACATACATCCATACATTCAGACACACTCAAACTCCCACACATAACCCTTACAAAACACTTACTTACCTTCAATTGCACCTACATCCATACACGATACACTCTGAACACTGCACATCACGTACCATAAGCCATAACCACGAATTTGAGATATTCAATTTTCCGATTATGTACTTTCGCAAAATTCGGTATTTCAGTATTTCGAAATTATAAAGTGAACCCATATATATATATATATATATATATATATATATATATATATATATATATATATATATATGTATATATACATATACATGCACATGCACATACACACACACACACACACACACACACACACACACACACACACACACACACACACACACACACACACACACATACACACACACACACACACACACACACACACACGTGCTAATGAACATATGTAAAACTTTAAATACATAGTGTTTTCTTTATCAGCTTTAATCCAGATCTTCCATTTTCTTAATCTCAAAAACATTAAAGCTAGTATGCAGAAAACTATGAAGTAAGTGAAGCTATGCCTTTCTGAAAAACATCAAAAGTTAGCAAGTATAGAAATGTGTTATTGGGGTACGACACTTCATCATTCCGCTATTACAATAACTATTGCTTTAACACCATGTTTAAGTTTAACTCCTTCTAGACTATTTTTAGTTCAGCTGTGAATTCAGTTTGGAAGGAGGAATTATTTAATAGGCTCATAGATCCGTACTAAGCTAACTGCCCTTGTGGGCCATTTTAAGGCTTACCAATTGCTCCATGGGAGAATCAAACCCTGCACCTTGCATTTGGAAGGTAAACACCTAAACCGTTATACCAACATTAATCTTTTGCTTTTAACTATGCTGAACCACTACTAAAAATAAAAACACAGAAATATAGTATAAGTGGGAAAAGACATATTTGGAAAACACTTATTTAGGCTAGCGATCCATAATAACCCCACATTTATGATCTGTGTTATAGTCATGCAACTATGAGAAAATAATGTATTTTACAATGCAGGGTTTAACAAAATTTTAAAGGCATTATAAAGGAAATCACCTAGACCCTCTCGTTTACTAACCCACTCACCATAGCCAGTAATATAATTATATGTATCTCATTTATGTTACTTCATTAGAAATCCCTCACATATCTTCCAAGCACCCATTTTGGTATTAGGTATACAAAACACCCTCCTAATCACAAAAAAAATGTGCATATAATTAGCACCAAATGTCAACAAATAAAGCGACAATCACACATGTCATTACCCTTTCAACACATGGGCAATGTATAGAGGTTTAAAAAACATCCTAACTGAATGCATGTCTGCATATTAAACAGATGCTTAGACTGCATATTCTCTGACTCCAGTTCTCAATACCCAGGTTTACTATACAGTCCAAACCTTACAGTCTTCTAGAGCAGCCAAGTATATCAGGCTTGTAATATCAAAATTCACACTGTAATATTGTCTCTTACTAAGCCATTTAATCATAAAGACAATCCCCTATATGTGCGCTTTGTATCAAACTGTATTATATATTATATAATTCAACAAGTCATTTAGAAAAATATACTATCCACCCAGTACCGACTCAGTAAAGAAACTGAAAGTCACTGATTAGTACCATAATCATTAGATACACCACAACATTATTAATTATTCTCAGTTTATAAATGCAAAAAAGGAGGCTCTGAACATATCAACAGAAGATCTCAGTTCAAAAAAGGAGAATGTCTGCACATCAGCTCTTATCTACTTAGCACCCTCTCTCTCTACCACCTGCCTTATTAACAAGCTAACAGGTTATTTATTCATTTGTCCTTCAATTACTGCTATTTAGCAGACATCTGTCTCTACTTAACCTCAGGTATACTGACACACCTGGAAGAACATACTACAGATTACAATAATGGCAGTGCCCAGAAATGATAACAACAAATACGTGGAAGCCCTTTTTTTAGAATATATGTCAATATGTTCGAGACTAATATTAGAGAAAGTATCCCACCAGGCCATGCTTGTTGTTGGTACAATTGTATAGCTTCTTGGCTCCATGCCGGGTCTGAGGGTAGGAAGTGCTCTACTTATGGTCATAGCAGTACAGCATTTCCCTCCATCCCATTTCATTGGATAGTTAGAGATTGCAAGTGAGGCTTGAGCTAAATAGAATCACAATGGTTAAAGTTACTACGGTCAGGGGCCTCCTAGCATTCAGTATATGTATCTGTATGTGTACATAGTTTTTATGTTCAGATTTCCCTGCTCTTTTTCTATGTTACTGTTTTTCCAATTATCAGCTAAACAGATGGGATTTATCTATAGTTTGCATGTTCCCTATTTATCATTTGTTTGGCACTGAAGATTCTTTTTTTTTGTTAATACATGGCTGCCATTGAGATGTTAGTTATTATTTGCCAAGTGTTATCTTTTCTGTGTTCTTTATTATACTGAATTGTTAAAAATTCAGCATCATGAAACAAAAATTAACTACCTGGAATATTGAAAATCAATAAACATACATGCCTAACTTTTTTAATAACTGCCCAACCAATAGTGCATCTAAATATCCATCCAAACATCAGTCCATTTTTTAATAATCCATTTTGTCCTTTACAACACTGCAGGGATTCTACAGCCTATCCCAGCAGCCAATGGGCATATTAAACCATATCATTTCTGAATTTATAACACACTCTGATTCACTCATCATTAAATACATTCATAACAGTACATCCACAAAACAGGAATTTAAAAATAGTAATACATCTGCCAAAATAAACAATTATTTGTAACAATCCAGTAAATTAAAAAATCGTGAAATATGAGCAAACATATAAAATCAACTTTTCCGCAATCTAAGCATTCATTTGGAAAATAAAAATGCTGTTCCTTCCAAGATGGTGTTGAAAAACTACTATTTAAAGAATGCAAATACTTAGCACTAGTAGTAGCCATTCACCTAAAATTACTAATACAGGCAATTATGGTTGGGTCTCTGATCCTAACCACGTTGTTACGTGTTGAAGACAAAATGTCAATAAATTCACTTTGAGAGCAGAGTTAATTGCAAATGCCAAATACCAGGAAAATGAAATGCAATGAGTCCATTCTTGACCTGTATGTGAACTACATTCCCTTGCATTCCTGTTCACTTTCAGCACTGTGAATAAAGCATAGGTATTTCCTTATTTTGGCATCTGCTATGGTTTTCAGCCGACTTAGGTATTCACTTGTAGATGCATACGTGTGTTCATTCATATTATGATATGTTTTTTACACACAAACGTAATGAAGTATTAATTTGGTATGAAAGGGATCTTTGTTAAAAGTGTTTTAGTTTATATGTATTAAATATTTATTCTGATGAAAACCTAAACTTTGACCTACACATAAACAGTAACATCAAAAAAACACACCAAAAGCTCTGTATGCTGTACAGGCACCGACACTTTCTTAGCCTCTCTACTAGACAAATCCTTGCAATTAGGCTGGTTGGAACTCCCCCACCATCTCTCATTCACCCAGCTAACTACAACACAGAAAATAATCTGCAGACCCACTGACTGTCCTGCTCTCTCAACTCTACTTGCCAAATACCAACCCAACAGGCAACTAAGATCTGAAAATCATCTACTTCTAAAAGTAGAAAAGCCCACCTTACCGACTGATCGACTGCTCTACTCCTTCACCGTCGCCAAACTACGGAACTCGCTTCCTCCTTCTATAAGAAACACGGGCAGCACCACCACCTTCAAACAAATACTGAAAATCATCTTAACTCTTCCTGGCTATGTACCTGCACTATAACCTAACCTCTTCCTTCACCTTATATTATAACTAAATTCCTATGCTTTTTACTACTAGTGACTGATGATACTTTCTCCATATTTATTTTTTTTTTTCTTTCATCACTTGTTGATACTGGCACAATGTTGTGTCTTTCAGCTTTTCCCAGTTAGGGGTTGCCACAGTGGAACTCCGGTCCGCTAATGATTGGCAGTTGATTTTTACGTGCCGAGTTGCCGGCCCTGATGCACAACCTTCAACGAAGGTACGCCCATTCACGCATGTCTCCACAATAATGCTGATTAATTTATCTCTGTTTTTACCACTCTGAATTCATCTGGCAACCAAGTAAATTCCTGCTTTTATGTATATATTCTGTATATGTTACTGTAATCAAACCAACTAAATTCCTGACTTATGTATATATTCTGTATATATTATTGTAACCACTATGTGTAACACTGTCGCTTCGTCTGTACCAATTAATGTTTAATTTTTTTCTGCATCTATGTTCTTGTTGGAGCTTTTCTGTACAAGCCTCCACCAAAAATGGGCTCTTTTAGGCCCAGTGGACTTTCCCGGTAAACAAATGCAATAAATAAATAAATAGTGGACCTACAGATAGAACCTAGTCTGATAAATCTTTATATTTCTCACATGAGTCAGAACACTACTGCCTGGCTACTTGTGGAATAATAGAACAATATATGCAATTCACCATAAGACGCAGCTACAAATAGCAAGCTTGACTGGACTTTACCAAACATTTTTAAACTAAACAGCTGGTCCTCTCCTTAGCCACCTTTACACCCAGGCACCAGCAAACCCTGCAGTCACTGGGGAGCCCCTGTTACTGGGGGCCCCCAACTCCACCAGGTTATCATATCTTGATATTTTGTAATATGTTTGGCTAACCAGGTAAACATTTAAAATGTGGGGACTCACTAGAGCCAGTTCTGAAATATGGAGACTGAATGGCTGAAAGAACGGATTTACATATACTAAATCTGAGATGCCATTTCTCAGACTATTCCATTTTCTCAGAGGTATGGTGAACTTGGATTTGGTATATATAAGTCTGGGGGTGTGGGGCATGCAGGGGAGTTATCCCCCAAAAAAGAAATTTCAAGGAGAAGAGTGTTTCCAGTCTTTTTTTGTCTTGTTGGCACTCTGCATTTTGAGTGCCAACATTTCAGTAGGCAGCCAACAAACCAACAAAATCTAGTACAGCAGTCTTGTAAACTTAAAAAAAACAGGTGGGTAATAATAACTCTTATTTATATCTCCTTTAAAATTCAAATATATCTCTGGTTATAGTAACAGTGTTTTAGTAAGTAACAGGTTTCACAATTCCATTAAATATTTTACCACTGACATAGTGCACCTGGTTTAGTTAAAGCCTGCTAGTGGACATTCTCTCCACTAAAACTAACAACATAGCCAGAATTAAGTACCCGTAATACCAACCATTGGATGAAAAGGTTGTATGTTCTTCTTCTTCTTTTGGCTTTTCCCAGTTAGGGGTAACCACAGCGGAACTCTGGTCTGCTAATGATTGACAGTAGATTTTTATGGTGCCGAGGTGCCAGCACGATGCCCAACCTTCAACGAAGGCACGCCCTACACATGTCTTTCGAACACCACTCGACCATGGGGAGGACATGCAGACTCCATACAGAAGGTGTTCCAGCCGAGAATCAAATGGGAGAACCTCTTGCTGTGAGGCGACAACGCGCAGGCTTACACAAAAAAGGTTGTATAAACAGAAAAATTACATTAAAATGTACTTCAGAGCATATAGAAGGTTATGGCTTCTTGAAAAAGTTGAAGAGTAAGGCACAATGTGAGAAATGGAAGAAAAAAGTAATGTGCATGGCATGTGGAGCCCAATATGGCAGGAAACAGAGAGGGTCACTGGAGGATGAATGTCTGCGTGTGGGGGGCTGAAACAGTAGGCAGTGCCTAGGCTGCCATTTCACCAAAGTCCAGCCCTGTACATACAGTTGTAGTGTATTATTGTTGCTACTAAATGCCAGTAACAATAAATGTCCCTTTGTGAGATGGACTAACATAGTGTGGTACATAGGCCTGTTCTAATGTAAGAGTATTGTAGCTTCAGATCAGTGTGTGTGTACTACCCCTAAAAGTTTGCAGCCTGAACTAAAAGGTCACTTAGGAGGGGTGGCAGTGAGTGGGAAATGTTTAAATTGGAAGTGGCCAGGGGCCCCCCAACTTGACATTTGCTGGGGTCAGCAAAATGGTAACACCGGCCTTGGTTTTCTGTTATCAGTTCTATTACCTCATAGATTTTGTCTCACTCTCTGGCCTATACTGATATAAAACACAAAATTCCAGAACAAGATCAGTGAAATGATAAGGAAGCATTTTACTGTTCTACCACAGTGATACCAATCAGCTCATATCCCTCAAATACTCATGGATGTTTCCTCAAAATGTCCTTTCACCCTCCTAAAGACACTGTTTCTTCTTTACGTAGCTGATCACAATAATGCCACTCACTTTTGCTATTACCAAGTTTTCTTACATGCAGCATCAAACCCAAATCCAGAGATGTAAACCATTCACAAATGACAATGGAATCCTTACAAAATTCACAGAGCAATTTCCAGACTGTCAGCATTCCAAAGTCCTTGGTTAAATAGTGTTACAGCAGATAGTTACTCTCATGTGATTTCACTTTCTTTTAATACGCAAACAAGGTCAAAATGAAAAAGTAAGCACATGCCTAGATGCTCACTGTGCATTGTCAACCCCTCAAAGAAAAAAAAACACAAACAATAACATCCAATTGGCCAGTAACTTTATATATTTATTTATAAATACAAATATGACCTAGAGGTTCAGTTTTCTGTCCTTGTCAACAGTTTTAAGCAAATATTCAAGCAATTTAGTGGTGATCCATGGCAGAGCTAGCCACCCGGTGGCATAAACCTTGGCTTGAGGTGATTGTCACTGTTGAAGTGACACCCTGACCCTATGTGCAAAAATGGGAGAAAGGGGTTGAGGATGAATGGATTGATAGTGGCAATTGTGAAATTAACTCAGTGCTTCAGCAATGTTTCTCTCAAACTGCAGATGCTGAAAGCAGTTACAAAGGCTGTTGAGAATAAGTGCATCTCACCAAAAAATATGGGCACCTAATTAACATAAAAACCAAATACAGAATAGCATATAACTGTTCCCTCTGTCAGTAGGATTGTGGGATACTATTCAGAAACATTAGATTAAAAAAAATTATAAGTGCCTTGTTCTATTGGAAGAATCAGTCTTGAATCACTTATGGAATCACTTGGCACTTGAATCTTGCCATCTTTCCCCCCAGATAAAATCCTTCAGCTCTTTATTAATTGATATCCACAACTTCTCCTATGATTGATAAAAATATGCCTGACCTATGTAGAAAACTAAAGGAACTAAAATATTTTAACTGCTTGTATCTTACTAATCATATCCATAAATCAGAGCTTCCAGTTTCTCAGTTTTTATATTATCTTTTGTTTAGTTTATTCCTACATATCTTTAGCTGCCACACCAGAATCTTTTTTTAATCCATACTCCTAAGTACTTCATTTTATCATGTCCTCATAATCATGGATATTGCTGAACTAATGTGCATGTGGGTACATAGTTTACAGCTATTGCCTTTGTTTTAGCTTCATTCATTTTGTATCCTGAAAAGACTTAAAATGGCCTCAAAATGTATCACAATACTGGAATTTCCTTTTCTGTTTTTTTTTTTTTTTTTTTTTTTTTTTTCAGGTATAAAATAATATCATCTGCAGATAGAGCCAGGTTTTTTTGACTACCATACCAATTATATCCTTGAAGATTTGAGTCCATTGTTTTCTTTGCCAATGGTTCTAAATATAATGCAAATAACAAAGGGGAAAAAGGACACCCCTGCCTGGTTCCTCTGCTCAAACAGAAATGATCAGAGAGGAACTCACCCACTTTAATTTTCACCTCTGATCCCTCTGTGACACCCGTGCACTGGCCCAGCAATCAAGGAGCCTCAATCCTCACCACTAACACCAGTGAGGGGCATCCATATAGGGAAAGGATAATAAATACACACACAGTAAAGTACAACTTCCCTTAAGAGCACACAGGGATCACAGTCAGTCTGGGGCTGGTTGCTCCCTTTCTCTCCAGGTCCCCAATAAGACTCTCCACTGGCACAGCTATAGGGTCCAGATCTCAGCCTATTGGGCAAGCTAAAACCTCCAGCACCCTCTCTGTCCAACCAGTATTTCAGGTCCCTGCACAAGTAGCTGACACACACACACACTTTGAGATAAGAGTTTATACAACCACACAGACACTCCTGGGGAAGGCTGGCACAGGTTCTCCAGCTGTGCCCCTTTTACCCAGACTATATGGTAGAAATCATTGCCACTACCCAGCTAATATTTATCAGTTTCTCAAAGGCCCTTAAAAGGGTGTCCAATTATTAATGTGCAATATTATTATCCAAATGGTAAGTGTGACTGAACAGTCAAGGCTTATTAGAGTGACTTGGTACAGCATCACTATATACATGCAATGTACTCTAGAGTTTAAATTAACTCTACATAAAACAGCCATAGCTGAAAAGTTTAAAAATATTTAATAATAAATAATAAAATCACAAGACAATACTTCTTACTACTCAGTGCGAGTCAAGAGTTCAGAGATCACAGAGAAATACTTAATACGGTAGAAAAGTTCTGACATCACAGAAAACAAACTAGTCTAATTTTCCTATTTCCTAGCTATATCTAAGAGAAAACACAGTTCTAAATAACTTGCATATAGAACAAAGCAGTGCTGGTGATGTTGGATGTTCTCAAGACAAAATGCTCTGAGCTCTCTGATTCTCTCTCTTTAAATTGATAACACAGAACTGCTTCAGATGACATCATTCTTCACACTTCTCTGGTGTTACCAGGCTAACCGAAACTACATTTACATTCTTACACCTGGTCAGAAACCAGAGCAATAAAGGACATTTATACATGCAAATTCTAGCCATTAACTCTGGTCTTAAAACAATAGGCAGGATGCCTCCCTATAGACATATCATTTCCGAATTATGACATCAAAGGCAGTCATAAAATGCTTGACTTAGCTTTCTTACAGCAGAGTGCACTGTTGTTTCATTTTTGCAGTTCAATACCCAACAGGGACGTCGGGAGGCATACGCACTGTACTGATTTTAGTATAACTTCTTTAGAAGAGGGGGTAGCTTTTTTAAAAAAAAAACGTACATACATATTTTTTTCTTTTTTAAAACAGTGTTGGCTCCTTTAAGGAGCATACCAGCCAGTCGGAAGTGAGCTCGCATCATGTCCGGCTGGCTGCGAGCGGGAAATGTGCAGGAAGACAATTGCAAATGGATTATCGCTACGAGCGGGAAATGTGAAGATGTAGTGTGTAGAAGGCAATTGCAAACAGATTATCAGGTAAGAGAGGTGTGTGTGTGTGTGTGTGTGTGTGTGTGTGTGTGTGTGTGTGTGTGTGTGTGTGTGTGTGTGTGTGTGTGTGTGTGTGTGTCATGTGAGAGAGTAGAGAGAGAGAGAGAGACAGAGAGAGACTGAGAGTGCGGGATTTGCTGGATTTTCTTGATGGAACATACCCCAAAAGGCACAGCTACCTGTAAAACGTTTGCAAGTTCTATACTGATTATATTGATCTTGCAAGCTAGTAGCATGACATATCTTTACCTAAAATTAGTTAGGATCTAGATTAGATGATAGTGTTTGCTGTCTGTCATCTATTTATTCAGAACATTTAGTTGACATTTCTTGTACAAGCTTATTCCAGTTTGCATATTAAATATTTTAATTTATTTCAAGTAAATAACTTTATTATTCAGTTTTAAATACTTTGGCTAGTAATTAATTTATGAGCTTAAATGCATGCATATTGAATCTTGTGTAATGGCTACTGTTTATTTGACTATCGAATAGTGACTGTTCAGAGCTAACTACTACTTAAATCATGGCTTAAGTTATGAAAAAAAAAATATGTGCTTGGTTTTGTCTTGGGTAGTCTAACTTGTTGGCAGTGTTGCTATAGACGGTGTTGGTACTGTAACCTTACCATCTAACCCTCTTTCTAGCCAGCCCACTAGCATAGAGAGCTAAAACCCTAATTCCAATGTAGGCAACTAAGGTGCATGATGGAGCTGACAGGAAGGATGGGGATGCCTAAGTTGAGAAAGAGGAGTGAAGCAAGTCACATGGTAAAGTGATCCTTCAGAGGAAGGGATGGAACAATGACCTGGAAGGTAGGCATGTGGTTCATCAAACTGACAGCTGGCAGTAGCCTTCATTGAATAAGTGTAGAGGTACATGTATTTGTGTTACAGGTAGGCATTGTGAACCACATGGTGACATGTCCTTCCATCTATGGGAGGTCATAGTTTGGATAAAACCTTCCCTATACCTGGTATGCCAGCAAGGGCACACGAAACCCTGAAGTCTATCTGCATGATGCCACCCCACTGGTGGCTCCCACCCTAGTGGATATCACTCTCACTTCTAAGGAAACGATGCAGTTAAGTTCAGTGTGGGTGGTCTGATGGTTGGCAGCCATGCGGGCAAAAAGATGTAAAGGTGTGTGTGTAAATGCCCCCCACATAATACACCTGCTGGCTAGAGGTGTTCAGGCTCAAACCCTGTACCTTTGCTTTAGGGTAAGAAGAGCCTAAAGTCCCTAACCACCACCATTTCTGAATTTTTTCAGATTTGTTTTTCTAACAGTTGTGAGCTATGGTGAGAAGTGAGAACTGAGAAGTGAAGTTGTATTTCCCCCATTATTGTTTTTGTTGTTTGTCCAGGTTTTTTGTGCTAAGGTGTGAAGTGAGAACTGAATTTGTATTCCCTCATTATTGGCATTGTTTGTCCAGGTTTTTTGTGCTAAGAGGTTGAGACTTATCTAAATGATAGCCAATAAGTTTGTCTTCCTACTTTCCAAACTGCTGATTTAGCATAGTGGTATGTTGCACTGATTGTAGTGCATATGGTTCTGGGTTCAAGACATGCATGGTGATAACATAGCATTTTATTCTAGCAACTTTCCAAAATTATACAAGCAATGTTTAAAATGTGTCCCTGGTTTTTGGGCTTTTGCCCCCCCCCCCCCACCAATAAATGTTGGCTTTTTCCAGATTTCTTGTGCTGCAAAGTTCAGAGATACAGCTGTCGACATTTTACAAGGAGCTGAGAGCTGCAGGGGAACTAAAGTTTAGTCCTGCTTATGCTGAGTCTGCTTGTGCTGTTAATAGAACAACAGTTAGTGTACTTGCTTTTGATGCAGAAGGCTGTGGGTTCTTTTCCCACAGTAGGTAGACGCATTGCTGATACTGTACTGTGTTGCAAAGGGGGGTAGATGCTGTAGTCTGTTTTGGCGAAGATATCTAGTAGTAACTATGAGCCTGTTATCAGTTTGCCATCCATTCCCTATTGCAATATTACTAGCGTATCATTGTTTTTAATGCAACATAGGCAATTTATTCCTCAAGGGCAACAGGCACTTTATTTGTAGATGAAACCATGAAATATAAAGTTGTTTGCTAGCAGCAGCCTCTTCATTAGTTACAGATTTCTTTAATGTGGAATTATGTAGATGGCTTTTACTAGTTCAGAGATTCTGCATATTTACTGATACTGGTGGACTGTAGAAGTTTGAGTAGACTTTTATGATGGAAATGTTATGAATTGGGCTGTTTTGTCATTATTGGTGCATGCATTTTGTTTCATTGGTTACTGGAAAAATGTTCAAAACGATAAATTTAAAACGCTCTCTAACAACTATACTGTATTGTACAAGGAATATAATTTAATACAATCAGGAAGGTGTATCAAAGAGCACGTGTATGTTTCATGTGCAAGGGGCCTATGATTTGAAAACAGCCCAAAGTTCACCTTTATCTGCCACTGGCAAAATGTATTTTCTTTGAATGTGGGTTTCAATGCTGTTTCAATGAATGTGAGTTTCAAGGGCAGAAAAGTTTTAATGCTAAGTCTAGTTTCATTGTGAGACTGCATTGCTTTGTTTAGCAGATATTTATTGTTGTCCGTGCTGTAAAATGCAAAATAAAACTTTTCTGACAAATCATTTAGGAATGAAGTCACTAAATAATGACAGACATTAAGTTTCAGACGTCATAATCTTCAGAAAAATGCATGCTAAAGCAAGACCTGATATTCTATCAACTGTCTTAAGTTTATACAAGATCAATTTTTAGTACTGTTTGTATGTTCCCCCAATATATTTGGCCTTGTCCAGATTTCCTGCATTAAGAGGTTGAGAGGTATGTGCAAATAAATCGCTTTATAGAATTAGGAATATCCAAACCTCTCAAATGTCCCCAATTTTGGCTCAAAATGTTGCTCTCCCCCTAATAATCTCTCTGCAAAATAACAATTTTGGAAGAAAACGTGGAGGGTTTACTTTTATAAATAACTGTAATGATCAGAATTATGCATTGCTTTTATTTCAGAAATCCATGTAGATTCTCTAATTTTGTCAGCTGCTCAAGTTAACTGTGCTCATATTAAAATGGTGTCCCATCTTTGACAGGTTCCCAGCTGTATTGTCTGGCAATTTTATATTTTTGCTTCACATTTTTGGTCCGTTTTTCATAAAATTGTGGTTTTCTGGCAAATTAGTGGCAAATCATTACAGATTGAAGTTAGAAAATAATGGCAGATATTTGAGTTTCAGATTTCATACCCTTCAGAAAATTCGTACTAATGCAAGATCTAGTACTATTCTATTATCTTTCTAAGTTTATAAGAGCAATATTTAAAAAAATGTCCTTATTTTTGGGCCTTTGCCTCAGTTTTATTTATGAGTTTGTTGCTCTAAGAGGTTGAGAGGTGTGTGTGTGTGTGTGTGTGTGTGTGTGTGTGTGTGTGTGTGTGTGTGTGTGTGTGTGAGGTAGGTAGGTAGCATACCTCTCAACTGTCCAAATTTTGAAGAATGTCCAGATTTTTGCCCCATATTTTTTGTCTGTTCCTCATAAATTTTGTGATTTTCTAGAAAATCATTGAAGGCTGAAGTTGCTAAATAATGACAGAAATTTGAGTTTCAGACTTCATGTCGTTTAGAAAAAATCATACTAGTAGAAATCCAGTTATTCTAGCAACTTTCTCATACTAGCACAAATCCTGTTATTCTAGTAACTTTCTAAGTTCACGAGAGCATTATTTAGTATCTGTCCCTGTTTATTTTAGGCTTTGTCCATATTTATTGCACTAAGAGGTAGGTAGGGGTGTGTGTGTGTGAATGAAACACCCTAGTTAGGGGTAGCAGGTGGTTAGTAATTTACTCAAGCTCAAAACCTGTACCTTAGTTACAGAAAACAAAAGCATGAATCCTCTACCCCAACTACCATGCTGCATTTTTCAAAGAACTGACTTTCAGGTTCATTTTCAATTCAAGGAACCGAGTTTGAGTGAATCTATATTATATTACTGAAGAGGCATTACAGCGAATGCCTCTTCATCGACACTAAAAGAGCGAACCGTGAATTACGAGAATGGCCGTAGCTTGGCTGGGGAGGGGGGTAGCAGTTTGAGAGCTGTGAGTACAAATTTGAAAATCCTAGCTACACCCTTGATACCCAATGCAGTCTTTTCACATTTAAGAGAACAAGCCCGTGGCTTACATTAATATTTACAAATGACAAAATTATCTACAGAATTCTATCTGGCTAGGCTGGCAGCCTTCACCTATCTTCACACCCACATATATCCTCTTAATTATCCTTATAATTTTATCAGGGAATGCAAATAATTCCACTGGCCTGCTCATAAACTCCCAGCTTACTCTGTCAAATGCTTTCTCTGCATCAAGACCCATCAACAACAGTTGTATTATTGCACTGTTAATGTTGTCAAATGCCCCCCCCCCCCCCACAAAACCACATTGATCCATATCTATCAATTTTGGCATCACATTTGCCATTCTTTTAGCCACTATAGACATAAAGACTTTACAGTCATGGTTTAGGATGGAAATGGGCCTGTATGAAGCTGGATCTGATGGATCTTTACCCTCTTTGGGTATCACAGCTACCACCACTTTCTTCAAGGATGTTGGTGCTTCTCCTTCTCTTGAAATACTGTTAAACAAATTCTTCTAGATCTTTATAATTTTTCTCTCCTAGATTCCAAACTTCCACAGGAATAACATCTATTCCTGTAAAATTTCCTGTAAATTGGTTATTCATCACCATTTTTATTTAATCTCCTCCTAACCTAACTGTTAGTGATGGATCCTCATCTACCGCTAACCTTGGAATATTTAATTCTTCCATAAACATTTTTACATGGACCTTTTCTTGATTTCCATATCGCTCTGCTTTATACAGATTTTCATAAAATTTCCATAATACCTCCAATACCTTTACAGGATCTCTGGTTATTTTTCTTGTTATAGGTTCCCTAAGTTTAGAAACAACTATTTCCACTTTCTTTTGCCTAAGTCACTGTGCTGAAATATCTATACTCTGGAGTTATTATAAAAAAAACAGTTACTTAATAGCAATCATTTTAAACTCATGCATTCTGCAATTGCTCCTGTTCATGTTCTGTGATATTCCCTATATTCTGCAATATTTTAACCTTTGTCAGTAATTCTGAATAATCCTTGTTACTTCTTATCTCTCTTTCTTTTATTTCCACCCTATTTTAAACTCCACTTTAATTTTATCCCACTCCCTAGCTGTAGTTTCAGAAGAAATTTTTATCTTCTCTAATAACTCCAGAACAATTTCTACTACCCATTTCTTAAATTCCTCTCTTTTCAATAGATATGTCTGAAAGCACCAGGGTCTCATTTTTATTTCATTACCCTGCATTTTTATTTTAGTTATTATTGGCTGGATCTGAAATGCTTATTGAATGTGTATCAAAACTTTCAATTAAATGCACATGTTCCTGTGAAATATAAGTCCTGTGTAGCCTAGCACAGTTTTTGTATCTTGGGATAATATGCAAATTCACTCCAAACTCCTAATACTGAATTTACATCTTCCATGCCAAATATTTCATGCATGTCTTCAACACTCTACTCTACTTTGTTATATTTTCCCTTCTGAGCCACCCAGATACATTTTCACTGCTGCAAACCAAATTCCAGTCCCCACCTATAAGTAATATTTCCTGTGGAAAGCTGATAATTATACCAGTTTTAGGTGGAATATAAATACATGCCAGTGTAATCCTCCTCCCTTGCCAGTAGCTCCTTAGTGCTACAAATCTACCATTATTGTATATTTTATCCTCTTCTATCACTATTGGAAATCCTCATACAAATAATATAAGTATTCCTCTTTTCCTTTCTCTCAGGTATTCCACTTCCTGAAAACATCCTGAAAACCTTTCTTTATCAAAGTCAAGTATGCATTTCTCTCCAAATGAGTTTTCTGCAGCATAGCTACTTGCACTATACATTTTGAATATAGTTCACAAGTCTTTCTTTTTTGTACATATCTGTGACACCATTCAAATTTAAATATAATATAGAAACTTTCATTATGTTAATAATTTATTATTCACACCTTTTATGTGTACCAGCTTTTTAAGTGTCTAGTTCCAACAGCTTTTGTGTTACATGCATATACTAATGTTTGGCATATTTATCTTTTATACAGTTGTTTCTTGTAATATCCATTTGAGCCTACATCACATCTTACAAAAATTTGTGTTTTATTGAAAGCCCTCAAACAAAAAAGCAAACACATCCCCAATACACCCCTAAAACCTATTAACTTAATACTAACACAGAAAACTATGTACATCTTCAAATATTGAAGTTTTACCCTCATAATAGGAACAATTGTTCCAGACTGACAGCCACAGTCATAGATCTGGATTACCCTAACCTGAAGGTTATCCATGCTGACACTCATGGTATAGCCTGTGCTTCTACTATGTGCTGTCTGGTTTTGTCTAATATTTATTACTATCTCATATTGAGAAAACACTTGAATGATTTCAGAAAACATTTTCTCCTAGCCATTGAAAGAAAGAAGTATTCTGTTTGTATATCTCTTGATCAGATTATCAAAATGGAGACATGAGGACCAGATACACAGCTGCTTCTTCAAACACTCATTTCTTTGCTAGGGGAAAATGTTTTATTATATTCAATATTCTTTTTTATTTATTTGATTTATCTTAAAACTTGTTACTAGATCAAGCCAAGGGCCTTAATCCAGTCAATCTCGTATGCAAGAGTGAGAAAAAGCACATCAAATTTTCTTATATCATGCTCTTTTGACCAGACTTTTCTTCTTTTTTTTTACATTTCAGTGCCTACATTTCTTAAAACTGAGCAAGGAGTAAGAAAGAAGAAAGCAAAACAAATAAAACAGGCACTTGTTTACTTTAGTATTCCTATTACACTTGAAAATATTGATTTATTTTATTTATTTTACATTTGTTGACCTGGAATAATCTAAGTGAGCTAAGAAATAGCTCTTGTTCAGCAGAGGCCTGGGAGAAAAGCTCCAGAAACATTATACAATTGCAAGTAAAAACAATTACAGTGGCAATTACAGTTTTGCTGATATAGGCAACATTATGCAAGTTATAATAATTTAAAAGCAAAACATCAACACTGCAGGTAATGTGAGACAAATAGACATATTTGTTCAGCCTTCTAACATATTCATACAGCCATGTAGTTCATAGGTTCATAGGTAGGTACTAGGCTGTTGGCCCTAGGGCCTATATAAGCCTAGCCAAAAAATGTACCCTGGCTTTTGCCACCCAAGAAAATTATTTTCCTGTGCCCCTGTCTAGCAGAGCCACAGAAGTGATCCCTGGGGCGAATTTCCCATCCAATCATCAAGATTTTTCTTGAAGAGTGCTAATGAGGAGCTCTGTTTGACATAGATAGGTAGTCTGTTCCAGAGTAGGGGAAGTCTCTGGGACAGGAATCTATCCCTCCAGCATGTTCTGTTTATTGTGGTGACAAGGTTTAGGTCCCTAGAGCGTGTAGCTCAGAGGGATTGGGATTTGTTTAAGTGGAGCATGTCCAACAGCTCTGGGTTTGACATAGCTTTGTATGCTAGGCAGAGATCGCCCCTGAGTAGGTGATATGCGATGGAGTAAAGCTGTAGTTTTTTTGAGATGGTCTGCGTAGGGCATCTGTTTGAGGCCAGTAATCCACTTTGTGAGGTATTTCTGTGGTCTTTCCAGTTGTTGTACATGTCTTGTGAGGTACATACCAAAAGGAGCGTTGTACTCTATAATGGGTCTAATGAGTGATGAGTAGAGGGGAACAATGACCTCTTTTTTTCTGGATGAGAATCCTTTTGTGATGAGATGAGCCACATAGAAGGATTTAGTGTAGCGTAGTGTTAGTTCCATTTAAAAATTAGTTTTAGGAAGAGAAGAAGAGTGGAGGTATGTATTAGTTAGGCTAAGGGATAGGAAAAGGAAGTTAGTCGGAGACTGATATGCAAGGACAGAGGAGGAAAAAGTAGCCAGATGGTGAGGAAGTTTATATATGGGGAGATAGATTATGGAGATGAGTACAGTGGTAAGGCCAGCAGACTTTTAAGTGCTCCTTTACAGCCAATTTAAATTGTTTGGGTTGAGTTATTAGTCTAATTTGAAGTGGAAGGTTGTTCCAAGCCATGGTAGGATAATAGCTATAAATGTTGCTTCCCATTTTAGTCCTAGGATTGTGGATAACTAGTTGGTCTTGGTCAGAGCTACGGAGTGATCTAGTGGGAGTATAGTGAGATATACAGGAGGATAGGGTAAGACATTAGAAAGGTTGATACAGAATAGGATGTATAATCTGAAACCAAGAGAGAAGAAGCAGGTTGGATAATTCCAACCAGTTTAAGTGTTTAAGTGAGACACAGTGATGCTTTTTGTAAGTATGTTGGGCAGCAAATCTGTCTATTTTGTTATATGTTGAGTTAATTTTAGCAAGATGTGTAGCATTAAGGTTTGTAAGGGTTTGTGATCCATAAAGAAGACTAGGTAGTAGATAGGTATGAGATAGGGTTACTTTAGCTTTGTTGGCAAGAAACTTTTGGTTTCT
>NC_056731.1:779963202-780170702 GCF_019279795.1 Protopterus annectens
TTGGGTGCTTTCATAAAATTAATGCAGTCTGTTCCTTCCAGCTTCTCTGGTACAGCAGAAAATCTCAGGTTTTCCCTATGTGCTCTGTCCTCTAATTCTATTATTTTTGAAACATCTCTTCTTGAGCAGTCTCACATTCAGCCAGCCTTTTCTTCATTTCAACCTCTGATTTTCCAGTTTTATCACCTCATCTGTTTAAAGTTTCTTCCATTTTTTCCAGCTTTTATTATTTGAGTTGATGTACTCATTCAGTGTTTCATTTATTTTAATCAGCTCTGAATGCATTTAACTTATTTTTTCTTCCAGGTTACTTGAAGTCATGTTTTACAACAAAGCTGGAGCTTGCATTGATTTTTCCTAAACAACTGAAGAATTCTTCCTAGTCAATGTTTTTTCCTCATCATTTGTGACTGATTTTCTTTCAGGTTCTCTGAATTTCTTTTTTGCTGGCATCCAGGCAGTGCACTTACTAGCCAGTTATTGAAATTTACCCAAAAATATAAGTTTACTGCCTCTCTCTTCTGAGTTTCTGTATTCACACTGGGAGAACTGAAATTAAGTTGTTACTCAATATGCTGCCATCTTGGACGTCCTTTTCAGAAATGTTTTAAGCTTTGATTCTCAGACTACATAGTTGGTGTTGCATGTAATGACCAAGAAAACAATTTATTTCTGTGAATTTATTCTTCTCTCCCTTTGACACATATGAACCAACTTATAAATCCACAAGATTCATAAATGTTACATGGAAGCAGAACAGCCAGATAAGTGAGAATCATATTTTAAATGTCACCCACAGTTTGGACACTGCAAGTTCACTTTGAAATACATTCAAATGCAAAGAAGCATTTAACTACAAACAAATAATATTGAAAGCAATCCAAAATACCTCACCAAAACACACGACTGCAGCTTGTGCTGACTAATTCAAAATAACAGTACTATGGAAAAATGCAGCCTTAAAGGAAAGTTGTGCCAACCACCTGCTTGTGGCAAAGAATGTCTCCTACTGAAAACATATAATAAGACACAAACATATAATTTTCTTTAGCCCATGTTCGCCGATTACAGAAACTTCAGAAACAATGATTTACCTGAGAAGGAGAAAGCAGGCATCAGCCAAAGAATTTTGAAATATGTACAGCAGCACTTCTCCATTTCTAAGATCGTAAAATAAAAAAGTATTCACCTAGACAGGTATTTAACTCTGTAATTAACTGGAGTGACTATACTTTCCTTGATGACAAAGAAACCACAATAAATTTATGGCACTGCCAAGAATAATTTTGAAGTGCATCCCACAAAACTATATATGCCTTGATAAGGCCTCTCCACGGTCCTGCATTGACCCAGGTGCCCCTCTCACCTGTTTTTTTCAGGCTTTGTTGTTTGATGTAAGACAGGTTTCTTGCTAGAGTAGCTCAGAATACTCAAAGTGAGGAGAAGAAAAGCAGATTGTATGACTGGCAGTTACCTCTGGGTACATTACAAACTGTACTAAAATGCTCCAGCAAAATTCATTGCTAAAAGACATTTGATTGTAAAACATATTTTATAACAGTATTTACAGTGATGTCAGTATTTGTTATTGTATCAACTATCAGGAGGTACCTAATGGCATGTCTGTAAAAATTATAGGAAGTTCTAATGTAAGTGTCATACATAATGGCTGTGGAATTGCAAATGTAATATTTGCCACCTGCAGCTCCCTTAACTACAAAAGGCTCTGTCAGGCCCTTCAGTATCAAGAATACCTGGATTTGTCTTAGGTTCATAGGTTCATAGGTAGATACGAGGCTATCTGCCCTAGGACATTTATAAGCCTAGCCAGAGTGTATTTGGCTTCCGCCTCCCTATTAGATTAGCCTACTGTGCCTCTGTAAAGTAGGTCACAGAAGGTACCCTTTTAAGATTAGTTTACTGTGCCTCTGTCTAGCAGGGACACAGAAGAGATCCCAGGGGTGAATTTGGGATTTCCCATCCATGCGTCCAGATTTCGCTTGAAGAGGGTCAGCGAGGGGCTATGTCTAACATGAATTGGGATTCTATTCCAGAGTGAGGGGAGCCTCTGGGAAATTAATCTGTCCCTCCAGCATGTCCTATTTATTTTTGTGCTGAGGTTTAGGTCCCTGGAGCGTGTAGTTCTAAGGGACTTGGATTTTTTGAGGTGGAGCATGTCCATTAATTCTGGGTTTGACATGGCTTTGTAAGTCAGGCATAGATCGCCTCTGAGTAGACGGTAAGCAATGGAGTAGAGCTGGAGTTTCTTTAGTCGAGCTGCATAGGACATCTGTTTGTAGCCCATGATCCTCTTGGTGAGGTACTTTTGGGGTCTTTCCAGTTGCTGCAGGTGTCGGGTAAGGTGCATCCCAAAATGTGCATTGTATTCAATTATGGGCCTGATGAGTGATGAGTAGAGGGGCACAATGACCTCTCTTGATCTATATGTGAACCCTTTCATGATAAGGTGGGCTATATAGAAGGTCTTTCTAACCACTTTGGCAATGTGATTATCAAGGGAGAGATTACTATCTACGTTGGTCCCCAAATCTCTAATTACTTCTTCCGTACTTAATGGATTACTACCTATGTGGTAATTTGTGGGCACCTTGTTTTTCTCAAAGGGGATGACTATGCACTTTTTAGCATTTAGCTTGAGGCCGTGGCTCTGGCACCAAGCATCCATCTCTGTGAGACCCTTTTGGAGGATGCTTGTGTCAGCTGGAGATTCGATTATGGTCCCCAGTTTGCAGTCATCTGCAAACTTTGTCAGCCATAACCCCCCCCCGTGTTAGCCTGAACCTCAGAGAAGTATATACCGAACAAGAGAGGTCCCAGAACTGAGCCCTGTGGGATGTCACTTGTAACTGGTTTGGATTCGGACATGGCACCTGCAATTCTGACCATGTGGGTTCTATCTCTGAGCCAGTTTGCAACCCATCTTGTGATATAGGGGTTGATATTTAAGCTGGTAAGCTTATTTATGATGTCCGAGTGGGGTATTGTGTCGAAGGCTTTTGCGAGGTCCTGGTAGGCTGTGTGGACTACCTTGCCCTCATCTATGGCTTTGGTAACTGTTTCAAAGAAATCAACTAGGTTTAAGAGGCAAGATCTGCCCTTAACAAAGCCGAATTGGGTAGGGTCCAGTGTCTGGAGGCTCCCAATGTCTTTGTTTATGAGTTCCATGATAATACTCTCCATAGCTTTACAGACCAGGCTAGTCAGGCTTATGGGGCGATAGTTTCCGGGGTCCGTTGTGGCACCACCTTTGTGGAGTTGGACCACTGTAGCTGTACGCCATTCTTTGGGTACATATCCTGTAGTAAGGCTAAGTTTGAACAGTGACTTAATGTGAGGGTTCAGTTCTGCTTGGAGCTCATGTAAGACACAGCCTGGGACACCGTCCAGTCCCATAGATGCTGTGTTTTTGGCTTTGGAGAGGGCAGCTTTCACCTGTGCATCTGTGATGTCAGGGAGGTTACATTCAGTTGGGATAGGCATTTGCTCCTTTTGGGGGGAAGGGGGGGGAGAAGTTTGCACTGAATCTGTCTGCCAGGATGTTGGCTATGTCTGTAGGTTTGGTATATTTTGTACCGTTATGCAACAATTCAGAGCATATCTGGGAGTTTCCGCCCATGTTCCTGACATAACTAAAGAAGTCCTTGTGATTATCTTTAGTGTCTAGGGCAATTTTTCTTTCGAAACTGGCCTTTGATGATTTTATGAGGGATAGAAGTTTCTTGCTAATACTGATCAGAGATGCCTTCCCTTTTTGGGATTTTGCTCTATCATGTAGTAGCTTCCTCCTTCTGTTGTATAGCTTATTTATGGCCAGGGTCCACCAGACCGGTCTCCTGTTTTTGGAGGAGTGAGTCTTGGTTTTATTTGGGATAGCACGATCCATGCATTCCTGCAGGTGCTCATAGAATGCATTTGTAAAGGATTCTGCGGATTGGGCTGTATTATCCTCTGGCCCAGGGGCTTTGAAATATTCCACTTCAGTCTTGAGAAGTGCAAAGCTGGCTTTTGAGAAATTCTTTACTGTGATTTCCTTGGCTGGGGGTGGGGGCGGGCTATGGATGTCCAGGGAAATTTGTTTATGGTCTGATCTTACCAATGAGGGGTTTACCTCTGGTGTGGAACATAGAGTCCCCATGTTGGTGATGACCACGTCCAATATATTGTTCCCTCTTGTGGGAGTGGTGACCAGTTGTTCCATTGCATTAGAGTTTATAAATTCAAGGAACCGTTGGGCGAGGGTGTTTGGGCTTGAGTAGTTTTCCCAGTCAATGTTTGGGTAGTTGAAGTCACCCAATAACATAGTGTTTAGGGAGACCTTCATATTCTCCAGTGTTCTCAGGAATGCTAGGGGATTCCTGTAATAGGGAGGGTGTTCTGTAGCAGGCTACAAACTGAAAGGCAGTTTTGCCTGCTGTTAGTTGCACATGGATTGTTTCCGATGCTTCGTGCAGTGCCACTAACCTGGAGGTGTAGGTATCTTTGATGAATATAGATACTCCCCCTCCTTTTGTGCTTCGGTCCGAGTTTTGGGGCTGAAACGCATGGTATGAGTTATAACCTGGTAGTGCTGGGGTGCTCTCAGGAGCCTTGAACCTGATTTCTGTTACTGCACAGGCATTGATTTTCTCCATACTGAGGAGAGCCTCGAGTGCATGCATCTTGAGGTTTAGACTTCTAGCATTGAGTAGCATTACCTTTAGTTTTTTTATCCTTGGGTTGTCTATGGAGGTGGTTTTGACCTTTGAGCCTTGCCTAGAAAAGGCACTATGGGGGTGGCAAGAGCCTTGGCCAGTATACGAAAGCCTAAGGGTGACAGGTGCAAGCCGTCCCTAGCGAAGCAATGTGGCTTGTTAACCATGTCATCCCAGGCTGACAGACACTGGATCCCCTTTGAATGACACCAATATTTTAGCCAATTGTTGAAACTGATCATTTTGTCTTTATACTGTGGCATCATTCTTGGTGAGGCAAGATGCTACTCAAGGTCAGGGTCATACCAGCCTGGGCTACATGGTCAGAGAGCTCCTCTATGTCTCTTTTCATATAGTCCAGGGAGGTACATCTCAGGTCATTCACATCAGCATGGACAATGACGGAGTCATACTTGTACTTGCTTTGTAGTGACCGGAGTGCTTGCATTATGTGGTGGATCCGACCTTCTCCTTGTTCAGTCTGGTGAGCGGGACATCAGTGTGCCGGACAATAGAGTCCCCTATAACAAGTGTATTTGGTGTGTTGTTTGGCCTTAAGGGCTGTGACTGTGAGGCACACTGATTTTGTGAGATATGTGATTTGTGGGTATTGTTGAGGGGTGGCTGTTGCTTGGATATCTGCTTAGGAGGTCTTTGCTGTTTAGGCAGATTTTTATTTAGAGCCTCCTTGTATGTTTTTGTGTGTTTATGTGTTGGGTATGCAGATGCAATAGGTCTGTGTGAGACTGGATTTGTGGTGTGGGTGGTTACCTTTTCCTCCTGACTGACTGTGCCAGTCTTGGATTGAGAGAGCTCTGCCTCCATTTTGGCTGTGTAACTGCATCTCTCACATGTATTAGAGTTTGTTGGAAGGAGGAGAGGGTTGTCTGTGTACATAAGGCACTTGTAACATTGCCTCAAAATTCCCAGATTCACCAGCTGGACTGGAGAGTAACCTTGAAACTGACCCTTGGACATACCAGATTAGTATAGGGAACTGTTTTTTTACTGATCAGATTAGGGAAGGGAACTGATTTTTCACTTGATCAGGAAGGACCAATTGGGAGCCTAATACTTATGAGAAGTCAGGGAGGGTGTAGTGCTTTAGTTAGTTAGTGTTTCCTTATAAGAGCTGAGCAAGTGCAGGGCTTTAGAAAGAGAATAGAGTGATTACTCTGAGAGTTTGAACAGTTCTAAGGGAAAAAGTGAAGAGCAGACTTTGTGGAGCCTGGAATAGTTTAAACCTGTTTAGGCGGCGCTGCCCGACGCTGTTCAGTGCGCAAAACCACACAAAAAGAGAGTTGTACAGTTTTAAGAGAGAGAGATCAAGGAGTTTAGAATTGACTCAAAATGGCCAATAAAACTACAGCTTCTAGGTAGTAACCACTCCTCCAGGGACAGGCAGGCTGTTCAGTGTTAACCACTCCCACTGGTGAACACAGAGACTTCCCTTTAGCCCAAGCAAGCACTGGCCTTCTAGAAACTTCCGAACAGTTCAGAACAGCAAATCTGTAACTGAACTTTCTTAACTTTCAGAAAGTGGGAAAAAAGCAAGATTTTTTTTTCTTTTTGTTGTAGTTTAAAGGTAGCAGAGATACACAAGCAGCAAAATAATCACAACAGTGCAATAAATGACCCCACACTTGAGTGCTAGGCCAAAATCAGGTAAAATGCAGTTTTTATTGAAAAAAACGATTTTAAATTAAGTGCAACACAGGAAATGCAGTAAACAGGCTCTAGATGTGTTCCAAGTACTGTTACTGTTACAGATATAAACTTTAGAAAGCTGGAAAATGCCAAAAAGTAGGCGGCAAAGCAGTAAAACTTAACAAAAAATCAGAAGAAAATACTTAAAATCACAAAAGTGGCTCCTTTTCTTCTCTCAGCATTTTCTCCCCTTGGTAGGTGCTTCAGCAACAACTAGCAAGTCTGAAAAGACGCCAAAACCACGAGGTAGCCGGGTTTTAAGAGAGACAGATCAAGGAGTTTAGAATTGACCCAAAATGGCCAATAAAACTACAGCTTCTAGGTAGTAACCACTCCTCCAGGGACATTTTTGTTTTCCTCTTGTACATAGTAGATATTGCAACTTTCATGCCTCTCATCCACTGAGCAGCAAAAATCATAGCAAAGTCATAAAGAGGAGTACATTTTTATTTTTCATAATAGATCTTCAGATACTACTCCCCATGAAGTTAATTATGAGGAATCTGTATACACTTAATTCAGTCTTCTAATAATGTAGGTACATTTTACAGATGCAATTTTACAAAATAAACTAGTTAAATGTGGATAACCAAGACTAAATTTGATGGCAGAAAACATAACACTCTGCCGAAAGAACAAAGGATTTATAATAAGGTCTCTTGTCATACCTAAGTTATTTTACTTTTGAGAAACAAATGGCAATAAATGTACCTCAAGAACTGAGCAAGAACATACAACAATTTGTTAATGAAAAGAGAGAGCTGATCATAATTCTTTGTAGTGCATGGAGCTATACCTGTACCATGTATTACCTGTTACAGAGAGAGAGAGAAAGAGAGAGAGAAAGATAGCAAGAAGAATAGGACAGCAAAGTATCACAGTTCTGAAAGATGTAACACAACGCTGTCCGATGCATCTTTGTAATAAATGGAGCTTTAGATTTAACTACAAAAGGAGAAAGAGAAAAAAAAAAAAAAGAAAAGAAACATAGCAGCAGAAAGTGCTGAAGTGTTTTACAGCTTTCAAAGCTGTAACAGACTTAGCACTAGTTCACAAACAGCCTGCAGAAATTAATTGCATCTTTGGACCTGTAACAGTTGCATTTTGCACTTTCCTCCACAATACACACACACACACACACACACACACACACACACACACACATAAAAGTGTGGCAGGCCAAAGTGCTTTAGAGCTTTAAAAGCTGTTTTAGCTTCTTAGTGCTTTTTTGTAGTGGTCACTTTTTTATTCTCTCTAGAATGAGACTACAGCTTAGCAATGCGCAAAGGTATGCAACGAAATTTTGTTAAGTACCATTCTTATGGCATAAAGGAGCTTGACAAAGTTGTCATTCCCCTGCATTCAGAGCATTATTGCAGCACTTAATGCACTAATGTACTACATGGCAGCTGAGAGGCTAATACTGCTAACAACACCTATCTCTCCAACAATAAATCTTAACACAGTTTCCTTTGTTTTGTCAGCTACATACCTGCAGAACACCAGATTTCAGTACTGCAGCCTAGCATACAGATTCTGGTGCTGATTTGTAAACGCTGCCTATTCTGACTAAAGGTCTTGGCTCATGAAGAGATTTAGTATGCATGCTACTGATTGCTTAAAGAAGGAGTATATTCTGCTTTAAACAAGCAGACAGACTGTATAATTTTATAACATGCTGATATATTTCCTTGCCTTTACACTTTTTTAACATTCTTGGATAATTCAATAAAGCAATAATATTGCCACATTCTGACACTACTGTTATAATTAAATAATTAATAAGGTATAAAGGCAAACCAAAATAGCAGGAGAAAAATTCATGTCCAGCAGAAGCACAAGTCCAATAATGAAAGAAAAGGACACAGAGCACAGGTGAAACATAAAAACAAGAAACAAAATCTAAAATATATAAATAAGACCAGTGCTTTTGGGTAAAACCCTTTGTCAAGTCTAAATCACATAAAAATGCATAAATCCTTAAAAAGAACCTTCTAACCAATCTGGTGTTAGATGCAAATAAGTCTAAGTCCTGCAAGAAATAGCAATTCCACTGCCCAATCACACTCCATACAACTCCTTTCCTCAATCGTTTCCACCAGTCATACTTCTCATGGATTCGCACTAGCACTGGTTAAACAAAAACGCTAAACAACCAATGGGCAGTAAGTTCATCTGATCACAGTCAACAATGTCAAAATAGACCACACAGACTAAATTAGCATGTCAATCGATATTCAGTGTTCATAATTCACCAAACAGAAACTGCTACATCAAATCAATGGAAATGATCTGTATATGCAAGACAATAAAAATAGTTAATTCAAGAATTATAGGGACATATAGAGAATGTACATACTGGCTGTTTTATTTGCCAGTTTGGTGAAGTAAGAGTTCCACGACCCTCTGACCTGTTTTAGGGGTGGTTGAAGGGTGGCCTACCCCCCCCCCCGTAATTTTCCCTCTAATTTCCTGGGCCAGTCAGTGGCTGTTTGGTGGGAAGCGAGCACTACAGTATGTAGCTCATTACTTAGAAGGCTGTTGCAAGTACAGATGGGTATGTCAGGGGGGCAGCAGAAAATGCTTCCTGGTGTAGTGCCATCTGATGATGTTATTTGAAAAGGGCATGTAGGATGAGCAGTAGCAGACCCTACCTGGCCTGGCCTTGTGCGATCTGGTGATGGTATCTGAATATGGGTGACACTTGAACATGATAATTTGAATTTAAGTTGTTAACCGGTTGTGTTTAGCAAAGCTTTGGTCGCAATAGCAATAAGTGCATTTTTTTTCTTGGCTCAGGGCTCTAGCAAGTTGCATTTTTCTGGTTGTGCTGTAATACAGTCTGGCACAAAACCTTGAAATGCACCAGTTTTGCAATGTTGCAAATTCAGTGTTGGTTCTGCACACAATTTCATCACATTATATAAGAAAAAACAGTGCTTTACATAGACTTTCACAAGTTTCACTAGCAACACATACCAGTTCCAGCTAGAAACCCATTGCTTAATTATGTCCTGGCATCCCAATGCCAGTTTTTACTGCTAGCACACATTTACAGTGTGACTATTCTAAGACCTTTTTTGATCTGATGATTGTACTGTGTATTCCTAGGTTATGAATGTCTGTGAATTCCACAGGTCTAATAACATGGTATTGCATTTTTAAGATAGCTTTGTATGAAAATGAGAGGTGTCTAGGTGGACTGTAAAGTCTCAGTGTACTACAGAAATGTGTGTTTCTGTATTACCTACAGTCCTTAGGTGATTGATCTGTTCAGAGATTTTTTGCATTTTGCATAGCCTGGTGTATGTGCCAGCTCTTCTGATAATGTCTTATTTGTCCTGTAGAAGAGTTCCATTATGAAGCCTCAAATGAAAAAAAATATATACTGAACCACATTGCCAAGTACAAATGCTAAAAACATACAATGATGACAACTTAAACTTTATGTGGTAGGCAAGCCTCCCTACATCTCCAATACTGGGGCAATTCCCAAATGTGTATATATATATATATATATATATATATATATATATATATATATATATATACACACACATATACCAACTCTGTGGTTTCACAAAATGAAGAAGGGAGAAATCTCCAGAAACAAAGGAATCACTAGTGGCACACTCACAGAAACTGCACCAACAGTGATTTGCATTGGAAAATAGTCATTGGCATTTTGATCCTTAATATTTTGTGATTTGGACACCTGATGCTCGGGGACTATGTACTTGGTGCCCTCTAGGACACATTCCTCAAACTCTTGTGCACTGCTACCCACAAAATCACTGAAGATGACCTGTTTCATGACAAAACCTTGTGAAACTTCACAAGTCATATCTTGCCACCTGAGTTACTGCTGATTTCTTCTTCTGTTTTGTCTCTTTTCTTTTTAGTGTGATCTTTAGCATAATGTCTTCTCTCAACCAGTGCTAAGCATGTAGGTTCAGCACTGAAGGCCTTCCTTTGGTCTGTTTAGGCAGGAGCAAGGGATTAGGCTGCTAGTCCCCCTCAAAACTGATCTTTGCTTGACATAAGTATAAGTATATACAGATATATAAATATGTACACATGGCATTTATATGCAGATATGTGTGCAGACACAAATAGCTAGCTAGAAACTGGCACTGATTAATTCACAACCACCTGTTAAGGCCAGTTGACAATCTAAAGACTACAGTAAACTTTCAGTTAACCGGAACTCAAGCAACCGACACTCTCAAGCATCCAGCAAAAAGAATCAAAGAAATACAGTACATTATGAATTGTTTGTCTTTTCGGCTTTTCCCAGTTAAGGGTCACCACAGCAGAACTCCAGTCTGCTAATGACTGGCAGTAGATTTTTTTTAATTTTTTTTATGGTGCTGAGTTGCTAGCCCGATGCCCACCCTTCAGCGAAGGCACACCCATTCACACATGTCTTTTGGAGGCCATTCGACCACAGGGAGGATATGCAGATTCCACACAGAAGGCACTCCAGCCGAGAATCGAACAGGAGAACCTCTTGCTGTGAGGCAACAATGCTACTGCTGTTCTACCGTGGCATACAGTACATTATGAATAATTCATTTCAATTTTCATGTGTTGCATTTTTTGTTTTCTCCTTAGACAGGCTTTTAATTACTGTATTTAAATATTAAAATCAAATCAATACAGTGTTTATGGTATGGAATAGTATAGTATAGGTTACTGTATTAGTCAGGCCTATTTTAAATAGTAACTCTCAAGCAACCAGAAATTACAGTTATCCAGCATCTACCAATCCCCATGGGTACCGGTTAACTGAGAGTTTACTGTACTATACACAGAAATCCAAGTTTTTCTAGGCTGGTCAAATCTGGGTGCAGGGACTAAGTTCATGAGGAAAAGATGCAGCAGGAATAGAAGACTCCTCCATCTGTACACACAGTGAATTTGAGGAATGCAAAGATAAAAAAAGACAAATCCAATCAGCCCCGGCAGTAGAGCTCACTATAAATAATAATATAACATTGATGAATGCTAGGAATGTAAAGGCCAAGAGATCTTAAAGATATGAGATTAAACGGATAATATAAATGTCTCCCTATCATGAGTGTGAGACATAAAAATTCTGAGTTGCAAATATCCAAAAAAGATGGATCAGACAAAAAACATTCATTTTGAAATTCGCTGTTGCATAAATCCCACAGTCTTTAAAAAATACAAAAAACAAATACAGTTTCAATAATTAAACCAAATTAGGTATAATATGAAAACATTGGTTAAGAATAGATAAAAGTTGCGTGACAATGGTTGAATACTTAAAGAAATGTTTGCCATTTTATAGAGAAATTAAAGGTAAGTTAGTATAATACAAACAGGAACTGTAATGCAAAGTAGGGGAAAAGTAGGCCTGTGGTAGAGAGAAAGTTACAGGAGAGAAAATGATAGAAGTAAACAAGTGAGGGATGAAGGGATAGTAAGGAGATGTACGGTATGAATAGGTATTTGTTCACATTTAGGGATATAGTTTATCCTGGTGTTGAGCAAGAAGAGAGGCAGCTTTTGGCTAGGAAGTTTTTCAGACTGGTTTTGAAGGATGGTCAAAGGTCAGTACTGACAGTACTGAACACTGGCAGGAGGAATAGCTCTCTTGGGTGCTAGAATGTGGATAGAACAAGTTCTGTCTTGCTAAGCATTTTTTTGGCAATTTAATTGTCACTATTTAGACTATTGGAGAGCTCCTGATCTTTCTACACTTAGGGGATATGCATGTTGTTCAAGATGACCTTAGGTCATGTCATTTGTCTCACAACAAAGTGTAACAAGATTCAAGGGTCAGATTCCAGGATGACCTTCAGCCAGTGCATCCGCATGGGCATCCACATGGGCCTTGGCTTCAGCTCATTTACTGAAGGATATTTTCTGATCATTATTTTTATCAGGGTGACTGGGAACCTGAATATACTCCTATGCTGAAGTTCCTCAAATATCTCAATATAGGCACAAAGGCTTTCTGCTTCAATAATAAAGTATTAACTGTAATCAGGTGTCAGATGCACTTAAACTCATGAGATTTTATATGTGGGACTAAACTTTTTTTCCCTTCTAATAGGGCTACTTTGCTATTATTATAGTCAGAAAGACAAAATATGAAGTATTTTTTCAGAGATAACACACTGGGTCCATTACATGAATACAGGTGTTTCAGTCTGAATGAAGGCCACTGTCTCTTTGCTCACGAAGGCCAGGGGATCCATACCTTTCTTTCTTTCTTTCTTTCTTTATGGAAAGCCAGTATGTGACAAAAGAGGTACTGCCAGCACAGCTAGCTAGAATTTTGTAAATAATTATAAGTCATTTGTGAATATCACCATGATTTATATAGAAGTGTGACAAAGGCAGATACTGCCAGCACAGCTGTCTGGAATTTTGTAAATGTTATGTGTCATTTGTGAATGTCAACATGCTTCATGAAAGATGTATTAGAACTGTATGTCATGCATATATCAAACTAGGTTTGTACAGATATGTGTGTTGAAAAGGTGTTTTATAAAGTACTGAACTTAAAAATGGATCCACAATGTGCCCTGCTGGAAGAGAACACTGGAACAAAGGGGGTTAACTTCATTCCAGCAAAGCTTCAGGAAAATAGCTGAAATTAAATTACGTTATGACAGCAAGATATAGGATGTCTATACTAGGGAGCTTTCTGTGTTGCCTTGAAGGAGAAATATTTACTAGGCTTGAGATGTGGATGTGTTTTATTGTTTTATGACTTCCAACAGCTGCACACATCTGAGGAAAAGCCCATGTCTTTGTTTCTTCACAGGTGGATGCTAAATACTGCTAGCTTTCAGTAGTGGGGAGTTTACCTGGGATAGAGTCAGATGACAAAAAATAATGTCATTCTGCAAGCTATCCCAGTATTAATATTTGAGATATTAATTTAAGAACTCTCTTGAGAGAGACTAAGCATTCTGTATTCTGTCTTTGACTTGAAAACATCAGCTAGAGGATCCATTCACCACACATTTGTCTTGCTCTGATGAAGTAAGTTACATGGGACAATATAATTCTCTCAGATATAGTCAGGAATATAGCAAAGCTTAGCTTAGATATTTTCTTTATTTATTTGAGACTGTCCTGCTATGTTATTTTAAATATTTCCTGTGATTTTGAACTCTGCTGTCACTGTAAATATATACTATTTTCTTATTATTTTGATATTTATTGATAAATAAATTTAAACCTTTCATTGTGGTTGATCTGTCTAGAGATATTTAACTTCTGTGAGTACTTGCATATGTATTTGTTGACACCGTGTAGGCCACTCCTAATAGTCTTGCTCTTGGTCAAACTACCATTTGTATTGATAGTGAAATTACACAATAAGATTGGACACACTTTGTTAAGGGCCTTAAAGTTGCCAATAAGGAGTGACTGCTGGCAGGGTAAACTACCTTATAGTCTGGGCAGAAGGAGGTATAGCTAGTAAACCTGTGCCAGTCTTTCCCAGGTGTGTGTGTGTGTGTGTGTGTGTGTGTGTGTGTGTGTGTGTGTGTGTGTGTGTGTGTGTGTGTGTGCGTGTGTGTGTGTGTGTGTGTGTGTGTGTGTGTGTGTGTGTGTGTGTGTGTGTGTGTGTGCCTGTGCATAAATCAAACATCAAAGTGTGTGTGTGTGTGTCAGCTAGTTTGGCAGAGACATGAAACATTGGATAGACAGAGAGGATGCTGGAGGTCTTGCCTTGGCCACTCAGCTGAACTCTATAGCTGTGCCAGTGAGGGGTCTTTTTGGGAAGCTGGAGAAAAAGGGTGAAACCAGCCCTGGACTGACTGTGGTCTTTATGTGCTCTTAAGGGAAATTGCACTTGATGCAGAGAGCTGCATCTGGAAATCCTATGTGTGTAACTTGTCATCCTCCCAATGTATGTCCCCCACTGGTGCCAGTGGTTAGGACTGAGGCACCTTGATTACAGGTCCAGTGAAGGGTCTTCACACAGTATATCTGTAGATTGCTATGACAACTGAGATTCAGCAAATTGTCTAACTTAAGATCTAACTAAAGATCCAGTTTTCCAGACATTTGCTGTAGTTCATTAATTTGTCCTTTGGTGTTGATGATATTATGTATATCAATCTGGTTACAATAATGCTGTCATAGGATCATAGGAATTGTAAAGCCATTTACTACTCGCTACTTCCCACCTTCAGATTAAGCCTCCTCTCATGAGAAGGGCCAGGCCAGCCAAGCCAGGGATGAATTTGTAAATACCCATCCAGTTATCCAGTTCCATTTGAAAGAAATGTATAACACTGTTTAATTTCTAATGAGAGTGAGTATTAAAAGTTGATGTTCAATCACTTGATGTTGTAAACTCATTTGTTGTTGGCACACTTAAATTCTTTTGTGCCCCTAAGAACCACCTGCATTAACAGTGCAAGGGATTTAAGGGAGTCTTGCATAGATTGAATCTCTGACTGAGACTCAGCTGTAGTAGAGGCCATCTTCTCTTTAGGCAACATTTGATCAACTATATATTAGGTTAACACTTCTTGTAAATTGAACACTTCCATGAAGAAAGATGAACATGGAAAGTCAGAGCATATGAGGCAGTGTTAGGATACTTAATGTTAATTATATGTTACAAAAATAAAAACATGAGCATACCAGTATCTGAACTCACTTGCTACATTTAATTAATGGTTATATCCCTAAAGACTTCTTCAGACTATTCTCCTGGTTTGAGGCAAATGACCATGAACTTGTACAAGTAATTATGTACCACCGCAAATGAAGATGACACATTCGCACAGACCAAATGATAATTAGTTCATAGAACAAACCCAAAGTAGTTCAGCTGTGAACTCAAAATATCCCTTAAGGGAATCCAAGGTAGAATGGTCAGCAGTATGAGGAGTGAAGTGTTGGGCAACTAATTAAGTAGAAGCACCAGGGTACTGACCTAAGGGGAGCCTCAGAAAACTATCCAAAGAGTGGTTAACTAAGGACATGGGTTCAACTAATGATAATCTGAAGCAGGGCTGGCCAATTATCTGGGAAGAGAGAGGAAGAGTTCAGCAACCAGTCCAGAAATTCAGTAGTGGGAACAGCAGAAGCTTTGGGACAGACTAATGACAGAGAAAAGAGAATATCTGCTTGCTAGGAACCTAAACACTGAAACTTTATCTTAACTTATTTACAGGGAATCAGGTGTGGGAGATAGAACAGAGCTACTTATCCTTCCTGAGTTTTGGGAAACAGAATTTTAGTTTAATATTATATTAAATGGTCCTAGAGAGCATGAAGAACCTCATCAAAGCATCTCCATGTGCATCTCCATGATGTTACAGTTACCAACATTAAAGGTGAGGTCATTAGTACTGCAAAAGGCATGTACGTTTTGTCGACCACCATGGAAAATATTTGTATCTTTTACTAAAGCATTTGTTTTACCTAATTTGTGGTCATTAACATCTTTGTTATCCAGAGAGCATTTCCTACTTATTGATCTGATGATAGTGCATAAAGAAATGACCGAGTGCACCATCAGTGATCAGTGGACATCACAGAGAATACCACATTAGGAATCCTTGGTAACTTCACAACAGGATAGAGAGATAGCACCTTATCTTGACTGTGTCCTCTAGTTTAACTAATGTTTTAACCAAGAGATCTACAAGTAGTCAAATTTAGACTCCCCCACAAAGATATGGGATGAGTCAAAGTCACTGAATCTTCATCTCCTGCAAAGTCTGTGCATAGAAATTGCCCTTATGGTTAAGCCATAGCTGTGAAGGCATATTTGACTACTACAAGGTATTTTCGGTTTTCCCCCATAAAGCATGAATATGGAGTTAGTTTATATAATGTGGTGTTGATAAAATCCCTCACATGAGAGAGTACAGGCAGGATGGGGAGAGAAGGGTGGGCTGCCTCCTGCAAAAAATAATGCCTGCATGGATTTTACCTCGACCTTCAGAGGACAGACTTGTGGCACATTTGATTCATTTATCTTGTAGACTGAGTTGTTCAACTTAGTGTAGTGAATCCAAAACATGAGATATAAAATGGCAGAAATGGCTGCACAAACGACTGATAAAATCAAGACATTATTTACTGTAAAACAAAAATGCATAAAACACACGGATAAGCACTTTCATGCAAGTTGCGGTGCTTTCTCAGATCCTTGTATAGTAAATAGTAACTCATTCATATGAATTAAATATAAAACCTAACCAATTCAATACATCGAATAAAAAACTTTGTCCAATAAGACCATAGTAATACAGTGCTTCCTTCACATAGGATAAAAAACATCCAAGCAAATCAATTAAAATAAAGCTTAGTCCAATAAAAAGCAAAGTTTAAAAGTTATTCTCTGAATAATCAGAGATATCAAAAACAATAACATCACAGTCTCATTCAGAAAAAAGGAATATCTAAATAATGAACGTAATTTAAAATAAGGTTTCAAAGATGCAGAATCATTCAAGCTGTAACCTTTTATATGCCTATAAGGCAATTGTCCATCATAAAATTTTTTTCTCCTCCATTTTATTAGCAATATTAACCATTCTAACACCTACAAAAATCACTTGCTGAGCTGAAAATGTGCACCTTGCTGAATATACTGAATGCTTCACATAAGCCAAAAAAACAGAGCTTGGTCCAATGAAAATCAACCATAAAAGTTAGTCACTGACTAATTAGTTTCATTAAGAAAAAAAGGTGACTACCTAAATAATCTGTGTGATTTAAGATTCGGTTTCAAAGGTGAATAATCATTCAAGCTATAACCTTTGTCTACCTGTAAGGCAATTATCCGTCTAGGTTTGTTCTCCTCCATTTTATTAATGATGTCACCCATTCTAGTCTCTACAAAATCACTTGCAAAACTAGAAATGCAAACTGATGAGATTCATCAGATCCAGTAACATGCTTCGCCAATGCATTACTGTAGTGAATCTGTTGTAGCCATTGAAATATATATGGTTTGACATTTATTGCTTCTAATTTGTCACTTCTCTTTTGTGGAATCTTGTTAAATGCTTTGGCAAGGTCAAGATAAACAGCATACACTGATAGCCCTTTGTCAGTTGCTACTGTCTCATCCTTAAAGTACATTGGTAGTAATGTTTTACAATGAATTTAATTTCTTTGTATATATCCCTTGTGTTATGCTGCAAGTGCTTTTGCAGAAATGAAAATGATAGTGTGCTACTTGATTTTTTAGTTTCATTGTTTAGGTATTTTCTATTATCACAAAATGATGTCATGGTAGGTATTTGGCAATGATTTACATACAGATGCAAAGCAATATGGGTAAGCAAAAAAATTAACCTCTTTAGATTTCTCTACTAAATCATCACGTTTTAACTTTTAATGTTGTGTTCCACCTGCAATACCTAGTTGATAATTTGTCTTTCTAGGAAAAAAAAAACTTCAACAGGCTCATTTAGCATGGAAATACAGTAGCCTATACATTCATTTGGGTCTATATTAGAAGACCAAAGATGCATTCTTTTGAATGTGTCTTCGTTGAACTGAAAAGACTGAAAAGAATTCTTTCCTGGGAAAGAATTTGTGTGGTGTCGCTGTTCTTGATATTTAAGCACATAGGGTCGATTAAACACTGTTCACTTTTTTAAGTGTTCGGTGATTTAATATAGACCCATTCATTTAGGTAGTGGACATTGTTGGGAAAAAAATGCAAAAGCGACACATCAAAAACTTCAAACTGTTTGCTTAAGAACATTACCAATAATACAATTTAAAGAATATGACAAAACTCGAAAGGCAGGATCTGCCTCTAACAAAGTCATATATCTACTATATATTTATTAAGCAGAAGAAGTAGATATCTATGAGTTTGTATAAGCTCTATTATGACCTAATAATGAATTTAGACAGAATACTAGTCAGGCAAAATGGGTCTAAAATATTTGTGTCGGATATGCCCACCTCCCCCCTTTGGACATTGGTATGACTGTAGCCTGTAGTGATAGAATAGTGACATGGCCACATGCCAGCATTGTGTTTAATACACTTGACAAGGATTTAGTTAGTTTTCCTTGATTCGGTGCAGGAAATCAGTTGGTAACTACGTAAGATGACTGGTACCATGGAAGCTGAGATTTTAATTTTATTTGTGGAAAGATTTATCATATCTGTAGTTATAGTTAATAAGATGAGAAAATATTTTGTGCACCTCTCTTAATCTGGATTTGATTTATGACTAGAATCATTTTTAAAAGTTAACACCTCTTTTTCCTATTGTACAATTTATTTGTTTTGTGAGTCGACAAAAGGGCCTCTTGCTGAAATTATTTAAGTAGTTGTCTATGTTGTAAGAATGCTGATGTTGATAACATTATAGAATGTATGAATGTTACCCTGTTCTGATTTATTTAGGTCATTGAGTAGAGTAACCCAGCTTTTTCATGAAATATGCATTTTGTTGCATCCCAATTTCCATTGACAAAGACTATGGAGAATAATTTATTTAAGACTGTATTTTATTTTACCATTAGGCTAAAGATGATGGCATCATGATCTGTTCTAATTACAAAAGGTAAAACCATGAGCATGGAACAGACAGACTTTAGTTTTTCAAGATAATATCCAAGATTATGCTATCACAGGTTAGATTTTGTAATATTTTTGGTGAAATCAATTTGATTACCATAGTCAATTAATGTCTGAGTATATTTATTTGCTGTTGAATAGTTTTTCCAACCACTATATGGGTAGTTAAAACTATAGGACATCAGAAAACCAGTTAGTATGCTGTCCTTACAACTTACATAAATCTGGACAGGAAGCAAGAAGAAAATGCACACTGACTCTAAAATCACCTGGTGAGACACAACTGTGCAATAATACCTCTGACATCATGGTAACATCATGGTGTAAATTATTAAAAAGAGGAGTTTGAAGCTTTGTCCCAAATTGCTTGAGGTCATCCCTTCAGTGTTTTGAAGATATGTTCTTTGTCTATGGTGTTCCTATCCTACCTTCTAAATTTACATTTTATACTCACTGTTCCGGGGTATGCCCTTTCACTTCCTAAATAAAAGTTCTCTACCCATTGTCCAAGGCCTTCTTCTCCTCCTTTCTAACCTCCTGAACTGAAGTTAATTATTAATTGCCTATGATCTCCTCCACTCTAAACTTTTGAATTCAAGTTTATTGTTTTCTATCCAGGCACACCCACTTCCTGTCACACTGCAAATTTCATATTCACTGCTAGCCACTCTGGTGGTATAGAAGGATAAAGGCCTGACTACAGCCTGGGTTTGATTAGTGGCTCAGGTGACTGAGAGAATGGCAGGAAGGATGTGCACACTCAATTTGGGGAGGGAGAAAGCATGTGCAAGAGCACACAAAGAGGGTGGAGCTATCTGGGAGAGCCCAGGAAGGCCTCCATGATGTGCTACAGCTGAGGAGTGGGTAGTATGCCAAAGTCAGCTCCCTGTAGTATTGAGGAATAAATTGAGGAAGTCTACCTATAGCATGACCTCAAAGAAGTTGACAGGGGGCACTCCTGGGGGAGAAATTTGGATAGGCTTAAAGTAGTAAATCCCCCCAGCTGAATCCTCTCTGACCATGGCAGCAAAGGTTGAAATTAGTACAGGAGTAGATTGGAGTGTCCTGACATGGGCCAGGAACAGCTATCCAAATGAAGATAGGGGTGAAAAAGAGAGCAAAAAACAAATTCATACCTGCTTCTCATGGTCCAGAGTAATCCCCTTTGTCATCTCCTGAAACCATGTTTACCACTTTTTATTTAAAGAGCAGCACAGTGGTTAGTGATTCTTGCTAGCACCTCTGAGCTCCATAGTTTGGTCTCTGTTTCTAAATTGCATTGTTTGCCTTTCTGGATTTCATGTTTTCTCTGAGTCCATGTGGGTTTCTCATGAATACCTTAGCTGTGTACCACCTTCTCTCCAAAGACATTTGTCTTTGTCCTTGCACTTGTTACAAAGGTAGTAGCTGAAAAGAATCTGAGAGTTTCTGTCCTTTTAGCCAGTTACCATATGATTAACTCCTCAAAAATTTTCCTAAAAGGTAATCGCTGTACAGAGATTTCCTGTTACCATTATATGGTCAAAAATTGTAATGGTCAAGCAGAAAGTTATATAGATCCCACTTATGAATGTAAACCTAGCCAAATTATATATATTCTTCATAAGTCACATCTTTACAACTTAAAATTATTCATGAAAGTGATAATTATCTGTGCCTTCCTATGGAATCCTTTCATATAGTTCATCTGGATATTATGTTTCTGTCAAGCTACATAGGTATCTCCAGCCTTTTCCATTCATGGTCCTTTTATGCACATATAGTCAGTCTGAGAGCTCACATGTACTGTTAACTATGCTGCAGGTATGTCGGAACTATAGTCTCTCTGTTAATGCTATGAACAGTGTGTGAGCAAATACCAGTGCACATGTCCAGATGACAGAGATCGGAGTATATTTAGAAAATGTTGTATATATATATATATATATATATATATATATATATATATATATATATATATATATATATATATATATATATATATATATATATATATATATATTGCTATATTTGTGGTAATTTGAAAAACAGAAAGTTGTAACTGAAAAACAAGCCTGAAAAGCTAGGCTTTACTTCTGGATAAGATGTACCACTTGTTCATATTTTATCATATGTAGTTTTTTTAATCATGACAAATCGTGCTTTATGTTCATTGCTGCTACTTAATTCCATTTAAAGGTACTGAAATGGTGAGTTTAGGTGGGCAGTGATATATCCTTCACTGTACTGCACCTTACCATATGTGAATCAAAACAGTTAGAGTCCTGTGGTTTAATGTCAACAATCAGGCCCTGACAACAGTGACGGTACATTGTATCACTAAACACTGTGGGCACATTGTACTGTTATTAGCACTTAAAAATGTTTGTACTGCATTATACTGAGTCATGCACAATTTGTCATATTATATGATAAAATGCAGCCTATGATTTCCAAAGTATGAGACAGAGGCACATTGTTAAGTGCCTTCATAAAATGACTCATATATGTCAAATTTTAACTGTTGCCTTGACATCTGCTGGAAATGCTGTCTTTATGCAATAAAGTGGTATTTTCAGTTTTGTCAGACCCATGGTTGTTTGGGAGCACTGTATTGCCATATTTGTTCCCCTTCCACCTCCAACAAAATTGTATTAACTGAGATAAGGGCCCTCTTCCTTACCGTACCTGGGCTGCACCAGGCAAGGGGCAATACCTGTGCAAGAACTATTATTTGTGGCAGGAATTTGGCTACACCACCATCTTATCTTCATTAAAGTATACATGCACTTAGGTTCATTTACTTACTTAACTTTTTTTTACTGAGAAAGTCCAACTGGAACAGACAACATTTTCAAAGGAGGCCTGGGGAGAAACGCTCCAGACACATCTTTGGAATGTGGGAGGAAACCAGAACACCCAGAAGAAACACACACAAATGCAGGGAGGACATGCAGATTCCACACAGAAGGCAACTCAGCTGAGAATTGAACCAGAGAACCTCTTGCTGTGAGGTGACAATGCTAACTGCTGCATCACTGCACCACCCATGCATGTATTAACTTTTGGAGAGTTAATCTTCATTATGATATAGCTCTAAAAATAGCTTTCAGCGCTAAATTTCCAAGATGTTGAATTGGCTGATGTCAAAATGTTTAATAATAGAACTGTTAGGCTAAGCTGTATTCTTATTAACTGTTTTCATACCACATAAAACACGTGAACACGGACACTGAATACCAGGACTGTACAGCTGGTAGAGTGTCTAGAGTAAATGAAATGGTAACCTTAATACAGTTCAGTGACTCAGAAGCAAGAGAATGTTATTTTAAACAGTGCACAACCAAGACAGTCAGAATGATCTGCATGAAAAGGTGTATAGACTTGTCTGTGACAACTCACAAGTCATGCAGAGCTGACAGCCTGGACACATTAAAATATGTGTCAAAATGGACAGCTTCTAGCCACAGCAGGAGCGTGAATAAGGCAGATATAAGCTGCTGTGTTTCCTTTTAGCAGCTGTGGTGAGGGGACTACCCCCTGAAAATATACAAATAAAATTGTGGAGAATGTGCCACCAAAAGCGGTACACAGCATCAGTCCTCACAAATGTACAGATATGGCAGTACATCCTGATGTATTCAGTTAGAAAATTAAGAGGTTTTTTTTTTTGAGTTCCAGTTGTGTACGGAGCTGCAATTGTTCAGATTAGTCAGGTGATAGCACACAATGGAACTTGAGACTGCTTTGCCAAAACTGAAAAGAAGAAAGAGAAGAAAGTCCTAAATATAATCAAAATGGACACGAGGCTAATATCCAGTGTGAAAAGATCTGACTTATAGCTGTTTTGTTTTCTATAGCAGCTCATAATAGAGTGCTGTCCGCCCCCAGCCCATAGTCCCACCACCTCATTGGTTAATCCAGCCACGACATTCTCTAACTGGTAGGTGAAACAGCTCATTTGAATTGCTGCAGAATTTTGTCTCAGTTAAAAAGGCTGCTTAAACCATGGTTCTCAATTTTTGTGCTAATCAGTGGCAAATCCAGAAAAAATTGTGGGGACGGAGACTTAATGAGGATAAACTTCAAATATTGCTCTAATTCAGTTAAACGTAAATAAAATACTGGGTTTTGCAGCAACGTGTTTTTTCTTAACAGTAAGAAGTATGGCACTCTAATGTCTGATATTATTCAATGGCTGTACTCTTTAGTGATTGATCAGAAAAATCAAACACTATACAATGATCAGGGCAAACCCATGAGGCAGAATAAGAAATGGTTGAGATGTACTGCTTAAATTCAGGTTAACACTGATTACCCAGATCTTCTGCTACTCTGGCAAAATGCTGAAGGAACATATTTTATCCTGAATGAATGTTATGTAAGATACATGGTATATGTTCATATGGTGCTGCTATTTTATTACTTGCATGTTTAGATTTAAAGATTCTACAATAGCCATGGCAGAGAGCCATGGCAGAGAACACACACACTTTTTCTGAAAGTCACACTTTTTTTTTCATCACTAGACTCTGCCTGCTTTGTGCTAATCTGTATGGTTTTACAAACTATCTGTATGCTGGCTAGATGTGACTTAAGTAGCAATAATGGCTTCTGTTGTTCTTGGGCCTTTGGGCATGTTGTCCTGAGGAACTAAAATAAGTAAGTGACCAAATTACCTTTTTTTTTGGAGGGGGGGGTTGTGGAAACTATGCACATAGGAAGGTGCGAAAATGGCAACTCATATCATCTTGGCAGAAGATGCAAGAAAGTAGTTACCACAAGCTATACCATAGGGAAGACAACAGTGTGTGACACTTTTCCAGGGTAGAATGTGAGAACTGCATGTGCAGTTGTATGTAAATGATTCTCTTTAGTTGTGTTCTGCATATATATTTTTTTAATTTGGGTTAGACTTTGAGGTGGAGTTTATAGGGTTAGAGTTAGGGTAAGTGTTTTAGGATTAAGGCTGGGTTTTTAGGATTAGAGTTAGGGATGGAGTGTTAGGGTTAGGTAGCAGGTTTCTGGATTAGAGTTAAGAATGGAGTTTTAGGCTTTGGAAGAGTTTTAGAATTAGAGGTCTAGTTTTGGGGTTAGAGACAGGTTTTAGGTTATTTGGTTAAGGACAGGATTTTAGTGTTGGGGAGGAGATTTAACATTAGGGTTAGGGATAGATTTTAGGGTTAGTACACTGGCAGAATGCCATTGGCTACTTGCAGTGAACAGGTGTAACTTGCATTAATATTCCAGGAAGTAAGAGAGCAAGCAAGTTATGCCCGCATCATCTGTGCATTGGATTAAGACATTTTCCACCTGATCTGACAATTGTTGTGAGTGCATTCTACATCAGAAAAATAAAACTTTATTACACTCAGTTTAGTTTAACAATTTTAAACTGATGTAGCTGCTTTTGGAGTATTTAAACTGAAACTGTCTTTTTCAAAAAGAGCAGCTTGTTTAGGTAAGTGTTGGGGCCATTGTGGAAACTTCAGTAGTTATTTTCATGAGGAAAAGGCTAATTGTTGACATTTTTCTGAGTGTGTGTGAGCTCCACTGGCAATCCTGGAGTTATTTTCTGGTTGTTTCTTTTGCTTCATTTAATTGCTATCTATTGCATGACCGTGTGCTGAGCTGTCTCCCATGCTGATCTGCTGTACTTGTAGCACTTTCATGTATTCCCCTTCAGTCAGTACTTCTAAACCATTATTTGTGAAATAGTTGAGAGTTGGCTTGATTGTGCCCAGGGCAGCATTAGTTTATGCTTATCTTCACTTGGCTACTTTGATTTTCTTCTGGTTGTGTTGGAAGCAACAACACACTGCATCACTCTGTTGGTACCACTCTTATTATTCTGTTAATACTCCACCAGCCTTCCTTTAGATTTGTTGTGCATTTAGCCAGCTAAAAACCAAAGCACTGGACAATAAGGAGGGTCAGCAAACTTGTTACCCTTCTGCCAGTAACACTTGGTAAGACAGTGTGGTAACTACCTTATGGTCACTGATAATGACCTACGTAATATAGAAACCTCTATGAGATCTACAACTACCTTGTTAATACGGAGGCATCTTTCTCACAATTAACAAGATGCTGTAAGCATCACATTGCCTCACCTCACCTCAACCATCACCACATTCTCAAATAGAACACACAAAAATGGCATACACTGATGTTGTAAAGAAATATTTGTCAGAAACCTCCTAGAACTTGAAAGAATAGACCTCAGCAGAAGTCTCTCAGCTCACCTGCTCCATGCACACTTACATTGACAAGTTACCAACAGAGATTTTGCCCCCAGTCAAATATTCATAAACTAGCTTCTGACAAAAATGTTTTAGTGGTTAGTGACTTGGTTGTTAGGCATGTAGATTCTCCACTCACCAGCTGGGCATGGTGTTTGGTTTCTTGACAAGTTGGCTTTCAGTGACTAGAATATCAACAGTTTAGACAGCTACCACACAATAAGTGAGTGCTAGATACACTGGTTGCTGAAATCATGGACAAACCCAGAAATACATTATACTCTCCATTAAAAACACCTTATTGCTTGACAAACTAATCTACTGAAATTAGAACAGTTAACATTTGCTTACTTAAAGGAAAGTTATCTTAATTCAAATGATCTGATTAGATAATGCAGCACTGATGCTACAGTTTGACCAACTCAGACATGTAAGCAAAGATGAAGAACTAACATAGAAATGATTTACTAAGGTATCTCTACTGGTACTTAACTGAGTCTGAATTCTGTGAGAAAGCATTTTCCTGACCCTTTCTTTTCTTCTAACTCTAAAGTCAGTGCCCTTGTGCCTTTATTCTTGTGTTAAGGGAAAATAAGGATTATCTTTACAAGAGCATGGAAGGGACTAGGTTCATAGGTAAGTACCAGGCTAGCTGCTCTTGTGGGCCGTTTTAAGCCTAGACAATTTTTTGTGCTTGAAATAACCTGTTCCACCAGTTATACATTGGCCTTACCCATCCCATGGTTGATAACTACCCCTAATAAGAATGACTAGGATCAGTCCATATATAATTTGAGGGGAGCCATGCATGTAATAAAGCATTTAGGAGCTGCTTTTGTCCATTAGTAGTACAGGGGGATGTCCTAGGGTAAACTTTCTGTTTCCCATCCACAGATCTAAGTTGCACTTGAAAATGGACACTGATAAACTTTGTTTTATGTGGATGGGGAGTCTGTTCCACAGCAGCAGTATGCTCTGTGAAACATATCTGTCCCTCCAAACAGTTCTTTTGATGTTGCAGAAGTGGCTTAGATCCCTAGATGAGTATTTCTGATGCCATTTGATTTGCTGATGGTCAGTAAATCCATCAGTAATGGGTCAGAGAATGCTTGGATGCCAGACACAGGTCACATCTTAGCAGTCTGTAGGACACTGGACAAGGTCTAAGTAGGAATAAGTTTAAGCATCTAAAATGGTTCACAGGTTTGCTTGTTAAGCTTATAGCCTAATGGCTTTCAAGAAGCTTAATTTTCATAACCCCATATTGATATTTTCTGCTTTCTATATACACGTTTAAATTATTTTTGAAAAAGTTCATTTATTTTATATTTTTAGGATTCAGGAGAAGTTGGGATCATTTTAGCCAGTTCTCAGTAGAGAAGAAGTTGTTTTGGGAAATCATTTGTAGTTGGGATACTGTTAGGATGCAGCAAACAAGTCAGGTCATCAGCATATTTATGATTGTCACATGTTTGGCTCTTTTGTGATTGCCATTTATGACTATACTAAGAGGGGGTCCTAATATAGTCCCCTGTGGCTGTTTTTAACTGACAGATGAATAGAGTAGGAGTCCTGACATTTGAAAGTTGACTGACTTGATTGACTGTAAGGAGAATCTTATTTGATAATCTTGGAGGGAGCTGCATAATGCAACTGTCACACTTTTTCATTAATTATTGTTATGTATTTTTAGGAACAGGCTCCCTTATCCAGTATTAGTTCCCCATCGGTGTGCTCCAGTCATAGAAATACAACCAGGTTAGATATTGTCCTATAGAGTAAGCCAAGGTCCCCCCTAAGTAGTCAGTTAAGTAGTCAGTTAAGAAAGGAATATAATGACAGCTCTTCTTTAGGATGTTGGAGGCATCAAATAGCTGAGGTGGTTGGTGGCACATATTCTAGAACTGCACAGAGCTGCAGCTTTAACTTAAAGAGGTTAATATGCTCTTGAAAGGGCTTTGGCCAAGGCCTGGACCTATATTTGCTGAGGCCTATCTGAAAACTAGCATAGGCTCAGTACAATCTCCATTTATTATGTGTATTTCTCCTGGTTTCCAAGAAAGTCATTACACAGGGATGGGAGCCACACGATTCTCCAAGAGGAGAGGAGAGGGAATTCACTGGATTTTGAAGAATATACCTGAAACAGAAATATTTGTGAATACGTTAGATACAAATGAATGAGTGGTCTCTAACTGAGGATCATAGATAGAATATGGTATTACCTTTACCTCTTGGAAATTCTGAACATTTTTAAGAAACGGTATTGTGGAAGAGCTGGCTAATAACATTTAGGGACTCCTGGAGTTGGGCTGCTGGAAGCCCATATTTATTCTCATCTTTTTTGCTCCACATTCTTTTCTCCTTAAGAGGTAAATATTTTTGTTTCTAGTGTTGTATTTTGAGAAATTAAGTTATAATTAGGTGATAGACTGTTTTAGCTAACTGGGAGCATCCCATTTTGTCTAAGGGCTTCTAAATTAGAAACTGCAAATCAAATATCAGTTATTTCTCTTCAAGAGACCTATTTGTTGAGAATCTGTGTGTGTATATATATAGATATATATATATATATATATATATATATATATATATATGCAAACAACCAATAGTCAAACAGTGTTTTTAGGTGTCGAATGGTCGGAATGTCATATAAAATTCGGAATTGAACATTTTCGACCGCTCTACCACCCAAACAAGTGCTACCATGGGTCAAAAAGGGGGGGATGTTTACAGTTTCAACATAATTGCATGTAAACCTATATATGTGTATATATATATATAGAGAGAGAGAGAGAGAGAGAGAGGAGCTTGGACTGTTTTGTTTTCTCCACTATCATGTGATCTCCAACTTGTTTTATAGAAATAGTAAGGCTTGGGGGACAAAGGTTCCCACATATAGGTGCAGTGGAGCTCCTCCCTGCAAAAATGCTTTATTTTACATGTTTATTTGCCTTTCAGTAAGTGCAACTATAAGAAAGGTACACTACAGTTCTACACTGGGAAATAGTAATTTTGTCAATATCAGTGATTTTAAACTACTGACTTACTGACTTACTAACAATCGGCTACACAGCCTTCACTAACATGGATAAAATTTAGGCAGATGTCATGATGTATTTATTACAAATATATTGAGAGTGGGGAATGTCATATGTTGTTCTTTCTTTTTTCTTCTTTTTTAACAGGCTTGGTATTTTATGCTATTGGCTAAAAAAGTGTTATTTCGAATTTTGTAATATGTATGGAATGGTATTGCATAATATGTCTTTAAATGACTGTGGTAATATATTTTATTTTTAATGACAGGATGTGGAGGCTAAAAAATTATAATCATTCCTGGAGCTTTTCTGAAAAATTTTCATACATATAATTCTTCAGGTAATGAATTAGCTTTGCTTCTATGTTGCTTCAGGAAGCTCGTTCAAAGTTAACAGTGCTGTATTCAGTAATGGACCAGAGACTACCCCATCTATGAAACAGGTTCCCCATCAATGTAAAGCAGAGTTCCTCCTTAACCCAATTCAAGTGCAGTTTGGACAATTGGATGGGAAACTAGAAATTCATCCCTGGTTTGGCACCTATCTCTCTAATGGATACAGGTAACCTGTAAATGGTTCATCTCCCAGGCTCATGTTTACACTTATCAAGGGTATTAAAACTTGCCATTTGGGATGCATGGCTAGGCTTCAAAAGGCCCTTGTGAACCTATGAACCTGTTTGTAAGGTATACAATGATTTGTCCACAGTGATAAGATGCATACTTTACAAATTATTCAGCTACAGAATTTGCTATGCTGACCAGCAGAGAAATGTTATTCAAAGTTTAGATTTTTGTCTATAATTTCCTAGATCTTGAATAGTACATTGTTTTTATCGATTTATATTATTTATTTATTGACATTTGAAGACTCAAAAATACTGACTGTTTATATGCACATTTTCAGCAGAGGCCTGGAGAGAAAAGTATTGCAAAAACATTTGAAGAACAATAATTTTACAATTTTAAAAAATAATGCTAAAACATCTAGTGTTTAAATGATTACAGCAAATTAGATATAATGTGAGTACACAGGATAAGTATAAATACAACTTATAAGACCATGATGTAATATTTAGAGAAATTTTAGACAGTTTAGAGAAATTAAAGGTAAGTTAGTGTAATACAAACGGGACTTGCAATATGCAGTGGGAGGAGAAAAACTGATTGAAGTAAGGAAGTGATTTGTAAGATATGAATAGGTACTTTTTATATTTATGGATATAGTTTATCTTGGACTTGAGTAAGAGCATAGCCAGATTTTGGCTATGAAGTCTTTCAGAATAATTTTAAAGGACTGGAGGGAGGGAATTGACCTGATGGCTATAGGTAAGGAGTTCCTGGTCCTAGCAACATGGTACAAGTACAGGCCATGCTCAGCAGATTTGATAGATTTGTGGGCTTAGTGGAGTTTTTGGTTAGCTGTGTATAATGGTAATCAATGCCAGATAAGTAGATGGGTACTTTAAAAGAAGAAAATTAACTGTGTATATGTTAAGTGATGGGGCGGTTCTAAGCAATTTAGGCTTTTTAGTGGCTTACAGTGGTAGGTTCTGAAAGGGGTATTTGCTGCAAATTTTGGCAGTTCATTATGGTATTGTTCAGGTTTTGCTTTTTGTGATGCCTGGATGGATTAAGTATGGGAGTGTGATAAAGTAGTGAGGACAGGCAGTAAGTATTAGCAAGTGTCGTTTTAGTTGTGGTGGTAAGAAGGTTTTTGGTTCTATAAAGTTTTTGATGAGTTTTTAATGTAATTTTGCATATGCAGGACAAATTTAAGATTATCATCCACTATCATCTCTAAAGATTTGCTATGAGAACTGTCTTCAGTCATTTTATTATTAAGAGAGAGGAATTTAAATTTATTTTTTTTTCATGACAGAAGGATTTTGGGAGACAAAAGTATTTTTTTTTTAATTGAACATGAGTCATGTGTTACAAAGCGTTGTTTCAGTGGCTGTTAAAGCTTCCTGAGTAATGCTTTGGAGAAGTTCCAGGTTGTCTGATGGGCATTTGAGTGTTTTATGGTTTGACCATTTACTTTATAATCATGATTTATATCCCTCAAACTACATGATACTATATTTGTTGTCAACTTTAAAGAGGAGGCCATTGCTACTACTACTTCAGATGTATATTTTTGTAGACCATCCTGCCAACTAAATCAGCATCTTGTTCTGAAGTAATTATGTTATGTTACACATCATGCTATTGTTTTCATATTTCATTATTCAGAATCAATGTCTCACTTCTATAAATAAAAATAGTCATCCAAGATGAAGTGGTCTCAATACAGAGTCCTAATGGACACCACTGATAAACATCAATAGGACTGATAGATAGCATCCCTAAAACTGTCACTCTGCATCCTGAATTGAATGCAGTTAATTTGCTTTAATTTCATTATGGTCAATAGTGACAAAGATCTGAAGCTCCAGATGAGCAACATGCAGTTTCAATCCTTTAACAAGTGCTGCTGTATTTAAAAAAAATGTCATAAGATTCAGAGGCAAGCTCTCATCTTTTCACACACTGATCTGTATCCTATGTCATTTATGATAAGTTACATTTGTAAAAGCTGAATGTTGACTTAGACTAATGATGGAGTACAATGAAATGGTAGAAGGTAGTTGGAGAAAGGGAAGAATTCTGAGGCATGTACTATATAAAACTTGGTATGAATATTCAGTGACAGAATTCTGAGGCAGTATTTATCATAGAGATTCTGGTGTAGGCTTTCATTGTGATCACATTGTCAAGGATTGTATGAGTTTTTTTAACATGTAAGAAGCAAATCAGTTCAAAGCATGAAACATGAAGTTAGAAAGTGAGGGAAATGGGGGACTCCCCAGTCAGCTATTAATGAACATGTATTCAGAAGGTAGGAAGGTACAATCTGGACAGCAGACATCAAACTGAATGTGAGAAGTTAAAGGGCTGACCTATATAGTCTGGGACAGAATTTTCAGAATTACAGGACTACAGCATGAGTACTTTGGTGTTATGGTGCAGTTTCATCTCAAAAGAGGATTTTGCAATTGCTGTGCATTTTTTCTTCTTTCCTTCTAAAACCAGATTTTGGAGTAGATGTAGGCAAGTCAATTCAATATTTAATGACATGAGGCCCCTTAGGTGACATTTTGGCAGTTTGTTGCAAAAATGTTGACCTTTAGTATAATTATGAAAAAAAATGTTTGTCAGATTAAATGGAGGTTCATAACTTCACCAATTATTAATAGTTTGGTAAAATTTCTAGTATATTTATTTTACAGCTCTATCTGCATTATAAAGTTTAATGTAATATTCGTAGATGTTTATCATTCTCATGGCTGTAGTAGCCTTTGGCTATATGGTACAGCCACCCAGCTTCACAAAGATCCAACTCCCTCCCCACCTACTCTTTAACTTCTGATTAGCTAGCCCTTTGAGGGAAGTCAGCAATCTGATTATAGACAATTTCATTACTTTCTTTCAGCTACAACAGAAAGCAGCTCTGAGGTTTCACAGGAGCAGCAGTCAGCTTCAAGTTTAATTTCTGGCAGATAAATCCCTACAGATGAACCCTTCCCCACAGACATTATTGCCCTTTTAAGAAAATATGTACATATTTTATTTGCTGGCTAAAAGCAATATTTCTCCTTAATGTATTCTTACAATATTGGAAGTTTTCTGTCAGGGGCTGCTATTTTTTAGAACAAGGCTAATGTTGGTATTGCGAGCTAACTCTGTGGTAAAAATCTTCTGCATTTGTGAACTTTTAGTTGTGTGTGAAAGTTCTAATGATTGGGAAGTGTTTTACTAGGCAGGAAAAGTATTTTAGCTTTAATGCTTGTGTGAAAAACTGAAAGGTTGCAAGCCCAGCTAGATAGAATTTTGTAGATAATTCTATGTCATTGTAAATATTAGTATAATCCACAGGCTGTTTTACAAATGTAAGAAAACTAAATGTAAGAAAAAATGTGTTATATGTTCTGAACTTCAAAAATGTAATCACAATGCACCCTGCTGGAAGAAAGCTGATAAAGTAAAGCCTTTTATGACTGTTTGATCTCAGTGCCCGGAGACAGGATGTCTGGATGAAAAAATGTAATCACAGTGCACCCTGCTGGAAGAAAGCTGATAAAGTAAAGCCTTTTATGACTGTTTGATCTCAGGGCCCAGAGACAGGATGTCTGGATGAAGGAATTCTTTCTATTGTCTTAGGACAAGAGTTAATTGCTAGATTTTACATGTATAATGTGTTTTATTGTTGTGGTTTCCTGACCAGGTGCAAGCTTACTAAGAAATGTAAATTTATAGTTTCTGGTAGCCTGGGAGCCAGAGAAGTGTCAAGAATGATGTAACCTAAAACAAGTTAGCAGCGATGTATTATCAATTTAAGAGATCTCAGAGAGAATGAGATAGCATTTTGCACTTGTCTTCAGAACGGACAATATCACCAGCACTCTGTCTTTGCTCTATATGTAAGTAGAATTTAGAACAGTATTGCTCCTAGAGTTAGATAGGAATTTAGTCAGAGTTAGTCTAGCTGTTTTTTATCAAAACGGCAGCTGGTGCAACATCCCATGCTCAGGGGTTATCTTTGACTTTTTTATATTAGCTGTTTTTTATATTTATGTTAGACTATCCAACAATATTGTTTTAAAGCATTTCCTGTGATTTCCGAACTCTTGACTAGCACTGTGTTGAATTGAGGAGATTTGTGTTTTTATTATTTATTATTAAATATTTCTAAATCTTTCAGCTGTGGCTGTTTTGTGTAGAGATAATTTAAGCTCTAGAGTACTTGCATGTATTTAGTGATACTGTACTAAGCCACTCCAATAGCCTTAAAAGTTCTGGTCACATTAATTGGATAATAATATTGCACAATAAAATTGGACACCATTTGGTAAGGGCCTAATTAGTAGCTGAGAGTACAAAAATGTGTGATTGATAAACTGATATATGTTGCTTCATACCTGACTGTATCATTTAAAATTGCTGGCTAGCATTTCCTACTCACTGTTCCTACTTACCCTATGTATTCCTGACACTCAGCCCATTGCACTTGGCTCCCTGCTTACCTTCACCTTTGTCTCTATTTCTTCTCACTGTCCCTTTCACCCACTTCTTTTCTCTTGCTAATCCTCCCCTCAGTACTCTCCTCTTCCCAACTTACTCCTCTTAGAAATCTCTGCTACCATACTATCTCCACCTAGCTACTTGCAACCTAATCAACTCCAGCCCATTGCCCAGTTTCTCACCATTATTCTTATTTTTTTATTGTATTCTAGACGTGGACCACTTTATTTTCTGCAGTACAAAAGCAAACGGACCCTACCCAGTCACCTGCAACTTGCTACAGCCTGCCTTAGCGCAGTGTATGTTTAATTTTTCTCACTTCAGAACTATTTTTGCAAATGAATGTACTTCTAGCCTGTTCTGTGTCTTCATGATACTTGCATCACCAGGATGAAGCTGCCCCCCCCCAACAATCTCCCAGTATATTCCACTTTCCCTGCCTAGAGTTTGCCTTCTCAGCACTCCTTAAACATAGGCAACTCAGACCTTCATGCTGTAACACCTAGCTGAAATATTTGCAGGTTAGCTCTGCCCCTAAATGCTCTCAAACACCAGACGTCTGACTCAGAAGGACCTCTTCTGGTGAATGCTGCATGTACTGCATAGTATCCTACTGACACAGAAAAACAAAGCCATTACTTACTCATTGATTATTTTTCTACTGACAAGGCTTGAGACTTGGCTCTTCCTGCTCCATTCACCCTCTGGGCTCACTTCGCTTCCCTACCTTGCCCCCAATTCCACCCACCCCCACTACTTCCACACTTATACTCACCAGACTCCTTCCCCTATTCTCAACACCAACCACAAAGCACCTCACCTCTCCATACCACTCCTATATTCCTCCACTACCCCTCACCCTACCCTACCTAATACCTCCACACTATGTAATACAAACAAACACATCTCCATTTCTACTGACCACAGGCTACCTCATTTTCCTCACTATCATTACCTTACTCTACATAACAACCTCACCTTTCATTATATCTCTCACATTCACACACAACTCAAACTAATATGCCTCCATACTCTCCACCCAGACATTACTCCTACTCATCCTCATCACTTTATTATACTTAACCACCCTTCCGTCCTTTACTCTCTCACCCAATTCACCCACCATCCCCATAACTACCTTCACAAAAGCCACAAGCTACTCAAACATGTCCCCTCACCTTCTTCAAACATCTACTATCCTCCATTTTAAAATAAAAACTTTTTCCTGCTCATCCAAATGCAGCTGCCCTAGGTGCCACAATACCAACCCCCTCTAGTACACCTGCCGCAAACAAACCACTAAGCAAAAACACCCAAAATCCATGCTCCATCCCTTGATCTTACCTTTATCTAGTGATATTCACCCAAAGCCTGGCCCCCACAAAACTTCAAACAATAACCCCAGACCTCCTAATCATGCCAACCCCCACAAATCTCTCTACTTAGTAACAATAAAAAACCAGAAGCCTCCAAAACAAAATTCCCAACTTCCATTCATGGCTCTCTCACAACCAACCTGACATCATTGCCTTAACTGAGACCTGGCTTAAACCCCATATTAAAGATTCTAAAATTCTACCCCCTGGTTATCAAATACTCAGAGCTGATAGACCCAAAAGAAAAGGTGGCAGAGTTGCAATAATGTTTGCAAATTTCCTCACTATAACACCATACTCCAGCCACATCCCCAAGTTCTCCAGTGCTGAAATAACAATTACCTTTCTGAAAATAAAGAACAATAAAAACCTCTGCCTCATCAATCTATTCATCCTTCCAGGAAACAATATTTCAGTCCTTGAAGAAATACTCTCCTGGGTTTCCTCCAACATAAGCAATGAAACAATCATCCTTGGAGATGTAAACACCAACTGTACTAGCATAACTTCAGAGCCAAATTTACCCAGCTAATAAACTCCCCAACCAGAACATCCAAAGACTTTACATCTGGGTCCATTATGGACTGGATACTTCTCACCCACCCCAACAAAATATCAGAAACAAGCACCCTACCGGACAGCCTAAGTGACCACTTTCCCACATATATCCGCCGGTCCTCAAGCTCCATACAACTCTACACCACTATAAGGACTCTCGCAACCAAACAACTTCAACCCACTATCTTCTCTGAAACACTCCAAACCATAAACTGGAACATCCTAAAAACACTACCACTAGACAATGCTATCAATTACTTCAACACTACCTTCATCAACACACTTAACAAACACCAGTTTGAATAAAGAGAATAAAGAGCAGCCCTACCCCTTGGCTGACTATGCCCACTAAGGATCTCATGCACCTTACAGACAAAACCCTGAAGTCCTACAGAAGAAACAAAAATCAAGACTCATGTTTAAACAACTCCGCAACCAAGTAAAGAAACTAGTCCACAAGGATAAACGAACATATTACACAAAACTTCAACCCAACCACAATCTAAACCCAAAAAAAATTCTGGAATTCCATTTCCTCCCTCCTTAACCCTGGTACCAAGGAAAATTCATGCCCACACCCAGACAAACCTCCCTTAAAAATAGCATCCTTTTTTAACTCCTTCATAAACTGCATAGCTGATATCGTTTCCTCCTTTCCTAACACTAGCAATACTAATAGCACTCCTTCCTCAACTCCCCCTCCCCCTCATCCCTACACTCCCCTCCCTCCACTGACCTCCACCCCTCCCCTCCCACCAACCTTAAACTACAACCCATCTTCACCACAACTGTAAAAAGATTACTCCTAAAGCTTAAACCCTGCTCTAATGCTCTTGACAATCTTAGGCCCACCTTCCTAAAGATAGCCTCTAATGCCATTGCTTACAAATGGCAAATAAATAAATAAAATACTAATGGTTGCCATTGCTTACAAATGGCAAATAAATAAATAAAATACTAGTCGTTGGTGGCAGTAATTACTACATTATAGTCTGGACCAAAAGGGGGCACAGCTAGAGAGCCTGTGCCAGCCTTTCCCAGGAGTGTCTGTGTGTCTGAATATAAATCAAATCTTAAAGTGTGTATGTGTCAGCTACTTGGGCAAGAACATGAACCATTGGTTGGACAGAGAGGGTGCTGGATGTTTTAGCTTGACCACAAGGCTGAGATCTGAACACTATAGCTGTGCCAGTGGGGAGTCTTATTGGGAATCTGGAGAGAAAGGGAGAAACCAGCACCAGACTGAATGATCTCTGTGTGCTCTTAAGGGAAATTGTACTTTACTATGTGTTTACTTATTATTCCCCCAATGTGCATGCCCCTCACTGGTGCTAGTGTTGAGGATTGAGGCTCCTTGATTACTGGGCCAGTGCATGGGCGTCACAGCTTGTATACACTTCGTGACAACTTACCTTCAGTTCTTCTGTCAGGACACTTAAGAACAGGGTTTTTATGTGCTGTTTGTGCTTTACTTTTGAAAGGGACTATGTGCTGAAGTGTTAAGTTTGTTTGCTGTGTCAGAAAACTTATTGGACAACTTGCGTTCCGACCAACTTGTTCCAGCAATACTCAACAGCAATCAGGCTTCTTCCTCTGCGACAGTGATACTTACTCTTTTCCTGCTGGCTGATTTCCCACTATAACTAAAAAAAAAAAAAAAAAAAAAAAAAAAAAAAAAAAAAACTCATTAAGGGGTAGACACTGCCTCTATCATTAGTGTGTGACTCTGTAATAGCCGATCGTTGTTCCTGAGACCACTCACGTATTATCCCAAGTTCCTATGGTGTAATCCTTTCAGCCATCCCCTAGTTCCCCAATCAGTTTTCTTCCAGGGATATCCCTGCAAAAAAAAAAAAAAAAGAAAAGAAAATGAAAAAGAGAAGAGGGTTAGATATTGCTTATTTGAAAACATGGTACCTGTTTGTAATGATGATTTCACTATCTGAGCGAGGAGACTGTTACAAGCTGTTAATCCTGAAACTCAGAAATCCTTACTAAAGTGTAATCTGAATAAATAATTTCCTAAGGAAAGTTTGTCAGAGGATTTTGACATTTACAGACATTTATTTCTACTGAAGATTGCCAAGGCCAAAACTCTGATTCTGAGGAAAGTTGGTCCCCTCCAACTCTCCTGGAGCAGGTTTCCTTTTCAGAAACTATTCCCAGGATGAATAATGTATTTTTATGGGAACAGGTGGATGTTCCCTCTGAACTGAAGTGATACTATGATGTTACAAATGGACGTTTCACATACTACACCAGTTCCTCCCATTTCACTAGCTTTGGATGATGTGTAAATACTGCCTTTAATTGCCCTGACTCTCAATCTTCAGACCCCAGTAAGGCACATAGCCTTTATAAAGCACTTCAAAGCTAACAAAGTTTTATTTTTTCATCTTGCCGTGTTGACCTTTTTGCCAGGTGGATGCAGACACTTAGTCAATGTTAACCTTTCTCCTGTGGATAAAAAGGGTAAGGTATGGGACAGATTTGGTCTTCATCCTCTTTAGCATACACCATTTTTAACTGCCAAGCACATATGTGAAAGTTTATTTTTCATTGTGTAGACGGAGGGAACACTCTGCCGCACTTCCTTCAGAAAGTAACATTTATCTGAATCCTTTATTTACACTCTGTCTCAATTATCTAAACATGATTTGAAGAGTGTGTATGACTGTACAATAGATACTATGTGTAGGACCACTGTTACTACTGCAGGAAGTATGCCTGGGTACGTAAACAAAAGTTTGCTGATGAAGTAAAGTTTGCAATTTTAAAGTCTGCTTTAGATAAACAGGTTTTGTTTGTCCTTTCTACTACTTGAGTCCTCAAACAATTTGATGAAAAAAGGAAATTAATTCAGAGAATGCTACAAGTTTTCAAGTCTCCCTTTACAAATCTCTCAAATCCTCTACTCCCTTTAAAAGGTACAATAAGCACTCCCAGCCACCTCCTGGAAAGCAGGGAATAAAAAAGAGATAATAGGAGGGATACAGCAAAAAACAGGGATCCTTTCAGATAAAGGGAGAGTCTAATCCTTCAAAATGACTGTGCCAGTAGTCTTTCCCCATTACCCTGCCCTGCCCCTATAGCTCTAAACCTGTCCTAGAAACTGGCTCTCAATATTCCCATTTTACAACAGATTGTATCAAAATCTTGAGTGATAAAGTGGTTCAGGAGGGTTACAGTTACCACTGGATTCACAAACCTCTTTTCAGGGGAATTCCTTCCCTCCCTTCAAAACAGTTATTTCCTCAGATTCTTCAATGTGAGAAAGGCTTCTACTCCAGAATGTTTTTGGTTCCAAAAGAAAAGATCTTTCATGTGGACCAATTCTAGATCTTTTCTTTCTCAACTTTTTTGTGAAACAACCAAACTTTAAAATGTTGATTCTCGAGAGTTATATGTCATCCCTTTTTTGAGTTTTATGGTAACGTTAGATCTAAAGGATGTTTATCATCACTCTCCATAGCCGCAGGCTTCAAGAAGTTCTCAGATTCTCTGTGCCTGGGTTACACTATCACTTCTCTGCATTACTCTTTGGGCTATCTACAGCTCCAAGGGTATTTACAAAGTGTCAAGCTCCAGTGATAGCTCTTTGCAGACTGCAACGCACTCACTTATTTTCTTATTTAGACAACATATTTATCTTTGCAGAATCTTCTGGAAGAGGTCAGGAGTCCTTAATATTAGTTTCTTTTTTCTTTATGTTCAAAATCCTTCTCAATTCCATCATACATGATTACGTTTCTAACCTACTTTCTAGAAACTTCTCAGCAAAATGTTTTTCTTACCCGGAAAAAGGTGGATTTTTATCTGAAAACTTTCCTGAACTTCTCCAGTCAGTCTCAGACTTTAGTAAGAAAATATCTCAGGATCCTAGGGTTCATGGCTTCTGTTATTCTCATGATTTTGTAAGGTTACACATTAGAAAAATTCAATATTTTTTTAAAAACTCATGGATCCATCATTCTCATCCACTAGAATTTCAGATTCCAGTGATGGGCTTTGTCAAAAAGAAACTGCACTGGTGGAGATAGCAAATGTTTCAAAATCCATGTCTCCACTTTTTTTCTTTCTGTCCTGAGCCAATCTGTAACTACACACACCTCAGATTTTGCTTGGAGAACCATTTCGTTGTAGGTAAAAGTGCAAGGTCTGTGAAATTCTTCAGACAGACAAAAGCACATAAATGTCAGAGGTGTTAGCTGTCAGCCATGCCATAAAATCTCTTCATCATCTGTGGCCTCCAGGACCTCTCCAGGTTAATTACAGACAACACAATGGTGCGGTATATAAACAAATGGGGCTAGTAGGTCTTGCATCCTATTCAGGTTGGTTTTGATGGTTTGGGAGGTAGTCCTTCAGCATGATTTAACCCTCCAAACATTTTACATTCTGTCAGAGCAAATGTAGTGGCAGACAAGCTGTGCAGGACCAGGACAGACACTCATGAGTGGAAACTGAATGAAGAGATCTGCCAGGAATTAATCCAGTTGTGGGGAACACCTAAAATATGTGTTTGCCTGCTTTCAAAACTGACAGCTAAACAAATTCTGCACCCAGAACTCAATTCAGGCAGGTCTGGAAAACAGATGCGTTCTCACTCCTGTGACTGGGGATGTTCTTTTACGCATTTCTACCATTTCCACTGACTTCAGGATAATTTTGAAGATTCAGGACTCTCCAGAAAGCACTGTAATGACTCTATTTTGGCCCAGGCAACAGTGATTCTCCCTTCTTATGGAATTGGCACAGGGTAATTACCACAAGCTTCTTCACAGAATGAACCCAGTCACAAAAGACTGCGGTTGTTTGATACTCCCCAGTCTCAAACAAGTTCATCTAACTGCCTGGATAATTCAATTTTGAAACCTTTTATGCACACATATTTCATGAGGATGTGCATCAGATACAAAATGAGGCAAGAAAGCCTGCTACTAGGAAATGTTTATATATATATATATATATATATATAGGTAAGTGGAAAATAATTTCTAGTTAGTTACTAGCCAATAACCAGGGCCTTATCAGAGATTATGTACCAGTTTATTTTTTTTGTTTTTTTTAATATTTGGGTGAGTTGCTTTCCTCTGGCCTTAAGGTTCATCTTACAGCTATTTCTCCATATCTGCCGATAGATCCTCCCCTTTCATCTCTGCTTTTAGTCAAACAGTTTCTGAAGGAAGTTTTGCATCTTAGGCCACCTAGAAAACAGTTGGTGCCTTCCTAGGATATTAAATTTGTGCTGGAAAAGTTGACTATGTCACCCTTTGAACTGGCTCATCTGGCTGATTTAAGGTTCAGCACATGGAAGACTGTACCTCTTATTGCTCTGACATCTGCAAGAAAAGTATCTGAATTGAAAGCTGTCATGGTGGGTGAACCCTGTTTGATTTTGTATAGAGATAGGATCACATTAAGAACAAATTCCACATTTGGAAAGGTGTTTCAGAGTTTATTTTGAAACAAGCCATCTATCCTCCCGTGTTCTATTCAGATCCACTGAACCAGGGAGAAATATATATTACATACCCTGGATGTGCGTAGGCAGGTCAGATACAGAACTAAGTCCCTTATAAAAGCACATCAACTGTTTATCTTATGATGGGACAAGGAAAGGACAACCCACATCAAAACAGAGTATTTTGAGAAGGTTGTCCTCAACCATTGCTTTTTGTTACTCCCTAATGGCAAATCTATTCCAGCCAGTATCAAGGCACAATATACTACAGGCTTGGCATCTACAATACCACTCTGCAAATGGTGGACTCTACAAACACTCTAGAGGCAGAAATATAGTCCTCTGTACCTACTTTTACAAAGCATTACAAACTGGATTCATTTTCCATGTCTAGGGCTGACTTTGCTAGGGCTGTTTTACAGAAGCTCCTGGATCTGCATCCTTCCTACCTTCAGGTTAGATAGGCTTTGGTAATCAATTTATATAGCCAGAAACTACTGCAGTACTGCTACTGAATGGTGCACAGTGACGGTTATCCCAATCCACAAAGGGGGAGCCACCAAGGCCCCTGGGAACTACTGCCCCATTAGCCTAATGAGCCTGGTCTGCAAAGCCATGGAACATATCATCATGGAACTTATAAACAATAGCCTAGTACCTAACTATGAACCTATGAGCAGTGAGAATGATGAGCATAGTACAGTTGTGTAAGTTACACTTACTATAACAGGAGGTGTTTGAATGCCTAACTGCTGCAGTACCTCATCCACCCTCCATCTTCCCACTCTTGTTTATATCTGCATTTGGGATATAAAGTAGGGTTTTTGTGTTTCTACTTTATACGTTTCTTTAGTTCAGGATTTTTAGGCTCTTGCCTCTCATCTCACTCTCACTCTCTCAGTCCCCCCCCCCCCTCTCTATTTCTCCTTGTATGGGCAAGCAAGTCCTGAAGAAATCTTCACTCTGACTGCTGATTTCCCTCCTTGGAACTTTCCAATCAGCAGTCAGAGTGCAGATGGGAGGGGGGGGGGGGGGGATCCAGCACTTTGTGAAGCTGTCCAGTTCTTGTTTCCTGGGCAAGGAATCGACCCATATAGCCTAAAGGTACTGCAGTAGTGAGGAAATTGAACATTTGCTGTTATGGGTATGTGCCATACCTCTCCTCGTCTGCTGTTATGGGTATGTGCCATACCTCTCCTTATCTGTTGTTATGGGTAAGTGCCATACCTCTCCTCGATCTCTAATCTCCAAGGACATCCCTGATTTGCACTCAGATTTTAGCTCTGTGCCTGAACTTTTGTTTTGTTAAAGCACTATCATTAAAATAAACAGTGCAACCTACACAAAATAAAAAGAGAAGTATTGTATGTAAAATAAACATGGAAACTTACCTTTCCCATGCACACTTGAGTGTGTTTTATGGGAGAGAGTGTGTTCAGTCACATCTATTTCAAAAACTGTTGAAAGCTTTCCTTCTTTTTTAATAGAAATGATGTCTAAATCCTCAACCTGTCACAGGTAAATCGTATCCAAATCCTGGAACTCACTAGGAGAAACAGCGTTCTTCTCTCCTAATCAGAACCTTTCATTTTTTAAACCACTACAATTGAAATAAGCAATGCAGCCCACACAAACTATAATGAGAAACGATATAAGTAAAATAAACATCAAAACTTACCTTTCCCACATTGAGTCTTTTGTATGGGAGAGGGTATTCAATCAGATTTCTCCTGAAAACTGTTGAATGCTTTTCTTGTCTTTAAAAAAATACTGCTGCCTTTGTGCTCATCATATATGACAGGTAAATCGCATGCAGATCCTGAGACTCACTGTAAGAGACAGCGATCTTCCCTACTAACTAGAACTTGTTCATACCTTAAAGCACTACAGTCAAAATAAACACTTCAATCCAAAGAAAATAAAATGAGAAATAATGTAAGGAAAATAAAAATGGAATCTTTGCCGCGGTGTGCAGCGGTAGTGTTGTTGCCTCACAGCAAGAAGTTCTTCCATTCCATTCTCGGCTGGAAGGCCTTCTGTCTGGAGTCTGCATGTATTCCCTGCAGTTGAGTGGCATTTGCCTTCATTGAAAGTTGGGCATCGAGCTGGCATCTCGCACTGTAACTGCCAATCATTAAAGAAGAAGAACAACAACAACCTTTCCTACACACAGCTTTTTCATGACAAAGGGTATTGTTGGATATCTCTTGAAAACTGTGGAATGCTTCTGTTTAATTAGAAATACTGGTGTCTAGATCATCATCCTGTCACAGATAAATAGTATCCAAATTCTAGAAGTTAATAGGAAAGATAGCGTCCTTCTGTCCTAACTAGCACTTTCAAGTCTTTAACGCATTACCATCAAAATAAACACTAAAACTCTCACAAAATAAAAAAAAACTCTAACGCAATACCATCAAAATAAACACTGAAACTTTCACAAAATAAAAAGAGAAGTTGTATAAGGAAATAAACATGGAAACTTACCTTTCCCAAACTTGAGTCTTTTTTACGGAAGAAAGTGTGCTCATTTAGATTTATTTTGAAAACTATGGAATACTTTCCTTCTCTTTTAATAGAAATGCTGTCTAAATCCTCACCCTATCAAGGTAAATTGTATCCAAATTATTTATTTACCGGGAAATTAAAACTAGACACAGGTCCTTTTGCAGTAGAGGCCCGGGGAGAAAAGCTCCACAGAACAATAAATGAGCAACAGAGTACATGAAGAACAACTGAATATACATACAACAGCAAATACATACTGCAGCAAACATTAGCTATACATATACACTATGAAACATAGTAATGAACAGATATACCAATATCGAGCTAGAGGCTAGGAATAAAGATAGGATGTATATCCACATAGTACTAAGTCAAATGGATACTGTTCTAAACTAATAAACCTAAATCTTATGTACAAATATTGCACTAAACTCAAACATATATAAAGCAGATACTCCACACGAAGGTGGAACAAGCTAGAAGGGCTAATGGGATGGAAGGGGAAGATAGAGGGGTAAGGAGGAGACTGAGTGATTAGTGTACGTGGTAGTGAGAGGAAGCTAGATGTAAGTCAGTTGGATATGTATTTGGAGTCGAGATGAAGTGAGGTAATTAAGCATGTTATAACAGGCCTGAGAGATTGAGTGAGGAGGGAAGGCGAGAGTAAAGGGTGAGCCAGAGCCTGCGGAGAAAATCCTGAATCTCACTAGGAGAGACAGCGTTCTTCTCTCCTAACCAAAACCTTTAATTTAAAAAAAAAACTGCAATTGAAATAAACAGTGTAGACCATAGAAACTAAGGAAAATAGATATGGAAACTTATCTTTCCCAAATGGGAGTATGTTGTATGGGAGATGGTAATCAGATTTCTCTTGAAAGCTGTTAAATGCTTTCCCCGTCTTTAAAAAATACTGCTGTGTAGGTCCTCATAGTATGACAGGTAAATAGCATACAAATCCAGAGACTCACTATAAGAGACAGTGTTCTTCTCTACTAACTTCTGTACTAATTCCAAAGACATACGTCTGCAGCGTTTCTCCCCAGGCCTGCACTGAAAATCAGCTCTGTCCTAGTCAGAGTTTCCCGGTCAACAAATGTTAAATAAATAAAATAAATAAATAACTTTAACTTTTCATATGTTAAAGCACTGCACTCAAAATAAACACTGCAATCCCCACAAAATAAAATGCGAAATAATGTAAAGAAAATAAAAATCGATCTTACCTTTCCTACACGTCTTTGTTATGACAAAGGGTGTTCAGTGGGAGTTTTTTAAAGCTTTCAAATGCTTTCTTCCTCCAATTGGAAATACTGGTGTCTATTCTCATCTTGTAACAGGTAAATAGCATGCAGATCCCTGTATTCAATAGGAAAGACAGCATTCTTCTCTCCTACCCAGAACTTTTAATTCTTTAAAGCACTACCCTAAAAATAAACATTGGAACTTCCACAAAATGAAAATAACACAAGTATTATAAGGAAAACAAACATGAAAACTTACCTTTCCTGCACTTGTGTCTGTTAAATGACAGAACCTGTGTTCAGTCAGACATACTTTCAAAACTGTGGAATGTTTTCCTTCTCTGTAAGTAGAAATGCTGGTGTCTAAATCCTCAATCCTGTCATAGGTAAATCGTCTCCAAATCATGGAACCCACTAGGAGAGACAGTGTTCTTCTCTTCTAACCAGAACCTTTACATTTTTTAAAGCACTACAATTGAAATGAACACTGCAGCCTACACAAAATAAAATGAAAAACAATAGAAGGAAAATAAGCATGGAAACTTACCTTCCCCACATGGGAGTTTGTTGTATGGGAGATGGTATTCAGAGTTCTCCTGAAAACTGTCGAATGCTTTCCTGGTGTCTCGGTCCTCATCACAGGACAGGTAAATAACATCCAGTATAGGAAACAGTGCTCTTCTGTTCTAACCAGAACTTTTATTTCTTTAAAGCACTATCATCAAAATAAGTACTGCAACCCACACAAAATAAAAACACAAGTATTATAAGGAAAATAAAGATGGAAACTTACCTTTCCCACACTTGAGTCTGTTTTAAATAGACAGTCCAAGCTGAAGATATGACAACCAAGGCTATAAGAAAAGTATTAATTTATTCCAAGACTTCAGGTAAGCACTTTCGTACAAAACTTCATCAGACCATAAAATGTACAAGTAATAAACATTCTTAAATACAGATCTAAGCACCTAATTAACCAATTAAAACAGTTCCAGTTGCTAACAATCAATGAATCAGTCTATGTGTTATCAGAAGGGGTTTTAAAGGTACACTTTCATTCAACCAAATCCTTTGTCAGCCTGCAGAGTTATAATCCAGTGTAGTTCCTCTTTTTCTATCCTATTCTGAATGCTCCTTCCCCTGGGACTCACATTAAAAGTGCCTAGTACCATAAACTCAAATTTGTGCCCTTCTTTCTGCTTAATATGTTTATTCAAGGCATTAGTGGGAACATCCCTTCTTATGTCTCCTAAATGCTCTAATACACTCTATTTTAACCTTTTTTTGCATGTAGCCAAATAAACCAGATTAGTAGCCTTGGTTGTCATATCTTTAGCTTGGACTGTACTTAACTACTTGTGGAGATTGGCGAATTTTGGTGGTGCATTCATATTTATTTGTTTAAAATAGATCATGTTTTCACTCAGACTTATTTTGAAACTATGGGATGCTTTTCTTCTTTTTAAACAAATATGCTGGTGTCGAAATCCTCATCCTGTCACAATTAAATTGTATCCAAAACCTGGAACTCATTAGGAGAAACAGCGCTCTTCTCTCCTAACCAGAACTTTTAATATTCCTAAGTACTACAATTGAAATAAACACTGCAACCCAAAGAAAATAAAAAGAGAAATACAAGAAAAATAATCAAGCAAACGTACCTGTCTCACACAGGAGTCTGTTTTATGGGAGAGGGTCTTTAGTCAGATTTGCTCTGAAAACTGCGTAATGCTTTTCTTCTCATTAAATATATAGTCATGGTATCATAGGTAAGTAACATCCAAAACCAATGATTCACACCGAGAGATAGCGTTCTTGTCTCCTAAGCAGAACATTTAATACTTTAAAGCACGACCCTTGAAATAAACACTGTCCCCTCCACAATAGATGAAGAAACAGTGTAAGGAAAATTAGGATGGAAACGTATCATTCCCAAACAAGTCTGAAACATATCATTCCCAAACAAGTCTGAAACGTATCATTCCCAAACAAGTCTGAAACATATCATTCCCAAACAAGTCTGAAACGTATCATTCCCAAACAAGTCTGAAACGTATCATTCCCAAACAAGTCTGAAACATATCATTCCCAAACAAGTCTGAAACGTATCATTCCCAAACAAGTCTGAAACGTATCATTCCCAAACAAGTCTGAAACGTATCATTCCCAAACAAGTCTGAAATGTATCGATCCCAAACAAGTCTGAATCAGAAGGCGTTCAGTGAGACTTCTGTCGAATACCTTGGAATACTTTCTTTCTCTTTGAAGGGAAATACTTGTCTCCAAATCCTCCTCACGACACAGTTAAACGCCTTCTAAGTCCTAGGACTCAGTAGAAGAAACAGTGTGATTCTGTCCATATCTGAACTTTTAGTACATTAAAACAGTACATTTAAAACATGCACTGAATCCTACACCAAATAAAATGATAAATAATATAAAGAAAATAAACATGGAAACTTACCTTGCCCCACACAGCCTCACAGCAGTCTGTTTAAAGGGGGGTCTGTTCAGTCAGATTTGTCTTGAAAACAATGGAATACTTTTCTCCTCTTTAAATTAATATACTGGTTACTATATCCTCATTGGCTCACAGGAAAATAGCATTGATGTCCTAGGATTCACTTGGAGAGGCAATGTGGTTCTCTCCCTCCCAGAACTTTAAAAGATACTTTAAACCACTACTGTCAAAAGGAACACTGCACTATACAGAAAATAAAATAAGGAATAAGATTAAGGAAATAAACTTGGAATCTTACCTTTCCCACACATCCTGTTGTATGGCAGCTCGAGTTCAGTCAGATTTCGCTTCACAACCTTGGAATGGTTTATTTCTCCTTAAATAGTACAACTGGTCTGGAGATTTTTGTATCAGAGGTAAGTAGCATCCAAATCCAATGAGTCACTGGGAGAGGTAATTTGGCTCTGTGCTTACCAGGAACCTTTAATACTTTAAAGCATTACATTCTAAATAAACAATGCAGCCCACACAGAAGAAAAACGAGAATGATAATGAAAGTAAACACGGAAACTTACTTTTCCCACATAGGAGTCTGTTATATCGGAGAAGGTGTTCAGCCAGATTTCTCTTGAGAAGAACTTTTTCATAACTTAAAGAAATACACTCAAAATAACCACTGTAATCCACCCAAAATATTATGAGAAATAATGTAAGGCAAATCAAAAAGAATCTTACCTTTTCTACATGTGGCTTATGTATGACAAAGGGTATTCAGTCAGATTCCACTTGAAAACTTTGGAATGCTTTTTTCCTCTTTAAATAAAAATATTGATGGCTAGATCCTCATCCTGTCACAAGTAAATAGCATCCAAATCCTAGGACTGAATAGGAAACGGGTCTATATCACTTAATCGAATCCCACATTATCGATCCCCTATTCGTTGAACACCTTTTAGTGGAAGTCACAAATAAGCAAACAGACTTTTAAATGACGGTTTTCCTAGGGCAAACCAACAGTTGGCCACCATCTGGAATTTGCCCTTTTCCCCAATGTAGTGTGATTGCAGAGTTGGTATATTTAGTTAGGGGGGTGTGGGGGGGTACAACCCCCCACTTAGGTGAAGCTTCCCACCTGGGTAGCTTTTATGTTTTATGATTTTTATGCGGTCGCTAAAGTGGCCTACCATTGGTTTGCTGTAGGGAAAAACATTGATTAAAAGTCTGTTTGCTTATTTGTGACTTTCACTAAAAGGTGTTTAACGAATAGGGGTTCGACGATGTAAGATTCAATTAAGTGATATAGACCCATAGGAAAGATAGCGTTTTTCTCCCCTAACCAGGACTTTTAATTTTTTAGACACCCCCATCAAAATAAACAATGGAGCCCACGCAAACTAAAACAAAAAAAGTTATAAGGAAAGTAAACATGGAAACTCACCTTTCACAGACTTGAGTCTGTTTTATGGGAGAGCGTGTGATCATTCAAACTTATTTTGAAAACTGTGGAATTCTACCCTTCTCTTTAAACAGAATGCTGGTGTCTAAATCCTCATCCTGTAACAGGTAATTTGTATCCAATTCCTGGAACTCACTAGGAGACACAGTTCTTCTCTCCTAACCAGAATTTTTAAATTTTTAAAGCACTATAATTAAATTAAACACTGAAACCAAGACAAACTAATAGGAGAAATATAAGGAAAATAAACATGGAAGCTTACCTTTTCCACACAGGAGTCTGTTTTATGAGAAAAGGTGTTCAGTGAGATTTGTCTGAAAACCATTGAATGTTTTCTTTCTCTTTAAATATAAATACTGGTGACTATATTTTGATCCTGTCACAGGTAAATAGTATCCAAACCATAGAACTTACTAGGAGAGAAAGCTTTTTCTCTCCTAACCAAAACTTTTAAAACTTTATACTCAAAGTAAACACTGCAACCAACATGCAATAGATAAAGAAACAATATAGTGAAAATAAAGATGGAACCTTACCTTCGTCAAACAGGGGTATGTTTTACTCTAAATGTGTTCTGTGCGATATCTGCAGAATAACTCGGGATGCTTCTTCCTATTTAAATGGAAGTATTTGTCTTCAGGTCCTGCTCATGACACAGCTAAATGGCTTCCAAATCCTAGGACTCACTCAGAGGACTTCTGTGGTTCTCTCAATACCAGATCTTAAACTGCTTAAATGCACAACGCTCAAAATGAACACAGCAATCCACAAAAAATAAAAAGGGAAATAGAAGGAAATGAAACATTACCTTCTCCAAGCAGGAGACTGTTGCATATTAAAAGTGTTTAGTTCGGTTTCCTTTACTGTGCAGTGCTTGCCTTCTCTTTAAATGGGGGTACTGGTGTCTTGGTGCTTATCGAATGACAGGTAAATAACATAAAGGTCCTAGGACTCACTGTGAGCGTTCTTCCCTAGAATCCTGAACTTTTTCATATGTTAAAGCTCTACATTCAAAATAAATGCTGAAACCCATGCAAAATAAAATGAGAAATAATATAAGGGAAATAAAGATTGAATCTTTACTTTCCCAAATGTCGACTTTGTGACAAGGGGAGTTCAGTTGGATTTCTCTTTTAAACCGTGGAATGCTTTCTTCCCCTTTAAATAGAAACACATGTCTAGATTATCATTCTGTCACAGGTAAATAGCATTCAAATCCTAGGACTCAATAGGAAATACAGCGTTCTTCTGTCCTAACCAGATCTTTTAATTCTTTAAAGCACTATATTAAAAATAAACATTGCAACCCCCACAAAATAAAATAGAAAAGTATAAAAAAATCAAACATGGAGACCTGCCTTTCCCACACGGGAGACTGTTTTATGGGAGAGGATGTCCAGTCAGACTTTTGAAAACTGTGGAATGCTTTCTTTGTCTTTAAATAGAAATACTGATGTCTCAATCCTCATCCTGTCACAGGTAAATAGCATCTAAATCCTGGGACTCACTATGAGAGACAGCGTTCCTCTACCCTAACCAGAACTTTAAAGGAAATAAACATGGCAACCAACACAAAATAAAAAGTGAAAAATAAGGACAGTAAACATGTAAGGTTACCTTTCATATATGGGGCTCTGTTATATAGAAGGGGGTGTTCAGTCAGATTTCTGTTGAAAAGTGATGAATGCTTTCCTACCTTTTAACTAGAAATACTTGTGTCTACATCCTTATCTTGTTAGAGGTAAGTAACATCCCATCCAAATGCTAAGAATTCACTGGGAGATACAGCATTCTAACCTAAGCTTTTAATGCTTTGAAGAATTACCCCCAAAATAAAAAATTGCAACTCAAGCAATAGATGAAGAAACAGTATAGGAAAAATAAACATGAAACTTACCTTTTCCAGACAGGGTTCTTTTTCACATCAAAGTCTTTCTATGACATTTTTGTAGAATACTTTGGACTGCTTTCTTTCTTTTTAATTATAAAAAATGCCTCTCCAGATACAGCTCATGACATAGTTAAGAGGCTTCCAAATTCCTGGACTCACTAAGAAAAGCAATGTGGTGCTCTCGTTACAAGAAGTTTTATTACGTTAAAACACTACATTCAAAATAAAGACTGTAACCCACAAAAATGAAACAAAAACAATATAATGAAAATAAAGAGGGAAACTTACTTTTCCCATATATGCATCTCTTTTATGGTTGGCGCTGGAGGCATTCAGTGACAATACTGTAGAATAGTTTGAAATGCTTTCTTTCTCTTTAAATTGAAATACAGGTCTCTAGATCCTGTACATGACACTATTAAATGTCTTCCAGTTTCTAGAATTCACTAGCTGCTCTATTCTAACTAGAAAACTTAATTCTTTAAAGCACTAAACTAAAAGTAAGGGATGCAACTCACACAGACATAAACATTATTAGGAAAATTAATCAAGAAACCTACTTTTCCGACAAGTAAGGTATATTTATTAATGTTTGTAAATGTTCTCAAGCAATCTCTGGTATATTTTTGTCTGCCTTTGCTGTGCATTTTTAACCTACTGGCTTGTGCCGAAACTCACTTCTTACTCACTAAACTCACTAGAATGTTCATCACTGTTGACACAAACACAACATCTTGTGTGACATTTTCACATGCTGACATCATGCTTACCAGAAGCTCCACCCACAACCTATGAATAGCATCTAACACAGAGCATCTATGACTGAAGCTGTGGTCTCTGGGCACAAAATAAAGCCCCCCATGCATGCAAAAAATTCACCAAACTCACTAGATAAAATGTTCACCACTGTTGACAAACACCTTGTGTGACATTTTCACATTTTCACATGTTGACATCAGCCTTACTAGAAGCTCCACTCACAACTTATGAATAGCATCTAACACTGAGCATCTATGACTGAAGTTATTTAGGTATTGTGTTCTCTGGGGTGCAGTGGTTTGCATTGTCACCTCACAGCAAGAGGATCTCCCATTCTATTCTCGGCTGGAGCGCCTTCTGTGTGGAGTCTGCATGTCCTCCTCACGGTCGAGTGACCTTTAAAGACACACAGGTAGGTGCGTGCGTGAATGGCTGTGCCTTCTTTGAAGGCTGGGCATGGGCTGGCAACTCGGCACCGTAAAAATCCACTTATAAATCATTAGCGGACCGGAGTTCTGCTGTGGTGACTCCTAACCGGGAAAAGTTGAAAGACAAACAAGTTCTCTGGGATCAAAATAATGTCCCCCATGCATGCAAACTGAACCCACCACTGCTTCCTTTTGAATTGTAGTTGCCTCTAATTTCCAAGAAAGAATTATGCAAATTTTTTTTGACAGTATTTTTGTTTTATGCCAGTAAGTTTCAGCACCATACACGGCACTATAGGAGGGAAAGTTATATACTTGGTGTAAAAAAGACCCGTATCCATGAATAAGTAATCTTAAGGGTATCCTTTGTTACATACTGCAGCTGAAATTTTCTCTACCCATTAAGACTTTTTTATGTTTTGTTGCATATTCAACATTTTTAGTTATGATTATTGATTTGGTACAAATTCAACTTGTATTCTTTATTTAAGCAATAACCCATGTCTGGGTATGGGTAATGCTAGATTTACCCACGGTTGGTGTGGTTTGGTCATGAGAGCTTCGCCCTTGTGACCAAACAAAGACAACCGTGGGAGACCTGGGTTATTGCTATTATACAATGGCATTATTTAAGAAAAAAAATACTTAACTTTTCTTAAATAATGCCTTTGTATAATACCTGCCTGGTGCCCTTCCACCGTTTCTGCTATCCTGGGGCTTTTTCCTGATGTACTGTGCATGCATATGCTTACGCAGTACATCAGAGCTGTTTAGAGGAAGCAATGGAGAAAGGAAGATCTCCGTTTCCTTTTTTAAAGCTGTCTCGCTGTGTTAAACATATAACATAGCAAGATTACAGCAACAAAGATCTTCCATTCTCCGTTGCTACCTAACACAAACAAAAAGAAATCAAGATTTATACTAATGGAAAAAGTCTGGGTGACTTGATCTTTTTCCATTAGTATATGTCGGATTTACAACAGGCACGCTGGTTGGGCTGGCCAATCAGCGTGCACGTTTTGGAATACTAATCGGCAGTCATTGTATAATTTGATAGTTGTCACTACCTTCTTGTCCCAGGTCATGGCTGAAGAAGGCCTACAGCACATTTCACTTATCCTCTTAGCAGGTGTAATATGTAAACAAATAAATAAATAACTAAATAAACAGAAAGGTAGACAGGTCTATTAGTATAAAAGTTTGCAAGAATTATTTATGAGGGTAGTGCAACTTTTTAAGAAGGTGTTATAGTATTTTATTTAAAAAGTTATAATTAAAAGGCAGACTGCACATCTAACTCCATTTGTATGTATTAAGCACTTCGGTGGGATGCTCCAAGAATCTTTTTCAGACCTGATTTTTTTTTTCCTGGGAGTTTACAAGAATTATCAGAATTGTAAGGGAGAAGTGGTGATCAGAACTGGAAAAGTGTTATAATTACATCTTAATTAAGGGTTCTGAAGGAAAGGTGTACTTCATCATATTAAGCATTTCTTCAGTTCTGTGTTTGTGGTTTGGCAGCCTTGAAAACTTACCTGGACTTAATACCTGTGAGGTGTATGTCTTTTAATGAACTCAGTATTGTATTTAATGGTATGTCAAGATGGTTAATTAATTGCTGAACAGTCTCTGCAAGTATTAATTACTGAATGTCTGATTCATACAATTGTGTGCGTGTATCTCTCATACATGCATAGACACACAGATAGAAACTCACACATTTAGTGTATATGGTTAGGACTGGTTTTGATTCCAGGGCTTGAACAGAAAGGTTTAGGAGGTGAAGAATGTGTGGCAGAGTTCTGCCAGGCAAAGGGATTCTAAGAAAGATGTCCAAAAACGTCCTCAACAATGCAATTAAAACTATACTTGTTGCTACTTACCTTCTCCCCTCACTAATTTATGGTGCTGCCATCCTTACTAGCCCCCAGGCATCACAAAAAAGCAAAACTTGAACACTGCTATGATAATGTGGTAAAATCTGCAGCAAATGCACCTTTCAGAACACAAAACTGTATAGCACTAAAAAGATTAAATTGGTTAGAACTACCCCATTAACTCACATATACACAGCTTCTTACCAGCTGTAAAATTATGCAGCATTCATCTTCTTGTCCAGCACTAAATACCATTCTACACAACTACGTGCCCGATCAGTCATTATGATCCAGTGACCAAAAACTCTGATCTGTCCACAAACCTATCAAATCTACTTGGCATGGTGTGTTGCTAAGGCCTGAACTCCATACCTGTATTTGTCAGGTCAATACCCTCCCTCCGGTCTTTACAATTATTCTGACAGACTTTCTAGCCAAAATGTGTCTCTCCTCTTGCTCAACCCTGATAAACTCTATCTCTAAATATGAATAACTATCTGTTCATACCTACAGCTCCTTACTCCCCCTTCTTCACTAATTTCCTCTCTCCACCTCTCTTTTTAAATATGCCATAACCCTGTTATTTCTTTCACTTCACATTGCAGTTCCTGGTTGTGTTATACTAACTTACCTTTAATTTCTGTATAAACTATTTAAAATGTCTGTAAATATTAAATCATTGTCAATTAAGTTGTGCCTATTCTTAACCAATGTTTTCAAGTTATGTCTAATTTGATATAATTATTTAAGCTGTAGACTTTTTGTATTATTTTTGAAGATTGTAAAGTTTTAGTTCTTAAGATGCTTTTCTGAAATACTTTGGAGTTTATCCTCCCTGGTCCACCTCTGAAAATGGACACCTACCCAATCGAGCTTTCCTGATAATCAAGTGCCAGTAAATAAATAAATTAGATAAATAATCTGGTTATGCCCTAGGTTTAACCAGAACTTTAGCAATTGACTTAAGTGCTCTGGGCTGCACACCCATGTGGTACTATCCATCTCACTGCCTATAAGTGATTAGGATTATGTACAGGAACCTCATAAGGTGTCAAACCGTTAACAGCAGCTTGATCACCACTAGACAGCTTGTGAAGGGTAATCCTTTCTGTTTTGCCTTTTTAGTAGTAGTTTAACTACCTTTAGTTTACTGATGGCTCTCAACATAAATATAGCCTTTTGCTCAGAATTGTTTTCTTCCACGAATAGTATGTCATGGCTCACACTTGATCCTATAGAATAGTATGTAATCAACATTTCTTATATTATAATCCTCAGATTTAGTTTGAAAGACAATCTTTGTATACTATTTTATTAGGCTATATCTTTCCCATACCTTTCTCCCAATATTACATTACATAGTAAGAGGATGTGGACTAGAGGTTTCTCTTCCTTCCTAGTTCTTGACATAACATTGCATTTTAGTAAATATTTGGCTACGTTTTGTTGTCATTATGTAAATACCACATGCAACCATTGCTGTTTATCGAAGAATGCGTTTCTATGCAACCATTGCTGTTGATCAAGGAATGCATATCTATGTGACCATTGCTGTTTATTAAGGAATGCAGATCTAGTTATTCAGCCTCCTTAAATGCCTACGCTTGCTCCATACAGTACAATGTATGTATGACCACTGAGGTCTAGATGTATTTTTTATGCATTTGCTGAGTAAAAGCACTTGTTACACTAGCCTCTTTCTACTCCCTCACTCACTGCTACATCTCCTTTCTACTAAGTACCCTGCATTGGCCCTCCATACATTCTGTTCCTAATTATCCCTTTTCCCAGCAATTGCTCTCACTTCTGTATTATTCACTTCAGCCTGTCAAACACTAAACCCTCTCGGTCTTTTTTATGTTACCTCGCACTAGCCCTATACCTGCTATTGCTCACATTTCCTTTCTCTCTTTCCTCTTACAGTTGTAGTATCCAAACTTGTGTATTTGTATCAACAGCGGTCATGACCAGCTTTCTCTTACCAACTCTTCCTTTTTTCTTTTCTCCAGTGATAAGTCTGCTGTCCATCCCAGCCACATTGCCAACCAATTCACTGCCAAAATAAAGACCCGACATCTCTTCCACAGATACTATGTCATGGCTCACACTTGATCCTATAGAGTAGTATGTAATCAGCATTTCTTATATTATAATCTTCAGATTTAGTTTGAAAGACACTGATACTGTGTGGGAAAAAACAAACAGCTCAAAAGACAGATTTGTTTGTCTATATATAAACAGTAAGACAAGCAGGTTTTCATTCTATGCATTTTACATATCTGTATCACCTTACACAGTCTGCACAAGACAAGCAAGCCTCCCTCAACCCCCCTGTTTGATTTGGTTGAACCTGTTTTTTTTCCTCTTGTTTTCCCCCCCCCCCCTCTCTATCCACATGAGCTTATAACTAAACTATTCTCTCCTTTTTCCCTTTCATAGTTGCTATTGCCTTTAAAGTGTTTTCCCCCTCCCCAGTCCTTAAGACTCTCATAGCTTTAACTTTCTCTTCACCAACTCACTTTTACTTTATTTTTGACTCTGTATTTAACACTATATCCTGTTACTGAAATAACTTCATGCAACAAACAATAAAAAGAAAAGAAACTGCACAAAAGAGACACTGCTGTTGCCTAATGATTGATCTGATGTTAATCTTCTTCCCATTTATCACTGATGGATTTGGTTCCGAGCCCTCGGAACCGAGTCGGCCTAATACCAAGCTCGCGTACACCAAAAACTCTCGAGCTAAGCTGCTACCCACAATGCCCTTCTCCCAGTTACCTCAGATCTTGTTTGCCGTGCAGACATATAGCAGTGTTTCACCGAGCTCTCCAGCTAAGTGTCATAATTTTATAAATGTTGCTATTTCTTGAAACTTTTCTTCTACTCTAACTTTCTTCTATCCCTTTTCACTATCTGGGCTCTACCCTTTGGGTATTTCTCTTGCCATCATTGGTAATGCTCTCTTCTACCCTTGAGGTACCATTTGATACCATCGTTGGTCTCTTTCTTTTCTGGTGTTTTCTATTCTTCTGGCAGTAACTTGTTTGTTTTCTTTCTCTGTGTGGATATGTCTGACAAAAAAGGGACTTTGGGGTTCAAACATTGCACTTCCTGCAATGGCAAACTCCCCAACAGCGACTTACAAGATGATTGTGTCTATTGCCTGGGGGTTTCCCACCTCTCTGTGAAACCTCCTTGCAGGATTTGCCTGAGTTTTTGTTAGTGGACGCTGAATGAGATGAAAAATAAACTTATTTTGAAAGGCCTTTTAGCTTCACCTTTCTCAGAGGCCCTTTCTATGTTGGAGGTCTCAACCCGTCCAGTGAAGGAAAAAAAAATCCCCATTCCGATCCCACTTCACCGGCTGGTGATAAGGGTAAGTCCCACAAACACAAGGCCCACAAGCCTTCTATGGAGCACAAAATCGCTTCCTCAGCTCTGAATATTCTGGTTCTGAGCTCAGCTCCAGTTGCTTCTGTGGACATTGCAAAAACTTTGATGTTGGCGCCACCTTCAGCACCGACATCTATGGCACCGGACTTAACTATAGTGACAACTACGGCTCCGGTCTTATTGCCTCCGATAGTCTTGGCACCCACTTCTCCTCTTACCGCACTGACGTCGGTTCCAATGATCATCTTGGAGCCGATAACGTCTACTCCAACTGTCTCTTCCACATTGAGTCCTTTATCAGCACTGTTAGTCCCTCTCTTGCCTATTCCCAAGTTAGAATCTTCGGTGCCGACAATTAAAACACCATGGACCCAGTACTCCCCTTCACTGGACCCATTCTTAGGCCAGGCCTATAGCCCTTTTCTGGACTGGCCTGACTCTTCTTCCGGAGTGTCTGTAAGGTCCACCAGGAGTCTGTCTGAATTTTTATGTGGTGCACCTGCTGGACCAGCTGTTGACAGCCAGAGGGATAACAACATTCCTAAAACTCATCCCACTTTGGGGTTTGGGGTTAATGCTCCCAGGACTCCCACTTATTCTCCTTCCTCAGATCCATCGGTTCCGAGGCCTATAACTCCAACATCTTTGGTGGGAACCCTTTCCTCAGCACCGACAGTGACTCTCTCTCTGAGGCTTCAAGGCCTCCCCTTTGGGCCTCGGTTCCTACGGAACCGTCCCTTCCTCAAGTCTCATGGTTGGGGGGTGGAACCCTCGGTTCCCAGCATGGTTCCAAGTTTTTTGTCGGTTCCGTCCTCGGACCCAGGGGCAACATCCTTCCCGATCTTGCTTGAGGTTCCATCCCCAGGAGCGGGCCGCGTGGAGTGGGGTGTGACCACGGTTCCGAGATTGTCTTACTCAGTTCCGGGCTCCCATTCCTCTTCGGGCGGGCCAACTTTTCAAGTGATGGAGTGGTTGCTTGCTTCTGGAAGCTCTCCCCCTACATCAGATCCCCCCCTGCTCCCACTGAGCTAAAGCTACTATGGGTCACCTCCCCAGGATACCGAGAGCACAGGCCTCAGGAGACCCCTGTTCAGGTTAACTTCCCTTCCGAGTCTTCTTCAGACGTTCCCACTGAAGAGCCCCCTCAGAAAAAGGTGTGTAAGAGGAAACACCTTGACTCCCCGGAAGAGTCTTTCACAGAGGATATGGACTACGATGATGGGGAAGGGTCCCCATGGTCACCCCATAATGATGTCTTCTTTGGAGACATCCTGGAAATTTTGAAACAGAGGGGTGGCTGGAAGCCCTCCAATCCTTCCTTGGAGTCCGTCTTCCTGCAGGCTTTCTGCTCTCAGCCTTCTGCTTCTTGGGTGACCCCACATGCTGACAAGTTAGTCCAGCTCATTGTGCAGCATGCGTGGAAGAACCCTGATTCTATTGAAGCCATTCCCCGGAGACCAGATATGATTCTTTCCCCACCAGAGGAGCATCTCCACTGGTCTGGAGGTTTGCCAGTAGACACTATGGTGGTGGCAGCGGCCATGAAAAAGGACCTTGCGAAGGAAAGTCCTACTGTTCACCCATCCAACAGAGAGTCTTGAGCTGTGGACAGATTAGGGAAGTGAGTTTTTGCTTCAGCAACCTTTGCAGTCAGGTCTCTGAATTACTTGGCACATTTTACAAGGCTCCAAAGAGATCTGATCTCTGAACTTTCTGGATCCCTCCTGATGGGCCACACAGTAAGGTTGCCTCTTAACTTGCCACCCTTCAGTCTATCTCCAACTCATCCATGAGGTTGCTCTCCCACGCAACTAAAGGGGTGGCTAGAGCTGCAGGTGCAGGCATAGTCATGAGACACCATGCCTGGATGTGCATCTGTGACCTCGCGGACTCCTTCAAATCCTCCTTTTTGATTGCCCCTATCCAACCATCTACCTTGTTTGGTTCTAAAGTGAAGGACACACTGGCCAGGTGCGAACAGGATGGAAAGACCTTGTTTGCCGTTGGCCTGCATTTTTCCAAACCTCAACGTTCTTTTTACAGGAACCAGAGGAGTGGGAAAATATGGCATAAAAAATCTCAAGGCCCTTTCCGCAACGCTCATGGTAAGGATTCCCCCAGAGGCAGAGGGGGTTCCAATGGTGGAAGACACCCCTTTTGGGACAGAGGGAGTCCCCAAAACCAAGACTCCAGGGATTCTTTCTCTGGACGATCTTATCAATGCTCCTGAAGCATTGCCCGATTGCTTTCCTCTGGAAGCAGTCGGGGCTCATTTTTCTCTGCACCAAACTGCCTGGCACTCTATTACAAACAATCGGTGGGTGCAGAGAATAATCTCCAGAAGCTAGTACATCCCTCTAATATCTTGCCCAAAACCTTCAAATTATCTTCCCGATGTTCCACCCAGTCAAAAGGAAGAAGTGGCTTTAGAGATAAGAAAACTGTGTCAAAAAAGAGTCATCCAACCAGTCCCCCCAGATCAATGTGGATTCGGTTTTTACTCAAGATTCTTTTTGATGCCAAAAAAGACCAGGGACTGGAGAACCATTTTGGATCTCAGCCAACTAAACAAGTCAGTGCTTCAAACCAAATTCCGCATGGTCACTAAACAATCCATTCTCCCTTTTCTACGAGAGGGTGTTTGGATGTGCTCGATAGACCTCCAGGATGCATATTATCACATCAAAATGGACAAATGCTGCAGGAGTCTCCTTCACCTTTGGCTAGGAGCCAATCATTACCAGTTCAGAGCCCTGCCATTCGGTCTCACGATGGCCCCCAGAGTGTTCACGAAATGCCTAGCAGTAGTGACAGCTCATCTGAGACATCAGGGATTCCAGATATTTCCATATTTAGATGATCGGCTCCTCTCTGCCCCCACCAAGCGCCTACTGACCATGGCTGTCCGCTACACTCTTTCACTGGTGGAGTTTCTAGGCATCACAGTCCATTGGGAAAAGTCCAACCTTCATCCTACCCAGCAATTGGAATTTATAGGAGCAGTATTCAATACTCAAGCAAGCCTGGTTTCTCTTCCACCTCACAAGCTTCAGAGGTTAAGATTACAGTTACAAGTGATACTCTGTTAAAGAAAGGTGTCAGTAAGAGAAGTTCTCCAGACTCAGGGGTCTATGGCTGCAGCCATTCTGATTGTTCCTCTGGCAAGATTACATATGAGACGGTTACAATGGCTCCTTTTGTCCCAGTGGTTGGCAAATCTTCACCCTCTAAACTCCCAGATTCTCATCACCAATTCCTGCATGCAAGATCTCCTTTGGTGGATGAGGACAGACAAAATTCTTTGGTGTCACCCTTTCCAGACCCCTCCGCCCAACACCACGGTGACCACAGATGCTTCCCTGATAGGGTGGGGGGCCACTTCCAGGGAAAGACAGTCCAAGGTATGTGGTCCAGCTTGGAGGCCAGCTTGCATATCAATGTTCTGGAGTTGAGATCGGTGCTCTTGGTGTTGCAGGCACTACATCCACTCCTTCCATCAGGAACGATTGCGATCCATTCAGGCACTATGTCAGTAGTGAAGTACATAAACAAACAAGGAGGGACCAAATCCTACCCCGTGTCGAGAGACTATGAGAATTTGGCATTAGGCAATAGCTTCCAACTGCTTTCTTATAGCAATGCATATCCCGGGGAGCTCCAACGTGATTGCAGACAGGCTGAGCAGATGCATCCTCCTTCCACATGAGTGGTCTCTCATTCCGAATGTGACAGCAGAAATTTTCAGCCATTGTGGCCAGCCTTGCTGCAATCTTTTTGCTTTGCCCTCAAACAACAAATGCAGCAGCTTCTTTGCCCTTTTTATCCCAGAAGGGGAGTCACCGAGAGATGCTTTGACTCATGATTGGCCTACGGCTCACCTCTACGCTTATCCTCCAATTCCCTTGATACCTCTGTTTTTAAAGAAAACAATTCAGTTGAGATGCAAGGTGATTCTCATTGCCCCATTCTGGCCTCGACAAGTGTGGTTCCCCTCTCTCCGGCCTCACCTATTACAACCTCCATAGATCCTGGAAACTCATCAGGACCTAATCTCTTACCCCCAAGGGTTGACTCCCCCAAATCTGTCCACTCTCAAGCTGACAGCTTGGTTTCTCCACTTCTGTTAGTCACCAGGCAGGAATCCCTCTCCTCACCTGTTTGCGATATTATTCTGGCCTCCCATATACCATCCACCAGAAAACTCTACAGCGATAAGTGGAAAAGGTTCACTGTCTGGTCTAAAAAACAGATGCTAGACTCCTTCTCAGCTCCTGCATCTGTTATACTTCAATACCTTTCTGAGTTTTTTGACAATGGAGCATCAGCTTCTACTATCTGAGTACACTTGGCAGCTATAGCCAATTTTCATAATGGTCTAGAAGGCATTCCACTTATCTCCACCCACATTTGCAGGGCCTTTCTCAAAGGAGTTTTCCATAGCAGACCTCCAATCAGGCAACCTGTAGAGACATGGAATCTCTCTCTGGTATTACAGTCTCTTTCTTTACCCCCTTTTGAGCCTGCTGCAAAATGTGACCTTAAATTTCTTTCGTGGAAATCTCTCTTTTTGTTGGCAATTACATCAGCTAGACGGATATCGGAACTACAAGCCTTATGCATCAAGAGTCCGTATTTAATCTTCCATAAATACCGAGTATCTCTTGGTACTAATCCTTCCTTTCTCCCCAAAGTAATTTCTGATTTCTCTGTCAACCAGTCCCTTGAGCTCTGTGTGTTTCTCCCAAATTATTCCAATAAAAGCGAATACTGTCTGCACTCATTGGATGTACATAGACAGTTGCGTTTTTACTTAGCCAGGACTAACTTTTTCCGCAAGTCGTATCAACGTTTCATTCCCTTCTCTGGACCAAAAATGGGATGTGCCATATCAAAAGTCACTTTATCAAAATGGCTCAGAGATTGCATTACTTTTTCATACTCACAAGCAAATGAACCTAAACCTGTTAATATCAAAGCTCATTCAACGAGGGCCATTGCAACATCTGTTGCCTTTCACTCCAGAGCTTCCAGGGTCAACATTTACACAGCAGCTATTTGGGCTAAACCCCATACTTTTATCAGACATTACAAGTTGGACCTGGTCTCCAGGGGAAGAGCGGCCTTTGGCTCAATGGTTCTCAGGAATATTCTTCCATAAGGACCACCCAGGTTTTCAAGTAACTTGGGATTCTGTCCCATCAGTGATGAATGGGAAGAAGATTAACAACATCAGATAAAGATGTTATGTCTTACCATAATGTTCCATCTGTGTTGTTGATCTTCTTCCATTCATCACATCCCACCCAATATCCCCCACCAAAGGCTCCTGGTGGATCTTATGGGTCCTTGTGGTGTTTTCAGGGTTTCTGCGCAGAAATGGCCTCAGCTTTTACTTCTATATGTTGCATGCAAACTCGCTTTGAGGTAACTGGGAGAAGGGCATTGTAGGTAGCAGCTTAGCTTGATAGTTTTTGGTGTACGTGAGCTTGGTATTAGGCCGACTCAGTTCAGAGGGCTCGGAACTGAACCCATCAGTGATGAATGGAAGAAGATCAGTGTTAGAAAAATATGTATTAGTAATATGCATGCTTAGTGCATCAAGGTTTAAAATGGTTAATACATTTATTCTGTTCACACTGCGTGAATCTGCACAGCTATTAGAAACTTAACAAGAAGCATTCTATTTTCTGCTAATGTCAGCAAATAACAAGAAGTGTTTCATTTCTACTAGTGTCATGAGACTTAACAATGAGTTATTGATGTTCTGCTTATGCCATGAGAAAGTACACATCTGTTAGAAGCTTTGATAAGGAGCACAATGGATGCTTGAAAATATAAACCGTAGTCAGCATTACTTGTACCTAAGCTAAAATCTAGGCAAAATGTAACACATATATTAGAACTGCACAACTGAAGAATTGAAAGTTTGTGGTGGGCTAAAATAAGCCCCAAGGCCAGGTTGTTTTTCTCAAATGTTTTGTAAATCAGCAGTTATTCTCAACTAGTCAGCAATTAGTCTAGTAACATTTTCTGTAGAACAATACAGAAAGCTGTGTCTAACTACGTCAGCAACAGAAGTAACATTTCTGTGTAACATGGAAAGAACTGTATAAAAATGCCATACTAATTATTAATGTCCAGACAAACCATTCTGCCAGCATGCTTTGTCTCCTTGCTGCAAGTTAATAAAGGGTGCCTTACTTGAACCTTACATGAATTGGTCTTTGAAGTTTTTTTCCTTTGACAGATTGGTCCTTCGGACCGGAAGCCTCTCTTCACCTCAGATCAGACGGGCCAGGTGGTTGAAACCATACGGGGAAGAAGCCAAATCGTTTCTTCTTATTTGAAAAGCCCTCCGACTGAATTGTTGTTCAAAAGAGACCAACCACTTTCTGATCTGCGACTGAAGGACAGGTCTCCGCGAATCAGGTGATCAATCATGTAGGCTCAGGTAAGGTGAATCTACTTTTTCCTGTTTTCTGTTTTAGATCAGGGACTAGATTTGAATTGTTTTTGTCAAGACTGTATTTTTGCTTACAAGTCAGGGACAGAAAAGATTACTGTTTTGTCATAGATCAGGAGAAACAGAATAAGTAGGCAGTCATTCTGAAGAGACTATAACAAAATCCGTGGTACCATGTTAAAAAAATAAGAGAAGTTACGTAATGATCAAAAGGGTAGAACAAAATGGGTAATAACTGCACAAAAAGACCCCAAAATCCGCCGTTAACAGAAGATGCAAAATACATGCAGTCGCAGCATGCCGACAATATTAAATATTATTCAAAATGAGTTAATAAATATGAATTCGACGGAAAATTAGAAAAATCCTCGATTATCAAACAGCTCAAAACCGATTCCAAAGGTCGGGTAAAAAAGCAACGTAAATTAGGAATTCCTCAGGCACACAGGTGGATTGAGGAAGTAAACCGTAGGGAACAAAAGAACAAAAATTCAAAAACAATGTTTTTAGATAAGGAGGACAATAACTTAGTAATAGCATCAGCCCCTCTGCCTCCCTTACCAGAATATGAAGCAAGTGAACAGGTTAGTCCACCCCCACAATATCCTGTGGTCACTGAAGAAAGAGGCATTATGAAAATAAAACCGTATATTAGAGATCCCATCGAGACCAGGTCTCGAACAAGGGCAGGTAACTCAAATGAAGGCATCGAATTATATCAAATGGTTAAGAATTCACGATCTATGAGTGAAGAAGAAATATGCCCACTTATAGAAGTACCCAATCCTCAGGCAGGACAAGATAATCAGGACCCAACTATTTTAGTGTATAGACCTTGGACTCTGGTGGATATCCGGAAAGCCACTGAGGGAATTCCCCATCCAAAAGTTAATTTTAGAAAATTCTCAGAAGATTTGCAAGGAATGAGGCTGAGTTATAACCTAAACAGGGAAGAGGTAGAAAAAGTAGTTAGACAAATTGTGGGGCCAGATTGGCACATGATTAGTGGCAACTGGAATCCCCGTGATGCTACACAAAGACCCCTCCCACATAGCAGCACAGAATTAGACAACAGAGTAAAAGGTCTTACAGACCGCATCTCTGAAAAATGGAAGCCTAGGGCAGACTGGACTTGCATTAATCAATGCATCCAACAAGAAGGTGAAACTATTGACCGGTATTATGCCAGACTATTAGAATGTTTTAATAACCACTGTGGAATGCAGGTTCCTGAAGATCAAACACAAGATTCCCCATATAAACAGCAGTTAAGAATGCATTTTTAAAGGGCAGTATTGCACCTATAAGCAGTTTTATTACAAAACACATGGTAAACCATTGTACAAGCAGGTTACAGTCATTACTTGAATATGCTTGGCATGCTGAAAGGCATTTTAATAGCAAAAAGAAAAAGAAAGCTCAAGTATTTTCTGTAGAAGATGGAGCAGAAGTTGATGTAGTACAGTCCGGGAAAAAGGGCAAGAAAAATGCACAGGGAAACAAACAATCTGATCAACGATCAGAGGACTTTGAAGGGCGAAAGAAAATGGGTGAATGTTTTAAATGTGGTAAAAAGGGACACTTGGCAAAGGATTGAGGGAAAAACAAGAAGGCAACAACGGAAGACAAGGAGGGTGAGGACTGAGTATATGGTAGTCAGGAGTCACTAGAAGAGGTTAGCGATGAAAGGACAAATGAGAATGTCATAGAGGGAGTAGAGGATGTGACAGAAGAGATAGAGGAAGTGCAAGAAGTTAGGGACAATGAAGAAAATGAAATATTAGACCTAGCTTTATTGAGCTTGGAGCTCTATTTAGCAGACACGAAACCAGAAGTTACACTCTTGGTAGAAGGGAGGGAAGTCAAATTCTTGTGTGACTCAGGGGCATCACGAACTCTGATACACCTGATTACATACTGGTAAAAGCAGCTAATGGACAGCTGTATCGGGAGCCCCTCTCCCGTAATATTGCAATAACTGATCCAGTTTCAGGATTGACTCAGAAAAGCAAAATTGTTGTTTCTGCAAAATGCCCAGTAAACCTCTTGGGCAGAGACCTCATGCAACTATCCAGTATAGCAGTAGTCCCAACCATGCAGGGTATGGAAGCACAGCGATAAATTGATACCTTTGCAGTGCAATTGGAGGGTGAAATGTTTTATTGGTACAGCCAGGACTTGGTTACGACTGGTCCAGGGACTGTGACCGAAGAATTAATGAATGTAGCCATCAGCAAGTTCCCCTCCCTTGACATTGATAAGTAACACTTGTTGCACTGTACCCTGTATCATTGTAACACACCAGGACCTGACAAGGAATATGAACAAGAATTGTTTAAAAATAATGCAAACAGATTGATATTATGTAATCTGTACTGGGACACAGAAGGGAACAGTGTAGCCAGCTGTTCATTGCCCCAGGAGTTCTTTACACTTTATGAATCTAATCGATTACCACATGTTAGCTTAACCAAGAACAAAAATATAGAATGGGCAGACCTAGGAGAAAAAGTCACGAGATGGGAGAAACAGACAGAATTAGAACTGTCAGAACAGGGAATACAAATGCAGAAGTTGAAATGGATAACTCAGACCCACCCAGCCGTACACTTGCAGTCTAGCGAGGACAGCTGATTAGCACTCCTATTAAAGGAGGAAGAGAATGCCTTACAGAATATACCAGAAACTCTCTGATCAACAGGGAAGTCAGATGTAGGACTTATTCGTACAGCGGGACCAGTTACCATCACTCCAAAGTCAGCATTTAGACCACAAAAAAGACAGTATCCCTTAAGAAAAGATGCAGAGGCAGGGATAAAGCTTATTATAGCAGCCTTGTAAGCAAACAAACAGAACCACGGAACCTTGCACGAGCACACCAGGAAAGTAGTTGAAACAAACAGTGAAACTGTTAAACCAAAGAAGTCGCCTTAACGTCACTTTATTCAAAACGTTTTCGCCTTGCTAAATAGCTTGGCTTCATCAGAGGAAAGTAGAACCAATTCTCAAAATACAACTTTTAAATAAAAAAGGAAGTAATGTCATTACAAAACATCTTCTCTTAAAAGCGTATCGCCCAAAAACAATTAATCAGGATTCTTACATAAAAATACTTGAATTACAAAAACATTCAAGTAATATTAATAATAATAACTCATAACAGAGAAAACTTTGTTTAAAAATACATAATGTATATGTTAAAATTATAGGAAAAAGGTTTTACTATTAATGTATACAAAACCTTAAACCTACAAAGGTTATGAAACATATGCATATTTACTAGTATATACATAAAAGTAGAACCACCTTTCAAATAAAATAGTCAATATTATTATTAACGCAGGTAACTTCTTAATTTTAAAATTGGCATGATATTACAGTTATCATTCAGTCCTGGCCAATGAAAGGCATCAGTTCTGAATTGCCACTTCAATTCTTTGATTTCTAAAAGGAGTGTAAAAGGGCCACCCCTAATTGATGCATTAACTTGGTCTATAGCCATGAAGGAGAAACTATGCCCTACATATTCAATCAGATGTCTAGCAAGCGCGTTGTTTTCATTTCTCTTATTCATGGCATAAATGTGCTCATATATTCTGTCTCTAAATCTGCGGTCCGTCTTTCCAATATAGAAAGACGGGCAGCAGTTGCAATAAGCAACATACACGACAGATCTGCTTTCACAATTAAGGGGGTACCTGATATTGTACTTCTTGTCCCTTAGTTTAAAGGTCTGGCCAGATTTTATTTTGTTACACCTATTGCAGAAACTGCAAGGGTACATACCCAACCTTTTGTTAAAAAATTTTTCCGAACTGTTCTTTTGTAATAGTTCCTTTAAGTTTGCATTCCTTTTGAATACAAATTTCGGAACTTGGCCAAATTTCTTCATTAAATTTGGATTACTCGAAATAAAAACCCAATTTTTCTGGATGATAGCAATAATTTCTTTAGTGTCAAAACTAAAAGTAGTGACATAGCATAAAGCTGGGTCAAAAACAGTTGTTATTCTTGAATCATCACAGATGACTTGTGTGGCTGAACACTGAATAGGCTGGGGTTCAGCATCTTGCTGTAATGGATTATTGGACACCTGATTAATTATAATTGCTTTATAGAAACCATTACTCCTTTTTAAAGATACTTCTTTAAGAATCTCATATACAAATTTAGAAGGATAACTACGTTTTAAAAATAATTCTGCAAGAAAGTCACATTCTTTATAGAAAGAATCCAACGTACTGCACATTCTCGCTGCTCTAACAAATTGTCCTTTGACAATGGCTTTTTTCTGCCTGTAAGGATGGTGGCTAGAGTAATGCAAGAAAGAATTGCAGTACGTGGATTTTCTATGTATTTTTGAAGTGAAAGTATTTGTGTTAAAATCCTTTTCTAACTTCACATCTAAGTAATCTATACTCGATGTAGAAAAAGTGTAAGTGAAATTCAAAAAGTCTACAGTGTTGTTAATAGATGCAATGAAGGAGTCAGCTTGTTTACTGTCACCATCAAATAAGATAAAAATATCATCTAAAAATCTCGTGTAGTATTTAACTGGTTTCGAAAGCTCAGGTGAAGAAAAGATGAAATGTTTCTCCCAATAACCCATTACAAAATTGGCTACGGAGGCTCCACAAGGGGAGCCCATGGCCACTCCCTGTTTTTGTAAGAAGTATTTTTTGTCGAAAATGAAGTAATTCGTAGATAACACTATGTCAAGGATTTCTGTAATTACATCAATTTCGATTTTTGGGGCTCCAATTTCAGTCAATAGAAGAGTCAACCATTCAAGGGCTTCTTGATGGGGTATAGAAGTGTATAAGTCAACCACATCAACAGTGAGAAAATTAATCTCACTGTTGAAGGGCTGACTACCCATGGCCTCCAAAAAGGACCATGAGTCCTTACATATACCTGGTAAATGAATGATGTATTTGGATAACAATTTATCAACAAGTTTTGCGCTTGGGTAGGTCAATGAGGACCTACCATCAATTAAGGCCCTCATTGGTGGACTGACCAAGTCCTTATGTATTTTTGGTATGCCAAACATGACAGGTAGTTTTGGTAATGTCATGTCTATATAATTATAAGTCTCCAAGTCAATTTTTCCTTCTAGAAATAGGTCACGGAAATAACCCCTTGTTCTTTTTTGGGTAACTTGGATCTCATTATAGGAGACTTCGGCATACGCAGTAGTATTTAATACAGAAAACATTTTTTCTTTATACATAAGGTCATTGAACACTACAAGACCACCTCCCTTGTCCGGTTTTATAATTCTAACAGGTGTTTTACATAAATTAGTTAACAATTCAGATTGAACTTTACTAGTATTAAACACTATATTGGACCCTTTCAGAGGTCTATTATTGAACAAGTGCCTCAAGTCCACCTCGCATGCCTGCTCAAACGGAATCAGAGATGGATGAAGAGGCGGGTTAAAAACACTAGGTGATTTCAAAGATGCAATAGGAAGAGAACCAAGAGGTTCATTGTTGTAAAACAGTTTCAAATTGAGTTTCCTAATAAAACATTTCAAATTTATCATTTCTTTTGAAACGTCTGCAAACTTACTAGGAACAAAAGTGTAACCGTAAGATAATAACTCAATAAGTTCGTTTGAGAATTCAAATTCCGTAAAATTGTAAATTTTAAAGTCACCATTCTTGTTCAATAAGATGTTTGGGACCTGTTGAACATGGGGTTCTTGATTGGTACCCGCAATCTCCGAGTGGACAGTCAAAGAATCCCTCATTAGAACAGGGAGGGAAGTCATTTCCAATTCCGTCTCCTGTTGTTCCGAGAACGTGGGTTGCGTTGCTCTAAAAAAGTGTTGTTGTTATTATTGTTGTTTTTATTATTGTTACCCTTTTTGTTATTTTCACTTGCATTTTTAATTCTATTACTGCGCCTTAGACCAGCATTAGAATTGGTAACAGGAACCTGTTGGAAACCATCTTCGTCATTGTCCACCTCGGTGTCATCGTAGGTTTCAGTATCTAGGTTATTAGCAGACCCATTAGGTAATGGAATATTGTGATCAGAAAAACAAAGTTTGGGGTAGGCAGTATCATTTTGGTAAGCCTGCCTGTCCCTTACCAGTTTTTTAGCTTTGTTGAATTTAAGTTTTACAAGCAAAGCCTCAATACTGGTTAATGTCCGGTCATAGTCTATTTTAAAGGCATGAAAGTTTAAATCTTCTTTAAGCTGTCTGTCCAGCAAGTCAATGTCTTTCAGTAATGTGCCAATATGAAGCTCATAATGTTTTATTATAAGTTGTAAAAGTTGGAATCCTTGTGTCTGGAAAAGGTCTTTAAGTTCAGTAAAAAATAATTCAGTGTTTATAAGACCTGATGGTGCAAATGAATTGCGAAGGCCTTTAGGAATGAGCCCTTCTTGAATGCATTGCTTAAAATACGAAGATTCTAATTGTAGTTTTTTTAATTTAAGGACACTGCTATCAAATGCTTTCAGTTTATCTGCAATGCTACTGGTGGAACCAGGAGCATGAACTGTCCCCGTATTAGTAAGCTGTAAAGAAGCAAAATTAAAAGCTTCGGTATTTACAAGCCAAGCAGTGGTATCTGAAAGAAAACTTACTTTGTCAGGCACACTAACGGGTGGTACCCTTCTTCTCTGCGATAATGCATTGCCAAGATCTCCCAATTCTCCGTTAGATACAGTTCCAAATGGTTGTGTAGTACGAGCCGCCTCCCTATGCTGGCCGGTTGAGTTAAAAGAGGTTCTACTAGGTCCACTTACATTAGATGTAAGTTGAAACGGTTGTGCTGCTGGAATGGAATCATCTCCGGAAGCGGTCGTCGGAACAGATGAAATACGGAAAGTATTTTGATCAGACGAGCCGTTGTTATAATTGGGATCCTTTCTTTCCACAGCATCCAGTCTAGCATTAAGTCTGTCTAATTTCTCAGACAGACCTGCTAGAAGTATAGAAAAATTACCAGTAGTCTCCGGAATATCCGTTCTGTGCTGGTTGGATGTTTCGTTCGAAAACAGAGTTGGAGTGCTAGGGCTGACAGGTATCTCCGTGGCCATCTCAAAACAAGTAGATTACAGCAAAACACACAAACTGGTAAGCAAACGAACAGAACCACGGAACCTTGCACGAGCACACCAGGAAAGTAGTTGAAACAAACAGTGAAACTGTTAAACCAAAGAAGTCGCCTTAACGTCACTTTATTCAAAACGTTTTCGCCTTGCTAAATAGCTTGGCTTCATCAGAGGAAAGTAGAACCAATTCTCAAAATACAACTTTTAAATAAAAAAGGAAGTGATGTCATTACAAAACATCTTCTCTTAAAAGCGTATCGCCCAAAAACAATTAATCAGGATTCTTACATAAAAATAATTGAATTACAAAAACATTCAAGTAATATTAATAATAATAACTCATAACAGAGAAAACTTTGTTTAAAAATACATAATGTATATGTTAAAATTATAGGAAAAAGGTTTTACTATTAATGTATACAAAACCTTAAACCTACAAAGGTTATGAAACATATGTTAGAGCAGCGAGAATGTGCAGTACGTTGGATTCTTTCTATAAAGAATGTGACTTTCTTGCAGAATTATTTTTAAAACGTAGTTATCCTTCTAAATTTGTATATGAGATTCTTAAAGAAGTATCTTTAAAAAGGAGTAATGGTTTCTATAAAGCAATTATAATTAATCAGGTGTCCAATAATCCATTACAGCAAGATGCTGAACCCCAGCCTATTCAGTGTTCAGCCACACAAGTCATCTGTGATGATTCAAGAATAACAACTGTTTTTGACCCAGCTTTATGCTATGTCACTACTTTTAGTTTTGACACTAAAGAAATTATTGCTATCATCCAGAAAAATTGGGTTTTTATTTCGAGTAATCCAAATTTAATGAAGAAATTTGGCCAAGTTCCAAAATTTGTATTCAAAAGGAATGCAAACTTAAAGGAACTATTACAAAAGAACAGTTCGGAAAAATTTTTTAACAAAAGGTTGGGTATGTACCCTTGCGGTTTCTGCAATAGGTGTAACAAAATAAAATCTGGCCAGACCTTTAAACTAAGGGACAAGAAGTACAATATCAGGTACCCCCTTAATTGTGAAAGCAGATCTGTCGTGTATGTTGCTTATTGCAACTGCTGCCCGTCTTTCTATATTGGAAAGACGGACCGCAGATTTAGAGACAGAATATATGAGCACATTTATGCCATGAATAAGAGAAATGAAAACAACGCGCTTGCTAGACATCTGATTGAATATGTAGGGCATAGTTTCTCCTTCATGGCTATAGACCAAGTTAATGCATCAATTAGGGGTGGCCCTTTTACACTCCTTTTAGAAATCAAAGAATTGGAGTGGCAATTCAGAACTGATGCCTTTCATTGGCCAGGACTGAATGATAACTGTAATATCATGCCAATTTTAAAATTAAGAAGTTACCTGCGTTAATAATAATATTGACTATTTTATTTGAAAGGTGGTTCTACTTTTATGTATATACTAGTAAATATGCATATGTTTCATAACCTTTGTAGGTTTAAGGTTTTGTATACATTAATAGTAAAACCTTTTTCCTATAATTTTAACATATACATTATGTATTTTTAAACAAAGTTTTCTCTGTTATGAGTTATTATTATTAATATTACTTGAATGTTTTTGTAATTCAAGTATTTTTATGTAAGAATCCTGATTAATTGTTTTTGGGCGATACGCTTTTAAGAGAAGATGTTTTGTAATGACATCACTTCCTTTTTTATTTAAAAGTTGTATTTTGAGAATTGGTTCTACTTTCCTCTGATGAAGCCAAGCTATTTAGCAAGGCGAAAACGTTTTGAATAAAGTGACGTTAAGGCGACTTCTTTGGTTTAACAGTTTCACTGTTTGTTTCAACTACTTTCCTGGTGTGCTCGTGCAAGGTTCCGTGGTTCTGTTCGTTTGCTTACCAGTTTGTGTGTTTTGCTGTAATCTATTATAGCAGCCTTACTTAAAGGAGGGATACTAGTAGAATCTCCAAATTCACCATGTGACACACCCTTATTTCCAGTTAAAAAAGCAAATGGAGAATGACGTATGATCCAAGATTTACAAGCTGTAAATGATGCAGTGATGCCAAGGGCACCTACAGTGCCAGACCCACACACCCTGTTGAATGATTTAAAACCTCAACAGAAGTATTTTTCGGTGGTAGACATCAGCAATGCGTTCTTTTCGATACCGATATACCCTGACAGCCAGTATTGGTTTGCATTCACATTTCAGGGGAAAAGGTATACATATACACGACTACCACAGGGGTATTTTGAAAGTCCAACAATATTCTCACAAGAAATGGCAAGCAACTTGGCGGGATCCACCCCAACAAGAGGCAGTCAAATTTTACTTTATGTTGATGACATCTTGCTGGCAGCCCCCACCCAGCAAGATTGTAGAGAAGATACCATAGTGCTATTACGATTCTTAGCCGCTGAAGGACATAAGGTAAATAAAAATAAACTGCAACTTTGGAAAAAACAAGTCAAATACCTGGGATATGTAATATCCAAGGAAGGTAGAACATTAGATGAGGACAGAAAAGTAGCAATATTGCAAGCACCAAAACCCACTACCAAGAAGGAAATGATGTCCTTCCTGGGTACAACTAATTTCTGCCGGAGCTGGATTCCAAACTATGCTTTGGAATCTGCACCTCTGACTGACCTCATATATAAGAAGCCTATGGCAGCACAGGATTTGTTACAATGGACACCAGAAGCAGAATCTGTTTTCTGCAAACTGAAGCAGTTAATAGCATCCTCAATAGTTCTAGGATTACCAAACTACCATAAATGTTTTTTCCAAACTGTAGATTGTAAGCAAGGTTATATGACATCAGTGTTAATACAACAGCATGGGGATAAGCAACGCCCCATTGCTTACTATTCATCACAACTAGACCCAGTGGCATGGTCCTTACCCCATTGTGTACAAGCAGTAGTTGCAGCTGCAATGGCAGTACAGGCTTCAGCCTCAGTAGTCTTATTCCACCCTCTCACTTTGAGAGTGCCTCATGCAGTCGCGATTATTTTACTACAAGAAAAGGTGCCATATCTTTCCCCTGCTAGGCATCTTTCCTGTATGACTATATTGTTGAGCCAACCTCACATGACAACTGTGCGATGCACGACTTTGAACCCTTCTACTCTGCTCCCGACCCCTGCAGATGGCACACCACACCGCTGCCTGCAGGTAATTAAGCAAAAGACCCTACCTAGAAAAGATCTCACGGATGTCCCCTTGGATGATGCCGAGGTGACATACTATGTGGATGGTTCGTGCAAAAGGGGTCCTGCAGGACAGAACCTAGTAGGATATGCAGTAGTTTCTGACACTGAGATTATAGAAGCAAAACCTTTACCACACAACATATCTGCACAGGCAGCAGAATTGATTGCTTTGACACAGGCATGTACCTTAGCAAAGGGTAAATGTGTAAACATTTTTACTGACAGCCAGTACACTTTTTCTACTGTACATGTTTTTGCGCAACAGTGGAAAAACCGAGGAATGATAACATCTACTGGCAAACCTATAAATCATGCACATTTTATTTTAGATCTTTTAGAATCTGTTCAATTACCTCAGAAAGTAGCCATTTGTAAATGCACAGCTCACACCAAGCAACAAGATAGGATTTCAAAAGGTAATGCAAGAACTGATACAGCTGCAAATCAAGCAGCTTCTGAAGTATTTCTTTTAAATGAGGAACTACAACCCTCTGAGATTTTAGACTTAGAAGTGTTAAAAACAATGCAGGCACTCACTACACAAGCTGAAAAACAAAGATGGGTAAAACGAGGAGCAATTCTCGAAAAGGAGCTGTACATCTCTAAAGAAGGGAAACCGATACTACCATCTAATTTGTTTAGATATGCAGCTTTGTTGAGCATGGGCAGTGCCATGTCTCAACAGGGGGGATGGTACAGCTGGTGAACCAGGTGTTCACAACATACGGATTTACAAACTACTCTAAAAAATTCTGTTTGATGTGCCAAATTTGCAACAAACATCATGCACAAGGGGCGTTAAAGCCCAAGCAAGGGAGTTTCCCTACACCACCATATCCATTTCACACTATCTGTATGGATTTCATAGAACTGAACAAATGTGAAAATAAGAAGTATTGTCTTGTCATTGTAGATATATTTTCCAGATGGGTGGAAGCCTTTCCAACCAAAAATCCAGATGCAGCCACGGTAGCAAAAGTACTTGTCAAAGAAATCATCCCTAGATTCGGCATTCCAGAAAGAATCTACAGTGACAATGGTACACACTTTGTAAACCAAACCATACAGCAGTTAAGTAAGCATTTTGGTATTTCTTTAAAAATCATTGTGCATACCATCCGCAATCTGCAGGGCTAGTTGAAAGCCATAATGGTATATTAAAAATCAAATTGAGAAAGTTAATAGCTGAGACAGGAAAGAATTGGCTGTATTGTTTGCCCCTGGCGCTGTTGAGCATGAGAACTGTTCCGACTGCAAAAGGATTGACTCCTTTTGAAAAACTATTTGCAAGGGCTTATTATACACATGGAAACTTCTCATGTCCTCAGACCAGGAAGCTGATTTTACACTAGCTGAATATATGAAGAAAGTCATGAATTCTAAACATCTTTTGCAGTCAAATTCTGTTTCAGATAGAAAACAAACCGAGACATCAGAGGTGGCAGTGACACCCGGGGACTGGGTGTGGATAAAAGCCATAAAAAAGAAGAATTGGTCATCACCAAGGTGGGAAGGTCCATACCAGGTGCTTCTTTCGACACCCACTGCAGTCAAGATAGCAGAGCGAGCTTCGTGGATCCACCTAACGCACTGCAAACTAGTTAAAAACTTTGAACTGGACAAAAATCTTACCTCTCCATCGGGTCCCTCAGCACAAAGTCTGACTACAAAGGGGGGTCAGATCAATAGGACTGATCCGTCTCAACCCCAGTGAAGAAACCATCAGTGCTGAAGGTCCTATTAGGGCAGAGATTAAGATCACATGTCAAAAGCAAAAATGATGGATTCCAGAAAAATCCAAATACACCTACTCGGAAGAGTCGGAGAAAACAGGAATGCAGAACAACCATTTCCTCAGAAGTATTGCATAATCATCCTGTTGACTGTACTAATGACAATAATCTTTTTGTTGTAGCCATTCCTTTTTCCAGCCACACAAACTGAACTGAATAAGTGTGGAGAGTTGCACGTAGAGTGGCACCCAAACTTCAACACTTACCAGGCAATCAAATATGTGTATGCTGAGACCTTCAATGTTTCAAATTGCTGGATTTGCACAGCTTTGCCAACAGCATACAGGGGGTTATTGTTAACTTCAGTCCCCCTAGGAGCCAACAATACCTGGGAACACTTAGTCTATGATACATCAGATGTCACATCACAAGATAAAGTAGCATTGCACTTGTCTGTTCGACAGAAGGGGACTGTGTGTTTTTACAAAAATGATACAGTTCAGGTGGGTTGGAGCAATTGCAATGTGACTGTTCCCTATAGATGCTACAATAAAACTGACAACACAGGTTCCTATTGCAACACAAGCTATGATTCATTTTTTGAACTGATGCAGAGGACAACTGATGAAGTAAAACATAATGCTGACTACCAAAGTAGAAGATTGCTACTTTGTATGTGGTAGGAAAGCATATAAGTGGTTACCTGAGAATTGGTCCGGTAGTTGTTATTTGGGGTACCTGGTTCCAGCCATACGACACACAGCAGTTTTACCTCAGGGGAAAATTCGGAATGTTCGACGAGAAATCAAGAAACCTGTCAACCCAGTGGGGCAAATCAATTCGGGCTGGAAAAACCATCATGCTGTGAACCTAGGGAAAAATGGACTGTCACATATGGACTTGGGTGATACCATCATCTCATGGGCAGGTGTATTGCCAGCATATGGAGAAACAAAATCAATCTGGGAACTGAGAAAACTGTCTAAACTTCTCAAAATAATGAGCAATGCAACCTTTTCTGCTCTAGAATTGGTGACTGATGAACTGACTGCCATGAGAACTGTAGTGCTTCAAAACCGCATGGCTCTTGACTTCACCCTAGTGAAGAGAGGAGGTACTTGCGCTTTAATCCAGGAGGAGTGCTTTTCATATATTCCTGACCACAAACACGAGATAGACAATCACCTTGAAGTAATTTAGCAGGTGTCGGCTATGACCAAGCCAGGACCAAATCCATTGACGGACTTTTTCCAGAGATTGTTTGGGGGGGGTGGGGCAGTATCCTAATGAACGTCCTGATTGCCATCTGTGTAGGAATGATCCTGCTGGTGGTATGTGTGTGCTGCTGCATCCCCTGCATGAAAAGACTAATTAAAGACTTTATAGACATGTCAGTTTCAGAAACCTTATACCAAGGTGCTGAACTTGAAGAATTGTTGAAAAATTGAAAATGCTTTCATAAGTTTAAACTGAATGACTCTCTTAACTGCAAATCCTGAGTAGGAAGAGGTTAGGGGAAGAAAAAACTGTTTATGCTTATTTTGAAAGTAGAATAAAAGTATTAAAAGGGGGGAAATGTTAGAAAAATATGTATTAGTAATATGCATGCTTAGTGCATCGAGGTTTAAAAGGGTTAATACATTTATTCTGTTCACACTGCATGAATCTGCACAGCTATTAGAAACTTAACAAGAAGCATTCTATTTTCTGCTAATGTCAGCAAATAACAAAAAGTGTTTCATTTCTACTAGTGTCATGAGACTTAACAAAGAGTTATTGATTTTCTGCTTATGCCAAGAGAAAGTACACAGCTGTTAGAAGCTTTGATAAGGAGCACAATGGATGCTTGAAAGTATAAACCGTAGTCAGCATTACTTGTACCTAAGCTAGAAATGTACCTTGAATCTAGGCAAAATGTAACACATATATTAAAACTGCACAATTGAAGAATTGAAAGTTTGTGGTGGGCTAAAATAAGCCCCAAGGCCAGGTTGTTTTTCTCAAATGTTTTGTAAATCAGCAGTTATTCTCAACTAGTCAGCAATTAGTCTAACATTTTCTGTAGAACAATACAGAAAGCTGTGTCAAACTACGTCAGCAATAGAAGTAACATTTCTGTGTAACATGGAAAGAACTGTATAAAAATGCCATACTAATTATTAATGTCTAGACAAACCATTCTGCCAGCATGCTTCATCTCCTTGCTGCAAGTTAATAAAGGGTGCCTTACTTGAACCTTACGTGAATTGGTCTTTGAAGTTTTTTCCTTTGACAATCAGCAACACAGATGGACTGTTATGGTAAGATATAACTTCTTTTTTCTGTCAGCTAAGTATTTTTGACTCGGTCCTGCCTGCTCCCTTCCCCCTCACTCCACTCAGCTCACTCTGCTCCCCTACCCTACCCCATTCCAACCCATCCCCCATTATAATTACGTAAGTAACTGTAACTCCTCCCACCTATCCTTATTAATCACTCACCTAATAATTACATACAGATTAGATAATTACCCACACCCAAGTAGATTAAGATACTCAAACCTATACCATAGCAATTACTTTTCTACTTCTACAAATATTATAATTTCTCCCTCTAATAACTATACCATCTTTGCAAATATACACTACTAATTTATTTTTTTCTCTTCTTCTACCTCCTCCTCATATATATTCCAGTCTAACTTTTATTCTATGCCTTCTCCTCTCCAGTACTATAGAATACACACTATTAAACTTTCTTTTTAAACGTCTGCTACTTGCTCTTATCTCATTAAACTATGCTATCTTCACAACTATACTACTTCTCATACTTAGCATACTCCTCCAAGCCACTGTTATTAATTACCCTCCACTATCAACTACTACAAAATCATCAACCTAATCCTTACCATGTAACATTCCCAGAAATAGTTACTCTAATATAAGTCCCTACTTAATCAAAGTTAGTATAACTCACCTGTATAAATTCTTTTACCTGCCAACACCCAAAAAAAATAAAAATCACAGCACTTACATGCACTGAATATACAAATAAAACCCCACTTCTTCATCACGTCAAAGTCCAGTCACTTAAACTCTTACAGTGTGGAGATATTCACCCCAGCCCTGGACCAGCTTTCACTTCCATCTCCAAACAACTACTATTGATAACACTTAACATACGCAGCAGTAGTAATAAAATCTCACAATTCCACTCGTGTTTAACACTTCACTCCCCAGATATAGTTGCAATTACTGAAACCTGTCTCAAGCCACATATTCAAAGCTCGGAAGTAGTCCCAACAGGATAAAATATCCTGAGAATGGACAGAAAAAAGAGGAAAGGTGGAAGGGTAGCACTAATTTATTGCTCCAGTTTAATAATTTCCTCACTCCAAAACTGTCCCTACTTTTAACAAAGCTGAAATATTACTTGCTTCCTTATCTATAAATAACACTAAACAGAGTAGTCTACATTTCCCCTGGCCAGAATATCAGAATATCTCAACTATTGAAGACTGTCTAGAAACCTAATTTCATCCAGCAGATGTTCAGTAATATCCCGCAGTGGTGCAGCGGTTAGCGTTGTCGCCTCACAATAAGAGGCTCCCCGGTTTGATCTTCAGCTGGGGTGTCTTCTGTGTGGAATCTGCATGTCCTCCCTGTGGTCATGTGGGTTTCCTCCAGGTGCTCTGGTTTCCTCCCACACCCCCAAAGACATGCTTTAAGTGGATTGGACATGCTAAAATTGGCCCTAGGCATGAGTGTGTGTGTGTGTGTGTGTGTGTGTGTGTGTGTGTGTGTGTGTGTGTGTGTGTGTGTGTGTGTGTGTGTGTGTGTGTCTTCTGTGGAAGGTTGTGCGCCAGACTGGCAACTCAACAGCATAAAAACTCCACTACCAATCATGAGCAGACAAGGTGATCTGCTGTGGTGACCCCTAACCGGGAAAAGCCGAAAGAGAGAGAAATGTTCAATAATATCTTAAAAATAATAAACTAGTCCCCCTAGATGATGCTATAAATTACTTCAATAAAACTTTCCTGGATATACTCAGTAGCCTAGCTCCTTTACACACCAAAAGGACCAAATCAAACCCTTACTTAAAACCTGCTTGCAATGCAATAGCCTTTCCAGTTAACATCTTAATCAACAGGTCTATCTCTGAATCTTATGTACCCAAACTCTGGAAAAATCCATTATCACACCTCTACACAAGGGTGGAAACAATCAAGAGCTATCTAACTTCCGACCTACCTCTATCCTCTCCCCACTATCCAAGATTCTTGAAAAATGTATTCACAAACAACTAATACAATTTTTGCTAGATCACAACCTCCTCACATCCACACAACACAGCTTTCATCCTTCACATAGCACCACAACAGCACTATTAACCTTCACAGACACCATCTGCAAAGCTTTGGACCAAAGGAAATACACATCTGTACTATTACTTGACCTATCAAAAGCCTTTGATACAGTTTCTCACTCCAAATTACTATTGTAACTCTTGATTCTAGACTGCTCCCCTACTGCTTTAAAATTGTTTTCAATTACATTACATAAAGGCAACGATGTGTTAAATGGCAAACTAGCTTATCCAAATACCAAGTAAACAGCACAGGAGTTCCTCCAGGTTCCATTCTGGGATCTTTGTTTTTTAATATATTTGTTAACAAACTTCACACTGCCTCTCCTCAAAGTACCATTATCCAATATGTCGATGATGCTACCATTATCTCTGCCTCATGTAATCCCTATCACCTATTAACTGCTACTCAAAATGTCTTCACATCTGTCAAACCTGGTTAAATAATGATGCTACCATTATCTCTGCCTCATGTAATCCCTATCACCTATTAACTGCTACTCAAAATGTCTTCACATCTGTCAAACCTGGTTAAATAATGATGCTACCATTATCTCTGCCTCATGTAATCCCTATCACCTATTAACTGCTACTCAAAATGTCTTCACATCTGTCAAACCTGGTTAAATAATGATGCTACCATTACCTCTGCCTCATGTAATCCCTATCACCTATTAACTGCTTCTCAAAATGTCTTCACATCTGTCAAACCTGGTTAAGTAATGATGCTACCATTATCTCTGCCTCATGTAATCCCTATCACCTATTAACTGCTACTCAAAATGTCTTCACATCTGTCAAACCTGATTAAATAATGATGCTACCATTATCTCTGCCTCATGTAATCCCTATCACCTATTAACTGCTACTCAAAATGTCTTCACATCTGTCAAACCTGGTTAAATAATGATGCTACCATTATCTCTGCCTCATGTAATCCCTATCACCTATTAACTGCTACTCAAAATGTCTTCACATCTGTCAAACCTGATTAAATAATGATGCTACCATTATCTCTGCCTCATGTAATCCCTATCACCTATTAACTGCTACTCAAAATGTCTTCACATCTGTCAAACCTGGTTAAATAATGATGCTACCATTATCTCTGCCTCATGTAATCCCTATCACATATTAACTGCTACTCAAAATGTCTTCACATCTGTCAAACCTGGTTAAATAATGATGCTACCATTATCTCTGCCTCATGTAATCCCTATCACCTATTAACTGCTACTCAAAATGTCTTCACATCTGTCAAACCTGATTAAATAATGATGCTACCATTATCTCTGCCTCATGTAATCCCTATCACCTATTAACTGCTACTCAAAATGTCTTCACATCTGTCAAACCTGGTTAAATAATGATGCTACCATTATCTCTGCCTCATGTAATCCCTATCACATATTAACTGCTACTCAGAATGTCTTCACATCTGTCAAACCTGGTTAAATAATGATGCTACCATTATCTCTGCCTCATGTAATCCCTATCACATATTAACTGCTACTCAAAATGTCTTCACATCTGACAAACCTGGTTAAATAATGATGCTACCATTATCTCTGCCTCATGTAATCCCTATCACCTATTAACTGCTACTCAAAATGTCTTCACATCTGTCAAACCTGGTTAAATAATTTACCACTACTACTTAATCCAAACAAAACTAAGATTTTCCTGTTCTCACCAAAGCCTATTACACTTGACTTTAAAATATACTCTCAAAATAACACTCAGATAGAAATTGTCACCCATGCAAAGCTCCTAGGAATCACCATAGACAACAAACTCGCCTATGAACAACATGTATCTGATGTAATAAAAAAACACACATATCAAACTAGGTAAACTTTACAGACACAAACAATTTATGGATACTTCACTAGAATAACCCTTGCTAATACCCTCCTACTTCCTACCTTTCTTTATGCAGACCATATTCTTACTAATCTCCACATAACTCTCCTGAACAAACTTCAGTCGTGCTATCATAGAATTGCCAAATTTGCCACTGGGGTATTTTATCACACCCACCATTGTGATGCTCTACAGAAACTCAGCTGGTTAGAATTTCCTCATTATCTGAACTTAATGCAACTCTCTATGGCTCATAAAATAATATACAACCCAGAGAGCTGTCCTGCTCTAAAATCTGTCTTGGTACCTTATACTCCTTTTAGAAACCTTTGCTGCTCTAACAAAATCCTCCCACAAAAAGAGCTGGCCAGAGTACATACTCTTATGCTATTGCTAAAGTATGGAATGCTTTGCCATCCACAATTTGCAGCATCAACTCCCTAATGACTTTCAAACTAACATTAAAGAACCACTTTCTCAAAACTCGCTTATCTCCTTGCTCTCAACCACATGTACCCTAACTTCATAGTTATCTTCATCCTCCTTCCACTCCCGTTTAACTCTCTTTGCCCTTCTCAGAAATCCTTCTGTCATCCCAGTCAACAAAACTGATGATGGGTCCTCTACCTAACCATTATTATGTAAGCTTGCAAACACTACCATCTGTCACTATTCCATCATAAACTCCTCTGCCAGTAACCTATTCTAACTTCAGTATATACCTGGATAATTCATACTAGTGCACTTACACATTAGTACACCACTCTACTGCATTAACTTACAACCTTCATTTCAACCCAACCCCTCTCCCCACCAACTCATCACATATGTCTACATTTCTGCTAACTTTAAGTCTAATTAAACCAAATATTCTACATTTTTTTCTTTCTCTTAACACAGTTATATCCATTTCTCCAAATTGTCATATATTTTGCAAGTGCTGTTAATGGAAAACAAACTAATGTAAATTATTATATCTCAGACAAATGCGATACAAATGTATGATGTTCAATAATTTTGATTGTCTACAAATACTTTTTATAATTTAAAGTTTGTACGATGGAGCTTTTCTCCCTATGCCTCTGCAGAAAAGGGGTGTGTGACCCAGTCGGACTTTCCCGGTCACCAAAAATGTCAATAAATAAATACAAATAAATTAAAAACAACAACAACAGTACAAAGCTGTGTTTTTTTTAATATAGTTAAATTACCTTTGTTAAAAAAAAAAAAGAAAAAGATCCGTCAGATAGTTTATAGGTTCATAGGATGATACTAGGCTATTGGCCCAGAGGTCCTTATAAGCCTAGCCAAGAATTTCGCCCATGTTCCCTCAAACTCAGCACCTGTTTCCCCTGTCCATCAGGGACACAGGCGGGATCCCAGTGGTATATTTTCTGTTTCCCATCCAGTCATCCAGGTTCTTCTTAATGAGGGCTAGAGAGGTACTCTGCTTGACATGGAGAGGGAGTCTCTTTCACAGATGGAGGAGTCTTTGGGACACAAATCTAACCTGCCAACAAATTCTAGTAATGTCACAGACCAGGTTAAGACCTTGCGTGTGGGTTGCGTGAGTGGAGTTTGTCTTATGTATATGCGGCAGCTCCATCAAGGCTGGGTCTGAAATGGCCTTGTATGCCAAACACAGGTCATCTCTGAGCAGTCTGTATAAGACTGAGTAGAGGGACGGGGCTTTTAGTCTGTCTGTATAGGATAGCCGTTTTAGACCCTGGATTTTCCTGGTCAAGAACCTCTGTGATCTCTCCAACTGTTGCATGTGTTTGGCAAGGTATGAGCTGTCTCTAAGGAATCAATCACTTAATGACACTTTGCAAGCAATGAGCAGCCCTGTTTTGCTACATGCTTCCTACAACCCACTGTTTAACTTAGTATTTTGAGCTTCATCATTCTCCCATATCATTATTGTAGTGCATTTTGTCATAAAAGCAAAGGAAGTTTTGGAAAGCAGACAGGCTTGTTATGTACTTCACTTTTTAGAAGACTCTCTTGGGCAGATAAAAAAAAAATTTAATATATGATTTGGCACCCTGAAACTTACATTACACAGCCTCCCAAAATGAAATGAGAAATGCTTATGTCTAGAGGAAACTGAACAGTGTTTTTCCAAGTGAGTGTGTCAGGTGTCGTCTACACATCAAGAGTAGCAGTTATAGACAGGATAGGTTCATTCCAGCTTTTAATATTTGGGAGATAAATCTAAAATGATGTCTAAGGTGCTGAGTATCTGAAAAGAAGACCGCTTGATCTTGGTAAATTACAGCAGATAGTGTATCTTTTAGTCTATTAAATCCAAATGGATACACACACACACACACACACACACACACACACACACACACACACGCACGCACGCACACACACACACACACACACACACACACACACACACACACACACACACACATACTTAAATGCATAAATCTCCCCTTATCAGAGAATGGAGAGGGAATGTGATTCCTTGTGGTTGAGTTCAAGTGTATTTATCTTGCATATTTGCATTTGTTAACCAGTCTAACTAGGCTGAAAAGACCCTTTTCAGTGGAGTTCTTTGGAGAAAATCACCAAGTTATATCATGGTTATTGAATACAACTTCATATATGTGATAAATCACTAGCTGAATATAAAATCAGTTTGTATTAAGGTTACTGATGTCCTCTCTGTGTCTGCGTGGGTTTCCTCCAGGTGCTCCACTTTCCTCCCACATTCCAAAGATGCAGTAGGTGGATTGGACACTCTAAATTGACCATAGGTGTGAGAGTGTGTGTGAGTGTGTGGTTTGGAAGAACTACCATGGCAGTGCTAGCCACCTGTGAACTTTGGCTGTAGATGATTTTCACTGTCAAAGTGACACCCTGACCTCATGTGCCAAAAAAAGGGAAAAGGGGGTGTGGATGACTGTATTAAGGTTACTGAAGACAATTACATGCACACAGTATATCAGTAGCTGAGAGAAGTAAAAAATCAACAGATCTGAGGAATATTACAGTAACAAGAGATTACAGGATTTCAACAAAAGCCATTAATACTAATAATAGCATAGAATCAGTGGGAGAGGTTTTTAAGGTTATTTTACTAATGTCATTACGTAGGATGATTAGGAGATCATAAACTGTTGCATAATTGTTTTGTGTAAACCAGAAAAAGCAGCTTATCATATAAACGACAGGCTGGTTAGATTTCCCGTTAGCAAGTTTAACTGTTTTCTCTCTAAGAAATCTCTGCTGTTGAAGTTTCTAAGTGTGTGCTAGCAGTGATGTTCATGCTGGTAAAGGTTTTCCAGAGATGTAAGCATTTACTAAATATAGATGGTAGTAAAATTCCCCAATCTCTTATTGTCCCTGTGCTACAGAAGAATGAAGGGTAACCATTTGAAGTATTGGGATCCACTAGAGCGAGTCACAAAACACAGAGACTGAATGACTGAAAAAACAGACACATATACCAAGTCAAAGATGGCCATTTCCTGGTTTATTCCCTTTTCTGGCAATCTAGGAGTTGGTATATAAAAGTTCAAAGATGAAGAGCTATCTTCGAGATTTGTTCTTCTCTTGATTTGTTTTTTTTTCAGCCTGTCAGCACTTGACCTTAGAAGTGCCGACATTTCAATAGGGAGCCGAATGATGCTCAGTTGACCTGGGCATAACCAAAAAGGGGTTTTCCTTTTCCATTGCTTAACAATTTCATAATATAAAGCAATATACTTCCATTGGCATTTCAATATGCATTTAATGGCTTTTCTGTCACAAGAATGTTCCGTATTACAACAGATGACATATTATAGTTAAGAAAATGTGAAAATAAGCAAAACTCAGTAATGCTAAACTAATAACCATAGTACCTTTACATACCTTCTTGTCTCAGAACCACATTATTAACACTTCATAGCATCAATGTCTTTTAAATTTGAAGTGAGCAGTGAATTTAGAAATGTATTCATACATATGTCAATAGCTACAGCAACAATATTGTGCCTTTATATTAAACAAATTCAAAACTAAAAGAGCCCAACAACTGAATATCAACAAAAAAGCAATCCACAAGTGACATACAAAATAAACCAAGACCAAGGAAGCACAGAAAATAAACTCAACCACTTTCTCATTTCATTATAGTGTAACTTGCAGTCAGACATTCAATACCTTATCCAATGGACTGAGAAGAAAAACTGATACCCAACTCATCAAAAAAACTCAAAATTCCGTCATATTCCAAGATCACAATAACATTCCACTGGCACAAGTTCTGCCTTTCAAACATCTGGGACTATAATTAAATCCTGCTCGGATGTTAGACATAAAACTTGACAGCACACATAAAAAGATGAACTCCCTCTTGTTTTGGGCACAAAAAATATCCATCTTTCTCTCTGTCTCTCTCATACCTTCATATCAGCAGTGGGGGAAGATATTCTTATCTCACTAGTTGAATATGGTCTCCTGTGTATTGCCTTTGCCCCTATAAAAAATGCTATCACCATACTATATGTCTCAGACAAAACCTATCAGTTTATCATTCACTCTCCTAAAATAAGCACAGTTGCTAAACTTTGGGAAAAAAGAAAACAAATACCTTCCAGTTAAGCAAAGAGCTGCTCTCTTCCTGAGATGTCAGTTGCTAACTCCTGCATGAACAGCCTCTCCCTCCTCTAACTTCTAAACTAGTAAGACAAGCTCCCTCATGCAACCTCAGGAACCATAATCATTCAGGTCTTCTGCAATCTCCCAGTTCAAAGTGAATAGTTCTGACCACTTATTCTCATTGACCCTTAACTTTGGGAATCCTTTTCTTCCAGTCTTAAAGACACTTCTTCTTATCTCAGATTCCTTGCAGCCAGATGTAATTGCAATCCAACCTGAATACATCACAGGTGAGCCCTTAATTTTTCCTGTCAGTCTAGCTCCCCAAGTCTAGCCTTTGATATGCTACATATAATCAAGACTAGCTGTCTTTGTAATCTTTGAATATATTGAATCTTTTGTATATATTCTATGCTCTGCAATTTTTGTGCTTACTTACAGTATAATGTAATGATATCATTGCAGTCTTGTAATATTTGTAACTTTTATTCTTTATATACCATGAGCGGAGACACAGCTTGTGCTCTACCTCGGTAAACAAATGCAAATAAATAAATCAATAAATAAAATAAAATGCAGATGAGTGGGTGTAAAAGCCTAATGCTGGCTCACCCATTTTACAGGAAATTGAATAATCAGAAAACCAGATCTGAATGGTTTAACAAGCCATTGCATACCATCTGAGTGATGTAAGACTGTAGCCACCCAAACAGATGCCAGTCTGTTAAGAAGCCGACCTGTTATGTTTGCCATTTTAGCTAAAACTCATATCTTCTATTGATCTAAAGCACAGTTTTCATTTGTTTATATCCTGTAAAGCTTATTAATACAAATCAGTATTACCTTTTAGCTGCTGGAGTCCTTGAAGCTGGTAACTGTGTTATCATTTCATTTGCAAGCCAGTGTGAGGTTAGAAAACAAATAACTGCACACAACATTGTCAAAATGGGCCAGCCAGATTCAATATGAAATTGGTCTCTTGTGTTGATTAAAGGTTATGGATTATATTATGAAACAGCATATGCAGTATTAGGGGGAAAATCACTGAAACTGACTTTTCAGTGAATGTACTCTAGGATTTGTTGTAAAGCAGGATACATTACTTCAAATGCACATGGAAAACAATATTCAGGAAGCATAAATATGTTTGTCTAGGTTTTTGCATAACGCATTAGTATTACTGGCAAATTTCATTTTTCACTTTTCAAAAACATTACTGTCTCCAATCTCCTTCAAACTGGCCCTCCTACATAAGATATAATCCACCTGTGTGCATCTTCCTCTACTCTTGTATGTCACCCTATGCTCCTCCCTCTTGTTAAAATACGTATTCACCACAGCCATGTCCATCCTTTTCGCAAAATCCATTACCATCTGACCTTCTGTATTCCTTTGTTTAACACCATACCTACCCATCACTTCCTCATCCCCTCTGTTCCCTTCACCAACATGCCCATAGAAATCTGCTCCAATCACCACTCTCTCACCCTTGGGTACAGTCATCACCACTTCATCCAATTCACTTCAAAATTTTTCTTTCTCATCCATTGCACACCCAACTTGTGGAGCATATGCACTAACAACATTCATCATTACACCATCAATTTCCAGCTTCATAAACATCACTCTGTCCGACACTCTTTTCACCTCCAAAACACTTTTTGCATACTGTTCCTTCAGAATAACTCCTACACCATTTCTCCTCCCATCCACACCATGATAAAACAATTTGAACCCACCGCCGATACACCTACCCTTACTTCCCTTCCATCTGGTCTCTTGCACACACAATATACCAACCTTCCTTCTGTCCATCATATCAGCTAGCTCTCTCCCTATACCAGTCATATTACCAACATTCAAAGTTCTGACCCTCACTACCACAGTCCTAGCCTTTCTCCTGTCTTCCTGCCTTCGGCCATGCCTTACGCCTCTTCTCTTCCTTCGGCCAACAGTAGCCCAATTTCCGCCAGCACCCTGTTGGCTAACAGTACTGGTGACAGTCATTGTTAACCCGGGCTTCGACCGATCCGGTATGTAAATAGTAACTGGTGACTGCATGAAAAGTTTTGGCGAAGTTTTATGCCGGATGCCCTTCCTGATGCAACCCTCCCCATTTATCCGGGCTTGGGACCAACACAAAGAAATGCACTGGCTTGTGCATCCCCAGGAGATTGGAGACTGTAAAGTGGTGACTGGAGAAAGTGTAGTTAGGCAGCATAGGATGGTGGTTTGTAGGATGACGTTGGTGATCAAGAAGAGGAGGAGGAGTGTGAGGGCAGCACCAAGGATCAAATGGTGGAAATTGAAAAAGGGTAATTGTGAGGTGGAGTTCAGGAATGAGTTAAGGCAGGCTCTGGGTGGCAGTGAAGAGTTACCAAATAGCTGGGTAACTACAGCAGAGCTAGTAAGGGAGATGGCTAGAAAGGTGCTTGGTATCACATCTGGACAAAGGAAGGATGACAAGGAGACATGGTGGTGGAATGAGGAAGTACAGGAGAGTATACAGAGAAAGAGGTTGGCAAAGAAGAAGTGGGATTGTCAGAGAGATGAAGAAAGTAGACAGGAGTATAAGGAGATGAGGTGCTTGGCAAAGACAGAGGTGGTGAAGGCTAAGGATAAGGCATATGAAGAGTTGTATGAAAGGTTGGACACTAAGGAGGGAGAAAAGGACCTGTACCGATTGGCTAGACAGAGGGACCGAGCTAGAAAAGATGTGCAGCAGGTAAAGGTGATAAAGGCTAATGAGGGAAACATACTCACAAGTGAGGAGAGTGTGTTGAGCAGATGGAAAGAATACTTTGAAGGGTTGATGAATGAAGAGAATGAGAGGGAGAGAAGGTTGGATGATGTAGGGATAGTGAATCATGAAGTGCAATGGATTAGCAAGGAGGAAGTAAGGATAGCTATAAAGAGGATGAAGAAAGGAAAGGCTGTTGGCCCAGATGACATACCTGTGGAAGCATGGAGGTGTTTAGGTGAAATGGCAGTGGAGTTTTTAACCAGATTGTTTAATGAAATCTTGGAAAGTGAGAGGATGCCTGAGGAATGGAGAAAAAGTGTTTTGGTACCGATTTTTAAGAATAAGGGTGATGTGCAGAGCTATAGTAACTACAGAGGGATTAAACTGATCAGTCACAGCATGAAGTTATGGGAAAGAGTAGTGGAAGCAAGGTTAAGAAGGGACATGATGATTAGTGATCAGCAGTATGGTTTCATGCTGGGAAAGAGCACTACAGACGCGATCTTTGCTCTGAGAGTGTTGATGGAGAAGTACAGAGAATGTCAGAAGGAGTTGCATTGTGTGTTTGTAGACTTAGAGAAAGCATATGACAGGGTGCCTAGAGAGGAGTTGTGGTATTGTATGAGGAAGTCAGGAGTGTCAGAAAAGTATGTAAGAGTGGTACAGGATATGTACGAGGGTAGTGTGACAGCGGTGAGGTCTGTGGTGGGATTGACAGATGCGTTTAAGGTGCAGGTGGGGTTACATCAAGAATCAGCTCTGAGCCCTTTCTTATTTGCAATGGTGATGGACAGGTTGACAGACGAGATCAGACAGGAGTCCTCGTGGACTATGATGTTTGCAGATGACATTGTGATCTATAGTGAGAGTAGAGAACAGGTGGAGGAGACCCTGGAGAGGTGGAGATATGCTCTAGAGAGAAGAGGAATGAAGGTCAGCAGGACTAAGACAGAATATATGTGTGTGAGTGAGATGGAGGATAGAGGAATGGTGAGGATGCAGGGAGTAGAGGTGGCGAAGGTGGATGAGTTTAAATACTTGGGGTCAATAGTTCAGAGTAACGGTGAGTGTGGAAGGGAGGTGAAGAAGAGAATACAGGCAGGATGGAGTGGGTGGAGAAGAGTGTCAGGAGTGATTTGTGATAGACGAGTACCTGTAAGAGTGAAAGGGAAGGTCTACAAGAGGGTAGTGAGGCCAGTTATGTTATATGGGTTGGAGACAGTGGCATTAACAAAAAGGCAGGAGTCTGAGCTGGATGTGGCAGAATTAAAGATGTTAAGATTTGCACTGGGTGTGACAAGGGTGGACAGGATTAGGAATAATTATATTAGAGGGTCAGCCCAGGTTGGAAGGTTTGGAGACAAAGCCAGAGAGGCACGATTACGTTGGTTTGGACATGTGCTGAGGAGGGATGCTGAGTATATTGGGAAAAAGATGCTAAGGATGAAGCTACCAGGTAACAGGAAAAGAGGAAGGCTTAAGATAAGGTTTATGGATGTGGTGAAAGAGGACATGCAGGTGGTTGGTGTGACAGAGCAAGATGCAGATGACAGGAAGAAATGGAAACAGGTGATCTGCTGCGGCGACCCTTAATGGGAACAGCTGAAAGAAGATGATGACTTTTCAAAAACATTACTCTAATATTTACATGACATAGTACGGTTTTCTTTAAACTACTTCATGGCTCATAGGTAAAACATGCAAATAAAAATGACAATTTAAAATAATTTGATGAGGAAATATGCATGATATTAATATGAGTGCTAAGGTCCATGTACTTTCCACAGGAAAAGCACTCCATATAAAATTAGTAAAAATCTATGAGAAGCACAAAACTATTTTTGTAATAAATGATCATACCATTACAGATATAAAAGTAAACAAATATATAAAACCCCATGTAAAGATTTTGCCTACTTTCCAAAAAACAGTTGAGCCATGTAGCCCTGAGGCCTTTATCTGTTTTAATCAGTATACCTTTGAGTTATCTTGTATTTTATTTTATTCTTTCTTAACCTTCCAAATTCCGTGGCAGCCCTACCTCTGTGAAATGTCTCCTACCTGTACACCACTTATTTCTTTCCCCAGTCCCATGTAATATGCTGAAAGGCATTTAAAACCAGCTTCACTGCTCACTATTCTGTGTGAAAATTTGAAACTTCTCCCTATATCTGACATCTATAAAGGAATTTACACAATACCAATTAAAAAAAACATCCAGGTATAATATATATATAGTACAGACCGTTGAGGATAGGTATTTATTAATTTTGGTAAATGTTCACAAGCAAAATCAAATACATATTTACCTGATTTGCTGTGCATTTTCATCTTGCTGCTGCCTTGTGCCAAAACTCATTTCCAACTCACTAGAATGTTCATGACTGATGTGATGACACAAACACAGCACCTTCTGTGACATCCTTACGTACTGACATTAGCCCTGCAGGAAACCCCGCCCATCATTTATGCATAACATCTAACTATGAGAGCCTGAGACAGAAGTTACTAAAGTGCTGTGATGAGCTCAAAATAAAACATCTCAGGCATGCAAATCATTTCCACCACCACTTACTTTCCACATGCCATTGCCACTAAGTTCTTGTTTTTTTAATGTTACTACAGCTATACTCTAAGAGGTAGAGTTTTGTTGAAGTTGATGCATATAAAGAAAGAGAAAAAAGAGATACAGGTCTAATAGCATAAAAGTTTGAAAGAATTAGTATTTAGGAACATAACATAACTCTTAAAGAAAATGCATTTGATTTAAGAAATTATGTATCCAAGGACAAACTACACTTTTAGTTTTAGTTTAATTTATTTATTAAGCAAGTGGATAGGCTGGTCCAGGGATGTTTACAGCCATAACTATGATTGTGGAGGGTTATAAGAATTATTAACAGAGCTATAAGGGGGAAGTTGTATGCAGAGCTGGGTAAGTGTTATGATTACAAAGTCCCTGCTCTACCAAGAGATGTTGGAAGTTGTATCCATTTATTTAGTGTCTTGCAGACGATTAAGTTCCCCATTCAATCACAGCCTAACCACTGGCTTTGTTCTTGTGGAATGGAGAACAACAACAGTATTCCACCTCCACAATGGTGGCTTAGCAATAGACCCAGGGAATTAAAGACCAATAAGTGTGACCTGCGTCATCTGTAAAGCCATAGAACATATCATCATGGACTTCATAAATAAAGCCATAGGTGACCTCCAAACCATGGATCTGACCCAATTCAGCTTCAGTAAGGACAGATCCTACCTGTTAAACCTGTTGGATTTCTTCAAAAATGTGACCAGGGCAAATCTGTGCACACAGCATACCTCGACTTGGCAAAGACCTTTGATACCCTCCCACACTTAGGCATTACTGATAAACTTAGCAAACTGAATGTAAATCCCTTTGTTGTAAGATGGGTTGCCAACTGGCTCACAAACAGGTCACACACTATCAACCAGCAGACCTGTCACCAGCGGGTCCCACAAGGGTCAGTGTGCTGGGCCTCATACTGCTTGGTATATACTTCTCAAAAGTTCAGGCCACTTCTCAAAAGTTTAGGCCAAAATTAACGGGCTGTGGCTGACCAAGTCTGTAGACGACTGCAAACTGGGTGCAATTACTGAATCCCCAGATTATGTCAGTATACTTCAGGAGGGTCTTACACAGATCAACGTTTGGTGTCATGGTCATGATGTCAAAGTGAATGCAAAGAAATGTATCGTCATTCCTTCCGGTAATAACAATGTCTTTTCACACTATCAGATTAACAACAATACCCTATGTACCTACGAAGTGGTAAGAGACCTGGGATCACAAGTAGACTGTGACTTTAACTTTGACCACCATGTGTCTACTGTAATAAGGAAGTCTTTCTATGTAGCACACTTGATTAGCAAAGGCATCACCTCTAGAGCAAAGGAGATTATAACCCTTCTATACTCATCACTAATCAGGCCCATAATTGAGTATAACACTCCTTTCAGCATGTACCATACAAAGCATCTGCAGCAACTGGAGACACTTCAGAGGTTTCTGACTAAGAAGATCAAGGAACTCCAGCACACACCTTATACAGACTGACTAAACTCCCTGTCACTATACTCAGTATCGTATAGACTTCTTAGTGGAGACTTATACCTAGTTTACACAGCAATCTCAAACCTAATGAATTTGCTGTACATCTCTAAATAAAACTGGATTAGAGCTACCCATTCCAGGGACCTAAATATGGCCTGTGACTTGAATAGGACATGCTGGAGGGACAGATTTGCCTCCCAGCGACTGCCACATCTTTGGAATAGACTGCCAATTCATGTGAAGCAGAGGACCTTTATGACACTGTTCAAAATTAATCTGGACAAGTGGTTGGGGCACTGTAAATTCTTAATGGGGATAGCACCCACAACCCTCTTGGACATGGGTAGTCATTAATAAATACAATCCTGGATATTGACTAGAGTATCTGCAGTATTACATTGGGATGAAATAGCTAGGCTTGAAATTACCTCTGGGTCAATAGCCTAGTAACCTCCTATGATCTCTTGTCTCACTTACCATGCCATTAGACATCCAATTGTTCTGGATCTCTTGTTTCTCTTGGAACTTCAGTATCTCCATCAGTCCAAGAGCCAGGGACCTAAATCTTCACAATCGGATAAATAAAACATGATGGAGGGATACGTTTATAACCCAGTGCCTACAAAACTTCTGGGATTGACTTTCCCTGTATGTTAAGTAGAGTGACTCACCACCTTATTTAAACTCCAACAAACATACCATAACATACCTAGATTTGCTCACCAATTTCCCTTACAACTCTCACCACTGTCTTGCACTCAACTCTCTTTAATGGCTGGAATTCCCCTAGCTGCTCCTACTATCACAATTTCATATCACACACACTATACTACACCACCCATCCACCTTCCCATCCCTGTCCTCCCTTGCATCCCCTTACATCCCCACTCATCCTCTCCACACATCCAACCAGCAACTCCCAGATACTTATCAACCTAATAAAAATGGGAAAACAACCCCAACCAAGACACTTCAAAAAGGAACTTAGACTATACCTATGTAACACCAAGTCTTGCCCCTGTCAGGATCCTACCTAACCTGCTACACCATAGTATTTTTCTCTCTTACCAACATACCTTTGTTTTATCTCTTGTAACACATACTCTCACCTATATGATTTACACTTATTTAGCTTGTGCTCCACATTACATGTATGTTATGTATTTTTCCTCTGCTTTAAATTCCTCTCTCTATATTAGAATTATAACCTTTAAAATAACATCAGTGTATTAGAAATGTTCTATTACTGATTGAGCTGTATATTACCTACAGTTTTATTTCTTGCTGTAAAAAAAGCTATTTCACTGATCTAAAGTTTTTAGCTTACCTATTGTATTTTTGCTTATGTATTAAAATTGTTTTTTGTACTGGAGTTTTTCTCCTCGGGTCTCCACTGAAAATGGGCTCCTGGCTCAGATGGACCAACCCGGTTAACAAATGTCAAACAAATAAAAAAATAAATAAAATATTCCTTAAACAGACAAAATGACTGGATGGCTGTCTATAAATTGCTGCAGTATTGACAAGTATAGCCATCCAGGAGAATGGAGGTGCTCCCTGAGGGATGGGTCTAGCAAGGTGCACATGTTCATGAGACTTTGTGGCCTTGTAATATCTGTTAATCTGTGAATCTACATGTGTATTATGGTTCTGAATGAAAGCTGCTCTTCATTAAAATAATTGTTGCTCTCCAATCCTGATAGGACTCATCCTTGCCCCATACTTTAGCTCTACAGAAATGTGAGGGGGTGCTGTTGTCCAGAGATGCTGTTCCTTTCCTTAGCAAAATTGATCAACTGAGGTCATTTTTAACCAAGTTAATAGTAATTTGAAGGGAACACACACTATTGTGTTTGTGCTACTCTCCTCCCATTCAATTTACCAGTGTGCCTGAAGGCACTACCTTCACTTGGTACATTCATTTCTTTGATGAATATACAAATCCTTACTCAAGCAACCTTCATAATCACATTTCAAATACACAGATTGGCTTTAAGCAGCAGTGTTGTTACAGTGTAGCAAGTTTTTATTCCCATCAAAGTAACTGGCCACTCAGAGATCTACACCCACCATTATTCATGTTAAAATGTAACAGTTAACTACAGAGACATAGTAACGAGGCACACCACCTTCCATGCTAACAAATAATAGTTATGCAAGTTCTCACATCTCCTAAACTACCTGCAACTAGCTATGACCCACAAAGTTATATATCAACCTGAAAACTATCCTGCCCTAAACTCAATCCTCCAAATCTATATACATATCAGGGCTCTCCAATCTGAAGATAAGAAACTTGTAACAGTATACGGACCAAACAAAAAAGCTGGACAGTGTCTCTGCTCTTACACTGCCGCAGAAGTCTGCAATGCCTTACCAGTAAACATCTCCACTTCTTTCCACACACCTTATCCCTTCTATTTTACCTCGCTATTTTAACTACATTTCTTCTTCTCACTTTCTTCATGACTTCCCTCCTGCCTCTTTCAGTACATCCTCGCTCCACCCACAATACAACTGCAACTTCTACTTCACCTCCTCTTCTTCAGTATACCCCCTTCTTATGGTCTATATCCCTTCTAACAAAATTCTACATTCTGCTTTACATTGCTGAACTCTTTACAAGACTTTCTTCCTCACTGTAACACTCAACTTGGTACCTAAACCCAATTATGTTCTCTTTATTCCTCCTTTTTAACCTGGTATATACCTTTATATCTCTTTTTCTCTTACACTATTAGTAGGAGACAGGTTAAATATATAACTGCTACAAGACATTATTATTATTATTATTATTATTATTATTATTATTATTATTATTATTATTATTATTAAGCTAATCCCAGATTATCTCATCCTCTCTGTAAATCATCTACTAGTTTTGCTAGGTTAATCCTTATATAAATGTATAACAGTTGTCTGTCATACATGTCTCTGCAAATTTTTATAATAAATATGAATTCAATACTTTGTACATTTTGATGCTTACTGTTGTAGAGCTTTTTCCTGGGCTTCCTCTGAAAATGGATTCCTGACCCAGACATACTTTCCCAATTAACAAATGTCAAATAAAAATAAATAAATAAATAAAATGTATGCATACTTGCATGAATACTGCTGTGGCTTATCTCGTCCTGGAAGTCTTTATCTCTAAACCATCAGGATGTGGATTCTTAACCCATCCTGGTTCTCCTCATCCTAGCGCTGTATTGCAGAATGATGGGAGGTGCAGCACCATTAATGTGAAGTGCTGCTGATATGATGCTGAGTTAAGGTCCCATCTGACCATGTCAGGGGTACTTGAAGTTGGAGGAACTCTTGCCACTATGTAGTGTGTGCTCCTCGTCCCACTGTGGAGTTTCACACTCTTGTCAAATCCTACTTCTGCAGAGCAGGATAAAAGAAGGTGTTGTTTGGGTGACATATTAAGCCAAGGTTCCAACATGAAACAGAAATAAAATACAAGAAATGAATGAACCTGACCATGTGATGTAAAATAAATTTTAATAAAATAAGAAATATATGAAAGATTAAGCGATTTTGTCTCAAGTAAGTCACTCCGGCTTGAGACTTAGACGAATGAACAACAGCAAACACTCAGTTTAAATAATCCGGTACATAATGGTACATGTGTAAAACTTACAGATAAAATGAGAATGTAAAGTAATTTGATGAAGAAATACATACAATGCTAATATCAGTATTAAGGTCCAAGTACCTTCCACAGTAAAGCATATAAACCCAGAATATAAGGTATAAAACACACTGTGTACATATAAAATTTATGTGAAGCATGATACTTATTTTGTAATAAATGGTCCTATTAATACAGGGAAAAACATGAACAAATGGATAAAATCCCATGTGAAGATTTTACTGCTTATCAGAGAACAGTCATGCCACTTAGCCCTTAGGCCTTTATCAGTTCTAATCCATAACCTTTGACTTATCTTCCATTTTATTGTATTCTGTTTTATTCTACTCCTTCATAACATTCCTGATTCCCTGCTGTCTTTACCTCTGTTAACTTTCTCCCTCCTTTACTGTGCTTGTCTTCTTTCCCAGTCCACAGGTAATATGCTGAAAAGCATTTAGTTCCAACTTTACTCTTCACTAGTTTATGAGAAAAATTAAGTTCTTCCTTGTATATCAGTTCCATAACTGTTATTCTCCTCCTGGTATGTATTGTCATGCTTGTCCCATCTTCATTCTCTGCAGAATAATAAAGGGTCTTCTTAGATTGTGGTGCTGTTTTTCTTTGGCTAACATGATAAACAGCTGACTTTAATGACCAGTTTTACGTTACCTTAGATGGATCACACATACCTTTAAGCATCTGGTTCTCTCCTCCCATCCTGTTTACTGGTATGCCTTTAGACAGTTTTTTGACTTGGTACATTCATTTTTCTTCATGAACAGACAAAACTTTGCATAAGCAACTTTCTTAATCCCAAATAGCAGCTAGCCAGACTGGCTTTTACTGACAATTTTGTTATGTTGCGACATGTTTTTGTACCACATGAAGGTAGTCAGTCCCACAGATGTCCATTCACACTGCAATTCATATTTATACCTGCCAGTTACAGAGACAGATACCACTCAGCCCACTGTCCACTGTGACAAGCAGCAGTTATGTAATGATAGATGTGCTACCATTACCAGTGTGTAGGTGGTGCTTCTCACCTGATCTTGACGGTTGTATTATTTTTCCTGTCAGAATGTGGAAACATTCTATCTTGGTTCTTTTTATATTTGTACCACCCTGGTACTGTACAGCAGCATAACGTCTGACATATTACTCTTAAAAATATGCTGTCCTTCTGATAAATATTAACCTAATGTCCCATCCACCCAATGTTGATGGTGCTTCATCCTTTATCTTACATCCAGTTTCTGTTGAACAGGAAGAAGTTGCTGCAGTCTGTAAGCACTGTCCTTGTGATAATACGTTAAAGTTAGGTCCCTTATGTCCATGGTGTGCCTTTATCCCTTTTTATGTGAAACTGCATAATAGTGACTTTAAAACTCTAGTGAAAGGAAACCACTTAACTTCACAATGGTTAAGCTGACATTTTTACAAGTGAGTGCATCGCACTGCAACAACACTCAAACTTAAATATATATAAACTTAAATATATGAACTTGAGCCTGCACTTACTCTCAAAAAGTTTCTCTTATTAGGACTGATGTATGTCCAGTGGTATATTGAAGGTGTGGCCCCATGTCAAAGGGTACAGGGGCACTGCCTACCTACAAAGATAGTGCTTTGATAATATTTTGCAGCTGTAAGGTTTCTTAAAGTTATACAATACAGATATAGAATGAGATCTGAATCAGAACTGATGCTCCGTGTGTTAAGAAGATGAGAGATAGGGAAGCAACATGTACCCATTTAAACCTACCAAGTTGTTCAGTGGGATTCTTTAAGGCTTGCTGTAAGGTCCATTGTTATTTTGTCTCTTCTGTGAGTATAAATAGATGAGTATGCATAGCAAATACTGTGGTGACTACAAAATTGTTAGAGCTGTCCAGAAAAGACTGCTGTATAGCAGGGGTATAGCCAAAATTCACATTTTGTACTCCGATCTAATGTTGTTGCTCTCAGCTTCCACCTATCATTTTAAAAATGTACTCATTACTCAAAATGCTATCCCAGATATATAGGAAGGGTCACATTATTTTCAAAAGTTACCATTTATACCAATAAAAAGCTGATTTTAGCAGTGTATTCCTTTGACACAAGCATTCTTTGTATACATCTATACTTTAAATATTGTTTTTCACATTTCTAAACATTCTGTGCTTTTTGAGTGTTGAAGTTTCCAGATGATGCACAGAAAATAATATACTCATTTGATTACACTGAGAATGCCTAGTGATGCCCTTGCTATGTAAACATTTTTTATCTTCACCACCTTACCCACCATTTCCCTGTTGTATTCTTAAACTCGTTGGCTTTTGAGTTTTCTGCCCCTTATGTAAATTTGACTTCAGTAGTCCCTACCACTCATTTCATTTGCTTTCACTAATGATCACTACAATATCATACTGTAAATGTTTTCCACAAATTGATTAAAATGCAGTTTGTATATTGCAATACCCACAGCATTAACCCCCTTTCCAGTTTACTTACTAAAATTTCTGACTATCTTCAGCTATTACTGGCTTACAAAGTCATTTTTGTACAAAAAACTTTATTGAAAACTTACCACTCTAGCAGCCCTTTAACAACAGAATTAGGTTTTGACTAAAAAACTGCATTTATCTAAATTACAGTTTTACATAGAAATGATCTTACTTTAAATTAAAAATGATGATATTTTTACAAAACAGTGTAATAACAGCTTAATGCACACAGAAAAGGCACTCATTTTTGTGTGACCTTATTTGAGGTTTAAGCGTATCCAAAATACTGAGATTAACCTCTCAGCAGCAGTCCCACCCTCTGAGCATATGCACTCACCTTCCACTACGACTGCAAAGGTACTGCAGACTGCGTCCACAGAAACCTTACCTGTATCTCAAGGAGACATAAGTTCAGTAAGACAAGAAGTTCATAATCACAATATATTACACACCTACCAGGCACAATAAATTGACCAAACATAGTCAACTCACTATATCATGGTTGTGGGGAGAGTCCTTAACAAATAGCTTTAGTTAACAAAGAACCAAACCACATTCACACACATGTAAGGCAGATTTTGCAACCTGGTAACTGACTCCCCCAAACGTCCTAGTAATTGCTGATTGCAAGGTATTAAATCAGGCCCATATATCATTGTTTTTTGTAAGGAACTTGAAACAGCATAATATCTGCCTGTGGCCAAAATTAGAGGTATTTCAATTAGGTCAAAAAAATTAAAGCTAAATACAACACGATTGCACATTGAGTGACAATCTAAGAAGATTCTCCCTCTTTGATATGCTACAGAATATCGTGGGATTATCAAATATTCTAACACACATGGAAGGAACATGGTTCCTGAACATAGTGGCCAAGTTTGAGCAAGGTTAACTGCAGGAGGCACAGGGAGACAAAGGGAGGGGAAAAATTGCAGATTAGGGTTTCAGGCAGTGATCAGGAGTGGGATTTAGGTTTAGGGAGCAAAGGAATTTTAGAGTTGTGTATTGGGAAGGAGAGTTTAGGGTTAGGGAATGGGAGGAGTTTTAGATTTAGGTAATGGGAGGAGGGAGTTTTAGGGTTGTGGATTTAAGGTTAGGGAGTGATCAAAGACTTTAAGGTTATAGAGCATGAGGGTAGTGTGATGGTTAGGGTTATGCACTGGGTGGATGTTTTAGGGTTGAGTTAAGGCTCTTGTACAGCTGTACAGTTCAGTATGGTCGAATGGCAGAATGGATAGAAAATTAACTATGTTTAGGTTAATGGGAGTTAGGGTACTTGCCTTTTGGAGCAAGTGTTAGCAAACTAGTGCGTCATGAGCTACTAGCATAGGGATACCTGTAGCAGACCCTACTAAGTACCCATGGATTTGAACCTCTTCATCAAAAAACATAAAGAAGAACCCCTAAAATATTAGCTTACCCATCCTAGTAGTCATAGACTAACAGTCCAAAACATGATCAAGCTAAACTTCCACTTTTCTGTGAAGTCTTCTATCACACACATTAGAAAACATGCAAAGCAGCATTCAGGAATGTGATACAGTATGCATGAAATAGCAGTGCCAGATCTGAACAGTATACCTTCAGTAATACTTCCAGTTAAAAAGATAGTACTGAGGAACCGCAGCAGTACTGGTACAACAGAACTGAGGAATCGCAGCAGTACTGGTACAATAGTACTGAGGAACCACAGCTGTATTGGTACATTAGTACTGGGGAACTGCAGCAGTATTGGTACAATAGTACTATAGTACTGAGGAACTGCAGCAGTACTGGTACAATAGTACTAAGGAACCACAGCACCACCGGTACAATAGTACTAAGGAACCACAGCAGTACTGGTACAATAGTACTGAGGAACTGCGGCAGTACTGGTACAATAGTACTGAGCAACTGCAGCAGTACTGGTACAATAGTACTGAGGAACCGCAGAAGTACTGGTACAATAGTGCTGAGGAACTGCAGCAGTACTGGTACAATAGTACTGAGGAACCGCAGTAGTACTGGTACAATAGTGCTGAGGAACTGCAGCAGTACTGGTACAATAGCACTGAGGAACCACAGCAGTACTGGTACAATAGTACTGAGGAACTGCAGCAGTATTGGTACAATAGTACTGAGGAAATGCAATACTACTGGTACAATAGTACTGAGGAATGGCAGCAGTACTGGTACAATAATACTGATGAACTGCAGCAGTACTGGTACAATAATACTAAGGAACTGCAGCAGTAGTGGTACAATAGCACTGAGGAGGGGGCAGAGCCTGAATGGCTAACTGGTAGCAGCATTTTTTTAGAGCTCCACAAAACTAGTTCAAATAACAGGAAAATAATTCATTTCATCGAACAAAAAATATCCAACTATTATTGATAAACTTATGAACTAATAGTGTACTAATTTTGAAAGCTTTTTGTCAATATTTTCCTGTCAAATTAATCTGGAGACTACTATAACCACTTGGAAATGAGTAACTCAAAGAACTCACACTCTGAAACAGCCTTGAAGAAGGAAATCCAATTGATGTCCTCTGTACTGCAGGAGCTGTCATTGAAAATGGATAATTTTAAGGACAATCTTGAAAATCTAAAAGAGAACTGCCAAAAACAAACAGATATCTTTAAAGAATTATTACAGCAGCAACAAACAAAAATAATGGACATTGAAACGTCTCTCTCCGAGATAGATGGAAGGTTGAAGGAAAAAGAGAACCAAAGTGAATCTCTCTTACAACAAAATAGCTGGCTAATCAACAAGATAGATGATTTAGAAAACAGAGAAAGGCGCACAAATATTAGAATATTTGGTCTTCCGGAGAAAGCTGAGGGTGAGGACATTATTTTATTTTTAAATTCCTGGTTGCCGGAATTCTTAGACCTAAAAGAAGTACTGTCAAATGGCATAGAAAGGGCTCATCGAGCCATGGGAAACCTGTATCATCATCTCCTAATACTTCTCCTAGATCCAATGTAATAAAGTTTTTATCATACCTTGATAAAGAACTTATACTAAAGTCAGCATGGAGGAAAAGTCGTTTAAAGTATAAACACCAAATAAGATTCAATAATGACTATTCAACTAGAGTTCTAGGTTTAAGGAAGAAAGCATGGCCATTTGTAAAATTCCTGAAACAAAACAAAATCAAAGCTCAACTTGCATACCCTGCAAAAATCAAGATTCTTTACTCAAATGAAATGAGAACCTTCGACAACATAGAACAATAATATAATTACAATTCCAGAAGAAATGGACTGGTCAACATCTAACTCACTGAAAAGATCCCAAGAAAAAAATTCCTGGACTGATGTAAAGAAGAAGAAACAAAGAACTGAAATGAAAAATGTAACAAGTTTACATACTCTCAAAGATTCTACTAAAAAGTGAAATATATACTAAAGGAAACTGAAACCAAAACGTATGTACATTTACTTTTTTTAGTTGTCTCAATATGCATAATATTGTTTATAATTCTTCTGTTTTTCTTTTTTAATACAGTGATGCTTCAACTCTACTTACTACAGGATGAGGCTGCTTGTGTCAAATGGTTAGCACAACGACACTCATATCAAATTTAAATGTGTAATATTGTAGCGATTGTTTCCTTCAAAAAGCTCATTTTAATTACTTAATAGATTGTCTTGATGGGATATAATTGAGAACGGGAGGTGGGGAGAGGAAGGAGAAGAGCAGTGAATGATCTGGGTGTCTCCGTTAAGAAATACTGACATGCAGCTCATATAGATGGTTCGTAACCATCGGGTTTCATGTGGCTACAAGATATCAAGCAATAAGCAGCAGGTGTCGGTAAAAAATATAAACATAGTAGATACATAACTGATCGGTGTTGAACACTTCATTCTTTCAGTTTAAAAGCATCATTTTTCTTTTTTTTTCTTTACAAGAACTGTCTGACGAATAAATAACGGCTGTTTACAAGAAGCCGCAAGCTCATTTCACAGTCAAACACACTTGCGAACACATGAATAGCATCCTTGTAATCATTCAACACCACAGTAACACTAATAGCTTGCACTCATGCTCTACAAGGATACAATGATGTAAAAGAGAGAGAAAGAGGACATAATACAGTATAGTCTTACTAGGGAGAGAGTAAGAAAAAGGAAAAAAATAGTATGAACACATTCAGCTTTAGCGGACTACAACAATTATAAAATTCAATGTGAAAAAAGACCACTATACTAGTACACAAACTAAATCACTAAAATAGAAATATAAATAAGAACAGTTACTTTTACAGAGTGGTGAGTGGCAGGGATTCAGTGTATAAACTGTTAGTCAAGATACCAAGAGTTTTCACGTCAATACAGCTGTACACTTCCTGTTAGTCTTAAAGTGACAAGCACCCTCTAATATAGTCCTGATAACACACTGATTATTAATGCAGTTTCATGATATTTTACAGCTGACAACAGATACGATTTTAATTGTCCACAGCACTGACATAAAAAAGTAGGCTACATTATGTACGGTTAGTCACAGGCATAACAGCAGTCTGCTGCCAATCATAAACATGCTGAAAATCTCTCTTAGATTGATGTCTAACTCTTTAATAGATTGTATTTCAAAAGGAGAATTGACTTGTATATTGTAAAGCTCTTGGATAGACTCAGAATATTTAGTTGGAATAAATATGAAGTACTTTTTAATAAAAGTAATGATAAGTCAAAGCTAAACAATAGGAAGAAATAAGTCTACACAGTTCAGGAAAACACTGTATAATAACTCTGTAAGAGTTAGAGAAACATAGTCAAGTGATTTATTCTACAAATCTCAAATATGGAAATATGAGTCTGTATATGTCAATCTACAAATATGTGTATAAGCACAGAGATGAGCACAAAATAGTGACAATACACGAATATGTTTATCATCTACATGGCTAGATTTGACAATGTGCACATGTGCAAATACAGACATATTTTTAATTGATTCTAGCTATGCTTTGTATATTTTATTTGGAAACTTAATTTACTTTTTGTCATGCATAGAAACTCATTTACTGCACCATAGCTAAGCTGCACAACAAAGGAAATGCTACAATGTGCTTCAGTGGGCATTCTGAGTCTGATATTTTTTTAATCGGTAAGCTTATCCTAAATAAAAATATAGTTGGTTTAATAGTTTTTGCTGACAGAAAGTTAAAAATGTTACATTTGAATGAATAAATGAGATGGGTCTTATATAAAAAGTTTATAAAATGTTTCTTTGGCCTATAGTAAAATCTATGTATTAAACTTATGGGTTATATGAAAAGACAAAAGAAAACTAAAAATTGTAAGACTCTAATATGCATTATAAATTAGGGTTTATAACCAAATAGTCAAAGAAACATTGGATATAATAAGTAATTTATGAGTTTTAAATTATCTTGAACAATAACTAGTTTGCAGAGCTTACCATATGTTTACGCTAACAAAAATTATATGTTTTTTTTGTTTGTTTTTTTTAGTAAAAAACAATATCACAACTGTGTATATAATACAATTTCTTGATTCATGGGAAATTTACAAGCATATACCATTAAATGAATGTTTTTTTAATCTTAATGTATTTATGTAAAATAGATTTCATTACAATCAATATGTATTTGGAAACGATTTTATCTATCATCTACTATTAGATAATTAACTTGAACATTTGATGCATATATTACTATGTTAATAGTTTTGTCATGCACATATATAGAAAATCTATAATCACATCAGATTCAGAAATGATTCAGTAGTTGATATTAGTCAGTCACTATGAATGGTTCGATGAAAATAGTATATAATAAAATACATATTTGTGTCTTTGCAAATTGCTCATATACATAAGGGAGAGAGAGAAGGGGAAAAGAAGATGACAGAGCAATTGGATGTTGGGTTTAACTTATTTGAGATGAATATACTTCGCCATATGATTGATATGTTATTAAATGTTCATAATAAGGAATGTATTTATATATATGTATATAGCGTACAATTACTTATGCGTTTCACTATGTATATAATATGTAGAACCATAAATATCATTCAACATATACTAGTTTATAATTTCAAAGGTCTCTAAGAATACAAGAATGGAGCATGAGGAAATCTGTCTACCAAACATGAGGGTTAATCTGGTAGATATTTTGTTTATGTCTATCAGATTAGGAATGTATATCATTCCATGTGTGATGGCGGAAGGTTAAAAGAAAAGATTATATTAATCAAAATAATTTTACTTAAATAATTTTACACTTTTTATTATGTATCCTTACTGTAAGCCAGACACACAAACACTTGCATTGTTATTGCACGTCTTTACTAACACCATTTTTTTGTTCAATCATTTTATCCGCACACTCCGACTTTTCCATACTATATAAAATTAAATTCAACCATATACGATTCATATAAATGAGCATTCACTTATTTGTGCAGTTTGTCTTTTTTATACTCAACAAAAATTTCAATCAAATGAGTATTCAACCATTTGAGATGGAGCCATATTTGTATGAACGTGTGTCTGTCTGTCTGTAGATACAAGTCTATGTCAAACGCTTAAAATATCAAAGGTTCAGACAAGAGTAAAACAGTCTGAAGCACAAAGATTCAAATACACAGTACTTAGAATCACAGAGACTGTAAACAAACCAAAAACTACTGTTTTGCAGGGTGGGTGTTGTAACTGGTGTTGATGGAATTGAAAGCTGTAATGATGTGCTAATGGCTTGTATCTTTATTTTGCAGATGCCAATTCACAAACATTTAAAGATTATCACTTGTAAATATTCATGCAGTAGTGGTGGCTAGTGAGACTACTTTGAGTGTTGTGAATTGGTGTGTGGTTCACTACTAAGCCTTTTGAGCTGGTCTTCGAGTTTTTTGTCCTCTTTCAATGGTTCCTGGTTTACTTTGAGTGTTTATAGTGCTCTGTGCTATTGTGATATAGACCTCGGCTGTAAAAACAGATGTATTATGGCATACCTCAGTGATTCTTTTTTTATGTTAACCAAGAAGAAGAAGCACAACACAGCCAGATTATTTCTTCCATATTACTGCGGTGGTGGTGCTGCGGTAGCGTTGTCGCCTCCCAGTAAGACGCTGTCCAGTTTGATTCTCAGCTAGAGCGTCTTCTGCATGGAGACATGCATGAATGGGTGTACCTTCGTTGAAGGTTGTGCGCCAGAGCTGGCAACTCGGCACGTAAAAATCTACTGCCAATCATTAGCGGACTGGAGTTCTGCTGTGGTGACCCCTAACCGGGAAAAGCCGAAAGACACAACATTCGACACCTTAAGATCAGAAAAATGAAACTCGTGATTTTTTTTTTTTTTTTGCAACCGCAGACTGAAAGAAGAGACATTTTTGTGGAGGGAGACAAGTGTTTGACAAAACATATTTATGAATGTATTCCAGGAACCATTTTTGAGCAAATGCAGTTATTAGAAATGAACTTCACTGTTGCATTTAGCCAAACTGTTTCATCTCCCTTCTCAAAGATAAATGATCAGTGCAAATAAAAACTCTGAATTCACGGAGAAGAAAGTGTAATACAAAAATCATTGGTGTACAGTAAATTATTTTTTGTTTTAATTCTGTATTAAAATGCATTGCTAAAATGATTTCTCAATTCCATGTTAGATGTTTATATTGCTTGAGTACTCTAAAATGACATTAAATACAATAAGCCGGAAAAGGTTAGGGCAAAGTCAGAAAAAACACCATCTCTACTGCAGATTATGTTACCAATCCTGTAGGTTTTCTCTCACCCCAAGAGGAAACAAAGTTTGATTTTTTTCTGCAGAAAATATCAATTTCACAAATCAAGTGATGTAAGGTATTTATACTGTTGCAAAATGGGGTATAAATACTGAATTGTGTAGAGTAAAGCACCTGGTGTTGCAGAGATGGGAAACTGTGTCTTTTGCCCTGTATTTATATACAGTCATATCTTCTGATTGCACTAGGGGAGGGGTTGGCATTATCATTAAGGTCTTTACCTTACAAGTACAATATATAGCGTTTGATTCTGGCCTCTAGTTACTGGTTAGGCTTTCAATAGTCTGCATACTGATAGCCTAGTATTTACCTATGAGCCTATAAATGCTTAGTGGAACCTTCTATGCATGCATGTACATGATTATTGCATAACAGAACATGTCCAGATTTGCATAAATGGTTTTCTGTGTACCATCACTTTATTTGCTGGAAGAGCCCTTATTTGCCAGAAAAAAAATAATTCAAGGCAGACTATTCATGCTGTAATAAATGTGAGGTTACTGTTTAGCATATGCACTGGATTATCATTTATTGAGTAGTTCAATGCTGGAAATACATATGCGACCAATGGAATTTATTATATTCCTTGAAAGATAATACAATCCGATGGTATGGCCATATGTCAGTACAGGTCAACAGGCACTGGTTCCCATCTCTGTAAAACCAGGTCCTTATCTATTGACAGAATAACAAAAACATCTGTGCTGGTATTGAGATGTAGACAGATTTTGCAAAGCAAGAAGGATCTCTACCACTGTATTTTAACATCAGGAGAACTGGATTTATTCATCTTGTTGCAGAAGGCATTTGCCTAGTCTATATGACTTGGGAAATACACAGAATGATTTTCAGTGTACATATTTTATAGGCCAGAGGGCTCATTAGTTAGTTTTCTGTTTTATTCTGTGCTGCTATATATTTTGCACACTTGCATGGGTTAGCAGTGCCCTATGCAATAACAAGCACCTAGAAAGCAAAATTTGCCTGTACAATGGTCCATAAAACTGTTCCCTGTAAAGTAGCAATACAGAGCTAATACTTTGCGCACCGACCATCTTAGAGCAGACAGTTGGGTATTGAGTGGAAATACCTACAGATTTAGCAGAATTCAGTATTGTCTAAACATTAAAGTTAGTAGAATTTAGTACTGTTTAACAAAATTTGCCCTGATAAAGCACCCTTATTAGGCTTAACCAACAAACCACCCTTAATAACTTTTAAACCCCAATTCACCACCCCTTTGTACCTCACCAATCAATGGACTGGACAGTATGAATATGCAACTTTCTGACCTCTCTGTAGCCAGCGTGGTGAATATGAGACAATGTAGCAATTGTCTCATGTTTACTGACAATAAAGAAACAGACAGTATGCAAGGGGTGTACTTATACAATGACAGTGGAGGCTAAGCTCTCTCACACATATGCACATCATGTTGTCAAAACCATGCACACTACACCCACCTCACAATATACACATAGACTAATGTATGCTGAGGCACTTAAAAGTAATCTTCCTAAACAAAGATCACCTAGACCATGCATACTGTCACGTGCAGTGGAGCCCAAACGCTAAGCCCCTAAGGCAAGCAAACATACTTCTCCAGATTCTTGTCATAGGGCACTCCATTGTAAGATATACAGATGTCCCTTTAACCAGGCTGAACAAGGAGAAAATAACTGTTAGTTGCTTATCTGTAGCCAAGATCCACAAAATCATGGAGCCATTCAAGTCACTATATTACAAGTATCAGTATGATTCCATCATAGTCCATGTAGGTGTAAATGACTTGAGCTGCACCTCCCTGGACTATATGAAAATAGACATTATTGAGCTTTCAGACTAGGTATCTCAGGGTGGTATGAGCCTAGCACTGAGCAGCATATTACCATCATCAAGGATAATGCCACAATGTTGTTGTGTCTTTCGGCTTTTCCCGGTTAGGGGTCACCACAGCGGAACTCCAGTCCGCTAAATTATGAGCAAAAAATTATTGACTTCAACAACTGTTTGTCTTTCTGGTGTCATTCTGTGGGGGTGCAAAATTTGTCATCTTGGAAGGACGTGGTTTGCCAAGGATGGTCTGCACATTTCCCTTCTGGGCTTTCGAATACTGGCTAAAACCACCCTCATAGTGACTTTTTGCAATGCCAACTTGACAAAACAAACAACATAGCAAAATCAGCTCAACTGAACCTCAAGATGCTACTGCTCAATGCCAAGAACCTAAGTAAAAAAAAAAAAATACGCATCCTCCAAGCCCTCCTTACACTCGAGAATATATTCATCTGTGCAGTTACAGAGACATGGCTTAAAGCAACAAAGAGCACCCCTGCAGTGTGAAATTTCAGTGCTTTCCACACTTTTAGACCAGTAGTTGCAGACAAGGGCTGAAGGGCTAGGTGTTTCAACATACAACAAGCATACCTCTGTGGTGGTCAGACAAGATGCTGTGCTGGAGTTCCTCCACATGCAAATCACCATAGACAAACTCCTGTTCCATATCCCAGACAGCTATTGGTCATCCTCCACGTCCCAAGATGTTCACAATACATGCTTGGAACCACTGGAGAAACTTACTATCCAACCCGACATCTTATTCATGGGGTACTTTAATTACCCTTCTATTTACTGTGAATCCTACATGGCCTCAAACCTACAGGCACAGAGATTTCTGGATTTTGTAAATACAAACACCCTTGACCAAATAGTGAATACACCCACTAGACACTCCAACATAATGACCTCGTACTCACAAATATGGGAGAACACTGCACCCTGCACCCCAATGTCTCCTCCTCTATGGTAAGGTCCAACCATAAAGCTGTCTCCTTCAAAATCAAAATCAGCTCTGTAATCCGATTAAAATCAGTAACAGTTAGGAAGTAGGCCAAGGCAAACTGTTATTTATTAAGTGAAAGAATGTCAAAATCCAATGACCCTTCAAACCCCAAGAATACAGCAGCCTGCGCTGAATTACTGTCAGAAACTCTGTACAGCCATGACAGTGGCTGCATAGAGGCTGCTGTACCTACAAGAAGTAAGTCCAGGACTAGCCTCAGGAACAAATTGTGCTGGTGGCATCCCAAATTAAATAGGATACACCACAAAAATAAATAAAAAAATTAAAAAAATGGCTAAATTCAGGAAGGGTAATTCCCATAAAGATGAAAACTCTCATCAAATTAATCAGGCAACTAAGACAGCTAATTAGATGAAGAAAAGCCAGCTCTGAGGCTAAGCTAGCTGCTCAGGAGAAGGATAACCATAAGGCCTTCTTCAGCTATGTCAAAAATGTCAAGGGCAGCACATAACAGTGTGCTGAACTGGTGGTTAATGGTGCCACATTCACTGAACCTGGCAACATAATGTCACAAAATAAAAAATCTGGTACTGGAATGCTGAAACACAATAACTCCTCGGCTCGGACAGTGAACACAAATTTATTGCCAAAAACAGAAGTACAGGAGAACAATCAATCCACCAAAACTAATGGTTAAGTGCTTTCATCTGACTATTGCAGACTTCATCAGAACAACACCAGGTGGGGTGGTTCTGCATCCATTAAATACACTTTTAGGCGCCAAAAAATTTTTCCAACATATTAACATTTAAAGATATAGCCTAATATTATTTAAAAAACATACAACTAGTGTATTAAAATCAATTAACAACTCATATCACCTATCAATATTTGACATATACTATCCCAAATGTTATATAGATACTATATGCCACATACAAATACATACAACACATGAAATAACATGAAAATATGTACATGAAAAAATATATACAGAATAATATATATAAAAAACTTCACAAAATATGTGACTCTAAACAATTCCTAATGATGAAAATTATGCATCATATAATTATCAACAGTTCTTATAAAAATCACTAATTCTTATAAAAAACAATAAAAATTTTTGTTTTGTACATTATCCATAACTAACCATGAGGGTAAGATATCCATACAAAACCAACTAATCTTAAAATTATATACAACCATTTATCTGGATAATCAAAATGTGTATGTAAAAGAAAAATTCGACACTAGGCCATAATCAAACATGGTGTCTAGGCCAAAATCAAAAATGGTTTAATGCTAATAAAATCATTGATACCCGGAGGTCTAGTGGCATCTGTGAGTATCTGCCATTTACTCTCCTACATAGCCAAAAGGGCTTTGACATTTCCTCCATACAATGTAATGCCAACCTGATCAATGATGGCAAATTTAAAATGATATGTGTCACCACTTTTAAATATATGTTGGTAAAGGGCATTCTTCTTATCTTTAGTTCTAATGCTGTAAAGATGGTCATAGATACGTCGCCTCAGCTGTCTCTCAGTTTTTCCTATATAAAATGCGGAACATGTGACACATGTTGCTATGTAAACTACAAATTTAGTATTGCAATTGCCCCCCCTACACTGGATGTATGTCTTGTTGAAATCGTCCAATTTGTAACCCTCAACTTCATTCATTACACAACATTGGTTACATGCGCCACATTTTCTGGTTTCTTTAATCTTCTCTTTTTTGTCGTATGTATTAGATTTCAAAATCCTTTTAATATTGAAACCCGTCTTATAAACAAACCTAGGATACGTACCCAATACCTTAGTTAATTCATCATCACTAGTTATCAAATTCCAATGTTGCTTAATAATATTTTCAATATATTGTATTACTGGAGAGTACATTAACACACAAACTCTATTGCTATGATCCACACTTGTTTTATTTACCTGTAATGAAACATTGCATCCTAAATATCCGAGTAACGGTACATACTTTTTACCCCACTCATTACCAACGTACCTAACAACGTCATTCAATAGGGGTTCAGGATATCCTCTAACACTAAACATTGACTTGATAAAGTCTAGTTCTTTAATCATTATTGCTCTAGTGGATGACATACGGGCTGCTCTAATACACTGCCAATTGAATACGTTTTTGAATACGTGTTTTGGGTGATTACTGCTGAACTCTAAATAATCATTAGAAAAGGTCTCCTTTCTGTGTATACGCGATACAAACCCTCCATCACCATGACTGATGTAGGTGTCTAAGTATGCTATACCACTGTCATTGATGGTATAACTGAATTTTAAAAAAATCAGTTGTATTATTAATATAGTTGATAAAGGAATTAATCTTATCAACAGGGCCATTCCATAACACAAATAGATCATCCAAATACCTCGTATAGTAAGTAATATGTTGAAAAAAATCACATTTAAACAAAAACTTGGATTCCCATTCGAGCATAACAAGGTGAGCAAATATGGGAGCACATGATGCTCCCATAGCTACTCCCCTGGTTTGCCAAAAAAAATTCACTCTCAAAATGTATATAATTATGATCTAACACTAATCCCATCATGTCAGTAATGAGACAGATTTTATCCCAATCCATATTGGAATATTTCCTCAAACTATTACTGAAATATTCTAACCCCCTCTCTTTGGGAATGCATGAAAATAAATCAATGACATCAATGGTGATGTAAATAAGGTTCCTCCTCCATATATGAGATGTCAGATGTCCTAAAAACATCCAAGAATCCTTAATTAAATGGGTAATATTGTTATACACTGGCTTAACCCATTTGTCAATGGCGACACCCAAAGGGTATGTTTTAGACTTGCTTCCCAATATAATAGGTCTAAAAGGGGGGCATGCCAAATTTTTATGGACTTTTGGGATTCCTATGATGGTAGCTAAAGTAGGAAATTCAACTTTCAAATATTGATAGATGTCACTAGTAATTCTATGGTCAATCAGGTATTCTTCAAGTGCTAATAAATCTATTCGCTTATAACCGATATTTATTTAATTGAGGGAAATAGCTTCATAGTTACCAGATTGATATAATATATTGTATATTTCATTAATATAATCCATTTTATTATATAGCACAATCCCTCCCCCTTTATCGGGTTTCATTACCCTGACCTCATTATTCTTCACCAATGTATATAAACATTTACGTTCACCTTCAGTTAAATTGTCCTTAATACATGATGTGATGTTCTTGTCCGTCTTATATAATTTATAAAACCTATAAATATCCTGACTTACCGTTTTTTCAAAACTTGCTACAACCAAATTACTATTGGGTATATATGTGCTTTTCTTCTTAAGTACACCCAGCTCACTTATATTATGATCATGATCTGTTTGTTTAAACTGAATGGCTAAATATAATCTCCGACAGTATAATTTAAACTCCGTTTTTACATCCACCAGATTAAAACCCACAGTAGGTATAAATTTCATCCCTTTCGCAAACAACATATAAAATTCGTCAGAAATGTCAACATTCATGTAATTGAATATTTTAAACCCTTTGTGGGTATGAATAATCTTGTCTACACCACTGTATGATGTTTCACGTATATCAACTTCACTATCTTGACTTGATATTATGCCAAATTGCCCATTGCCCAATTCATTTGTATTTGTTTCATTACCACCAATGTCTATCCCTGGCCTACTTATCTCATTCTCTTGTTCCTGGGTGTATATGAATTTTTTTTTTTGGGGGGGGGAATCTGCCGCCTCCAAAATTCAAATCCCTGTCCACTTGTCTACCATCGTTCCTATGATTCCTTTCTACATCCACTTCCCGATGGTCCTTAGGCCAAATATATGCCCTATTATTGGCATATTGCTCCACATCACGAGCTATTTTTCTACTTTTCCTCTGATATATATTTTTAGCTTTCTGATCTGCTACAATAAACTGTTTGTCATGCAAATTGTTCCACTGAGGGAACAATTCATTGCTAACTATCTCATGGTTCAATTTGTCCACTTCCTGTACAAGCTGGGACAGTTTTTCATCATTTTTCTTAACTAACATACTCATGTAACCATATCCAAAACTATCAAACAACTGATTAAACTCCCCCATAGTGTCATGGTTCAATTCCAGCCCCATAGGTAATTTAAAAAATCTAATGCTTTTAGGAAAAATCTTCATAGCAATACATTTAGTAAAATAAGCATTTTCAATTTTTAAATTTTTAATTGACAATAACTTTTTTTCCAAATGAATAAATCATGTCCTTAATTGAAGAATTAGAACCACTTGCAGGTCGCCCAACAGCATAACCAACATCATAACCGACATGTTTAGTGAAATCATATTCATCATTTAAAAAACAATCCAAATAGTCATTGTCTGCTCCACTTTTAGATTTTTCCATGCCATATGTTCTAAGCTTCTTTAATTGGTTATTGTTATTGCCCTTGTGGAAATTGGGACTTGAATAATTAGTAATAAAACCAGTACCTTTAGTATTGTCCATGTGTGTCCTGGCAATAGCTGAATATGTTTTTAAAGTCATCAGGCATTTGGAACGCGCCCCAAGTCATTCTGCCTCATCACGTGCATGAAAGAGACTAAAATCAAATGTGAACTCATTTGTTGAAATATTACTTGTGTTAAAATCCTTATTGCGACTAGGAAAGCATTCATAAGACGAAGGATTCCCTTCATCTACACATTTGCCTTGCCCATTTGGCATCTCAGTTTGAGTACTAGTATCCACTCGAGTGGCAACTGCCACATTGACAACAGAAGGAGCCTCTCCCCCGGATAGCGTTTCTTGCTGCTTGTCCCTCAATTTGACTGCCTCGGCCAAGTTTAGAGCTGTAAATGTATGACCCCACTAAATCAAGCAACTGGGACACTTCCCCCTTCAATAAAGAAATCTCTGACTGGATTTTTAAAATCTCTGCCCTGTCCGACAGAGCCTGAGGATCTTTGTTGATGCTTTCCATACCAGACACAACCAATGCACATCAACACAGCAACAACCTGGCAATATAGCAAACCTGTTAGCGGACAAACTCAGTTCCAACTTTACCCCCCCCACACCCCTGTCATCCACAATCATTCCCCAAGAAATATCCTCAGACATAACCACTCCAACTATAACTAGGTAGCATGCACTGGCTGTGCTCACTAAAGCCAAGAACATGGCCTTAGTGGGCCCCAGCAACATCCGAGGATATTTCCTGAACAGTCTAAAATATGATTTATTAGGACCTCTGGAGTCATTATTTAACTATAGTCTTAAAACAAGCTTTGTGCCACATGAATAAAGGACTGCAACAGTCATCCCTCTTCATAAGGGAGGACCTTCAACAGATCTTGGAAACTACTGACCCATTAGTATGACTAGCCATGGAAAGAACTATTATGGAAATTATCAACAAGGACATAGACCTCTAGACATTGGATCCATCCCAGTTTGGTTTATTCAAAGGAAGGTCATGCTTACTGAATCTCATAGACTTCTTTAAAAAGGTTACTAAGGCAGTGGATGAGAGGAAGACAGTGCATAATGCCTACCTAGATCTGACTAAAGCATTTGATACAATACCCCACACGAGCTTTGTAAAGAAACTTAAGGAACTAGGTATAAACCCCTTTATAACACTCTGGGTAGCTAGCTGGCTCACTGGTAGGATCTAGGAGGTTAGAATTGGTGAGGCCACTTCTAGCAAGAGGCCAGTCACCAGTAGAGTTCCCCAGGTCTCTGTGCTAGGCCCAGTCCTCTTTAATATCTACTTTTCAGATGTCAAAGCCAATGTCAAAGGCCTCTGGTTAATCAAGTTTGCAGATGATTGCAAATTGGAAGCAGTCAATGAATCCCCACAAGACGAGAACACCCTTCAGGAAGGTCTAACGCAAAGACTTGGTGCCAAAGCCATGGCTTAAAAGTCAATACCAAAAAATGCATTATAATACCTTTTAGGAAGTTACCTACTTTTGGGAAGTAGGTAACTACATCATCAATAAAATACCTCTAACAGCTGATTTAATAATCAGGGATCTGGGAACTCATGTAGGTAGCAACCTAGCATTTGCCCAACATGTGTCCAAGGTAGTGAGAAAATCCTTCTATGCTGCTCAGCTTATAAGCTAAGGCATGGCATGTAGGTCCAAAGATGTTATCATACTACTGTATTTGGCCCTCATCATATCCGTCATATAGTATAATGTCCCCTTTGGTATTTAACTGACCAGACCCATACAACATCTGGAACATCCACAAAGGCTCCTTACAAAAAGAATACAGACAATAAACACAATGGCCTACACCATAAAAATCTACTGCCAATCATTAGTGGACCAGAGTTAAAGCCAAAAAAGTAATAGGCACATACACACGGAACTTAAATTTGTATGCAGCTCCTTTGAGCTTTTTGTTTACTATTTTTTACATATTTCAATATCCACGCAAAATCCTCATTTAAAGTTTAGCACATTTACTGAAAAGTCGATTAAAACTATAAACATTATAGACATCCCCCGGGCACAGTATATGGTAAGTGAAGCTTGACAAAATCAGTTTGCATGTGAGTAATTCTGAGTTTGCTGCCACCACCCTTGTATATATGTTAAGCACTTTTTGATCTTGGGCAATAAATTAAACAATAGGTGATAGCAGAGGTGAAAATTGCCATATTAACATTGATGAGGCATTAATTACATTGTTTTCTTTTTTCTTACTAATATTGATATCATTGAATGACAAAATGAAATGATTGGCTGTTTAAAATGTATTAATTCATTAAGTGTTAGCATCTAACTGTAGCTTCCTTATAATAATCTTGGTATCTGCAGTTCACAGTGGGAGAAGAGGAGGCATTCACTAAAATTGCTGATATAGTCTGGTTCCCTTAAACTGGTCTACAACTCATTTTCAAGTAAGTTTTCCATTACAGATATGCATGGACTGTTCTGCGCTTTTGTGGAAAGAAGTCCAATAGAATTCTTGACAGGGCTCTCACCATCTACCATTTGCACTGCAAAATATACACCAAAAGGGTGGTTACTTCTTTTTGTTTTGCCTTTTCTATTCTCAGATGCCCATCCAATATGCTACATTCTCTAATGTGGCTTGGGTAGTCCAAGTTGTTTCATAATTGTGGCTGTGTCTCAAAGAAGTACCATCCCACAGATTTTATGCAGGTCGAGGCATGGTTTCATTGACTGACAGGTGGTACTGTAACAGAGGTAAATCACAGGCCATGAGATATCCATAAATTATACCAGCTACTTTTTTTTATTTTGTGTCTTGCTCTTCTTCTCTGGATGGCTGACCATGAGCTCCTGCTAGTGTTTCTCCTCACCTGCAGAGTTCCTGAAGCTGATATTTATATTCCAAGTCCTTTTTAAGCAGCAATATTTGTGCAATTTTCCTGAAATATTTCTTAGACCATCAGACGTAGCCATTTTATCAAGTTGTGATTTATGGGAAATAAACCAATCTAGACTTAGATCAGCTTCAATACAAAATGTATTATTCTTTGTCTGTTGAAGAATGGTGCTTAAAACTGTTTTAAGTAAAGCAGCAGAGAGGGGGATGGGATATAGCCAACAAGTTTGGGACATCATTAAAGGTGGAGGCCCTTTTTGCTATCAGGGTGGGAGAGAGATTGTCATCAGTTTTTATAAACAACATAGCACCACCCCATGGGAAGAACATGGTCTGCTGTCCATCTTTCTCCCTCTCTTTCTGTATATATATATATATATATATATATATATATATATATATATATATATATATATATATATATGGGTCTACTTTAAAACACCGACATGCAAAACACTGACGACGAGAAAACTGAGACCGGAAGTTCGACAACTGAGATGACCGACAGTTTAAGAGCACGATGCTGAGAACACCAACATGTTAAAGTAAGTGTGCGATAGTGACAGACTTTAGGGTCAGGGGCAGGTTAAGTGAGTTAGGGTTAAGGTGCGGGTAAGGTAAGTGTGCGATAGTGACAGACTTTAGGGTTAGGGGTGGGTTAAGTGAGTTAGGGTTAGGGTGCGGGTTAGGTGAGTATGCGATAGTGATGGACCTTAGGGTTAGGGTTTGGGTTAAGGTTAGTGCATAGATAGTTGTGTATATAAGGTTTAGTGTAGGTTTGTAAGGATTTTGTTGTGCTTGTGTTGTGTGCCTGTGTGTTTTTCGGAAATGGTATTTGTTTTGTTTTGTTGATTGTCGGGATTGTGGTTTGTCGGGCATGTGAAGTTTCATGCTTTTAAACTGTTGGTCATCTCAGTTGTCGATCTTCCGGTCTCGGTGTTCTTGTCGTCGGTGTTTTGCGTTGCATGTTGGTATTTTAAAGCAGACCCATATATATATATATATATATATATATATATATATATATATATATATATATATATATATATATATATATATATTTTTTTTTCGTTTAAAATATATACATTTTCTTTTATTTTCTTCTTTTAAAGGAAATTAGGTAGGGAAGTTTGGCCCCCCCCACACCCCCAATGTGGTGGCCTGTGCCTCCCACCCGCACTCCCCTACCTTTATATATCAATTCCAGGGTTGCACGACTTTGGGGAGGGGGACAACTCCCTGTTAATTGCCAAGAATACTGGTTTTCTCAGTTGTAGCACTAAAATCTGAACCCCTGTGACAAGCACTTGCTCTTGAACTTGCTGGAAAACACTAGGAAGCCTTAAACTGATACAAGCACTCAACTCTCCTTGTTAAAAAGGAGAAATTAATCATAGGCACTAAACAGCTTATAATTGCAAAGTACCTTGCAAAGGTAAGGGAAAAGAGCTCTTGTACTTTAAAAAAAGGACCTAAACAGGCATGTCCTAGGGTCAGCTTCCAGTGATTTCTCCTGTCCACCTGGTGAATCTGGGCATACTGGGGCAATGCAGCAATTGCCTCATGTACACAGACAGCCCTCTCCTCCTACTACCCAACACTACAACCTGCAAGAGATGCACTTACATAGCCAAACTGGTAGCAAAGTTCTCTCCAGCCAAGACTGTGCTAGACAGTCAAGAGGAGAAAGTTAACACCTGCACTACACCTCAAGCAACACATAGCTCTTCAAAACCCACACCATCAACACCCACACATAGTAACACTAAACCCACATATATGGAGGTCCTTAACATTAACTTTCCCAAGCAACAAGGACCTGCGAAGCTGAAACGCAAACAAACACCAGTCACAACCAAAGTAACACATAGCTCACAACACCAGTGTGCCACCCAACAACAGCCCCAAAGGCAAGACAATGTACCCAACACTTTAGTCATAGGTGCCTTTATAGTCAGGCACACTGATGTCCCACTCACCAGGCTGAACAAGGAGAAAATTACAGACAGCTGCCTGTCAGGTGCTAGGATCCGCCACATAATGCACACACTCAAGTCACTCCACAACAAGTACAAATACAACTGTCATTGTCCATGTTGGAGTGAATGACTTGAGACGTACCTCCCTGGGCTACATGAAAAGAGACATGGAAGAGCTCACAGATCATGTGGCCCAGGCAGGTATGACCTTAGCCCTGAGCAGAATCCTGCCTTCACCCAGAATGATACCACAATATAACGACAAAATGATTGACTTTAACAATTGGCTAAGCTTCTGGTGTCATTCAAAGGGGATCCAGTATCTGTCTGCCTGGGACGACATGATCGACAAACCATGATGCTTTGCCAAAGATGGTCTGCACCGGTCACACCTGGGATTCAGGTTACTGGCTAAAGCTCTCGCCACCCCTATAGTGCCTTTTTTAGGCAAGGTTTAAAGGACAAAACCACCACCGTAACAGATACAAGCATGCAAAATCTGAAGGTAATGCTACTCAATGCTAGAAGTCTATACCTCAAAATGCACTCTCTTGAGGCACTCCTAAAAATGGAGAACATCGATATCTATCTAGTAACTGAGACCTGGTTCAAGGCTCCAGAGAGCACCCCTGCAATACCAGGCTACAACTCTTACCACACTTTTCAGCCAGCAAACCAAGACCGAAACACTAAAGATGGAGGAGTGTCCATATTCACCAAGGATATTCACACCTCCAGGCTAGTTACCCAACACAATGCATCTGAAATTCTCCAGGTGCAACTAAGGCTAGGTAAGACTGCAATCCAAATTGTAGCTTGCTACAGATCCCCCACCATTCCCCAAGATTCTCACTACACCTTTCTAAACATACTGGACAATATTAAAATACAGCCAAACACACTAATACTGGGTGATTTCAACTACCCTGCCATTAACTGGGAAAACTACTCGGGTACCAACACCTTTTCCCAACGGTTCTTGTAATTCATAAATTCCAATGCCCTGGATCAACTAATCTATTGTCCCACCAGGGGCTCCAATATCCTAGACATGGTCATTACCAACATGGGAGATTAGATGCTCCACACCAGTGGTCACCCCCTCATTGGTTAGGTCTGACCATAAGCAAATCAACCTTGACATCCACATCCTACCCCCATCCCCCAGTAAGGAAACCTCCGTAAAAAACTTCTCCAAAGCCAACTTCATGCTACTCAAGTCAGAAGTGACAAACTTCATGACACCCATGCAGTTGGGAGCTGAAAGTTCGACTGCTGAATCCTACACTAAGGCACTCTACGAGCACGTCCACTTGATCATGGATCGTGCCATCCCAAATAGAACCAAGATGCTCTCCTCCAAATAAAGGAAGCCAATCTGGTGGTCCCCTGCCATAAACAAACTATACAACAGAAGAAAGAAACTGTTGCAGAAAAGAGGAAAATCCTAGGATGCAAAAAACTCCCTTACCAGCCTCAGTAAGAAGCTGAGATCCCTCATAAAATCCTCCATAGCTAGTTACAAAAATAAAATTGCCAAAAATTCCACAAGGCATTCTATAGTTATGTCAAGAATCTAAATGGCAATGCTCAGATATGCTCACAGCTACAACAGAATGGCACTAAATATACTGATCCCAAGGATATTGCCAATATCATGGCAGATCGATTTAGTGCAAACTTCACCCCCCTCACCCCCTAAAGAGCCCATCTCAATACCAAAAGATTGCCAAATTCTGGTAATCATGGCCACACAGGTAGAAACCGCACTCTCCAAAGCTAAGAATACAGCATCCATGGGACCAGATGACATCCTGGGCTGTGTACTACATGAACTACAAAATGAACTGGCACCTCTCCTAAGTGTCATGTTTAATCATAGCCTCACCTCAGGCTTCATGCCCATTGAGTGGCGCACAGCTACAGTTATCCCACTCCACAAGGGGGGATCCACCTTGGATCCATGGAACTACCATCCCATCACTCTGACAATCCTGATCTGCAAAGGCATGGAACACATTATCATGGAACTTTTTAACAAAGACATTGGCAACCTTCAAACACTGGGCCCCACTCAGTTTGGGTTTGTGAAGGGCCGATCCTGTCTCCTGAACCTGACTGACTTCTTTGAATCAGTCTCCAGAGCTCTGGATGAGGATAAGGTGGTCCACACAGCCTATCTGGACCTCACCAAGGCCTTCAACACCATCCCCTACTCTGGAATCATAGATAAACTTACTAAGCTGGGTATAAATCCCTACATCACTCGATGGGTTGCCAACTGGCTTACTGACAGAACCCAGACGTAAAAGTAGCCGACTCCAAATCCAGCTCCAGACAAGTGACAAGTGGAGTACCTCAGGGTTCAGTCCTGGGACCGCTCTTGTTTGGCATCTACTTCTCTGAAGTATAGGCCCACGCTAAGGGACTCTGGCTAACAAAGTTTGCAGATGACTGCAAACTGGGAGCCATTATTGAATCCCCAAATGATGTGGATATTCTACAAAAGGGCCTTACAAAAACAGATGCTTGGTGCCAGAGCCATGGGCTCAAGCTTAATGCCAAGAAATGTATAGTTATCCCCTTTGGGGAAAAAAAAGTACCATGAATTACCACATAGGTGGCAATACATTAAACACTGAAAGATGTGATGAGAGACTTAGGGACACAGGTGGACAGTAGTCTCACCTTCGATAACCACATTGCCACACAGTCAGGAAATCCTTCTATGTGGCACACCTCATCACTAAGGGCTTTTCATCCAGAAAAAAGGAGGTCATTGTCCCACTGTACTCATCCCTCATTAGACCCATTATAGAGTACAATGCCCCATTTGGTATGTATCTCACAAGACATCTGCAACAGCTGGAAAGGCCACAGAAATACCTCACTAAAAGAATCACAGGCCTAAAGCAGATGTCATATGCTGACCATCTAAAAAAACTCCAGCTATACTCTGTGGTATATTGCCTACTCAGAGGTGATCTCTGCTTAACATACAAGGCCATGTCAAACCCTGAGCTGTTGGACATGCTCCACTTAAAGAAATCACAATCCCGCAGAGCCACACATTCCAGGAATCTAAACCTTGTCATTACAATGAACAAAACATGCTGGAGGGGTAGGTTCTTGACTCAGAGACTCCCCATACTCTGGAATAGACTGTCCATACATGTCAAGCAAAGTGCCTCCTTGGCGCTCTTCAAAAGGAATCTTGATAATTGGATAGGAGATAGGAAATTCACCCGAGGGATCACATCAGTCGCCCTGCTAGACAGGGGTCCAGGGAAGTAAATATTGCGGGAAGAAATATCTAGGAAATTGTTATGGCTAGGCTTGTATAGGCCCTAGGTACGACAGCCTAGTACCAACCTATGAACCTATGAGACTGCGACATTTGGAGATCAAAGAAAATGAGAGACTGTAGCATTTGGAAATCAAAGAAAATGAGAAACTGCAGCACATTGAGGCTGAAGAAAAGGAGAAGCAGTGACATCACAACAGAGAGATGTTGACTCTTCATCAGGGTCTTGGAGGTAATGGGGAAGGGAATAACTGGACCACAGAAGTAATAAATATCAGTAAATTTCTTCAACAACTTGCAGAGGGGGATGACTTTGATAGTTTTATTCATATATTTGAAAGAGTATGTAAACAGTATAATGTTGACCCAGAGCTCTGGGTACTGTTCCAGAACCCCTTACTCCATGTTAAAGCTCTAACTGCTGTTTCTAAATTGTGCAATACTGTTTGTTTAAACTATGATAGAGTAAAACAATGTTTATTGAACTGTTATAAGTTAACACCTGAAGCATATAGAAAAGAGTTTCATGAGCATAGACACATGGCAGATGAAATTGTATGTGATTATATTGCTGAGTTAAGCACTTATTTTCATAGGTAGGTGAGTGGGAGTGAAGTCACCACTTTTCAAAGACTGGCAGACCTTTTGGTGAGGGAACAAGCCCTTTGCACTTTGCCTGAGGACATGAGAATCTGGTTGGCACACCAAGAATTTAACTCTGCAGATCAGCCGGGAAAAAGGGGATCTCTACTTATCAGGCATGGTATTACTGCACAAGAAGGGGATACCTAGAGCTGCACATGGATATGAGGGAACCCATGGTGGGTGGCCTAAACCACCCCAACAAAGTCTACCAGTAACAGGGGAAAACACTAGTTCAGGTGCGTGGGCAGGATCAGTGGTTAGATGTTTTGAATATACCCAAAGGGCCAAGTAACATACAAATGTTCACTGAAGCAAGGTGGGGAACAAAAGGTGAGGGAGCCAGCAAGTGGGAATAACAGTATGCCAGTGGTAAGTTGTCTGGAGACAACAGGGTTACCAAACTATCACCAGAGATTATATCTTATTTTACTGGACGGAAAACACTCCACTGCTAAGGGAGACAGCCTCTGACATAACCATTGTGAAGCCTGCAGTGGTTAATGAGGAACAGTACTTGCTTGGGCAGTCCACTTCAGTCAGAGGTTTAGGAAGGACCCCATTCCAAATGCCTTTAGCTAGGGTTCACCCTGAATGGGAGGATGGAAAAAGAAGCAAGCAAGTAGGTATGTTTGAAAATATCCCTGCAGATGTCTTGATAGGGAATGATTTTGATAATGCAGTACCTTGTGTGCATGTAGTTACACGTAGTCAGGCTTGGAGACAGGCATGTGTGTCTGGTAGCCTGAGGGAGACCTCCAGACAGACCCCCACAGCTGAAGCCAGGGCTGGTGAGGATGCTATTTCAGGGAGGGAGCTACGCTGTAGTAGTGAGGCTACTGGTGAGCCACAACTGCTGGTAGGTACTGACGTTCCTTTGGACAGAGTGACTGCAAAGGCAGAAGTGAGTGGTAGTACCCAGGCTGACAGTGAGGCACCACTGTCAGGGGATACCAGACTTCCTGTGGAAGGGGAGCTGGAAAGAGTCACAAAGATAGAGATGAGACAGGCTCAGGTCTTGGACCCTCCACTAAAAGGCTTGAAGGAGGTAGCTAGGGAGGCACCTGATTCTCAAGGAAAGAGAGAGTCTGAACATTGGAATAAAGGTTAGTTTATAGAGGGTAGACCCCTGAGGGAGGGCTAGAGGGTGAGATAATACAGCAGTTGGTAGTGGCTAGAGCCTACTGTCTGGCACTTCTAGCCATAGCCCATGACATTCCTTTTGCAGGTCATATGGGCATAAAGTGTACCAAGTTACATATTATGCAGAACTTTTATTGGCATGGGATTGCAAGGGATGGTACAGGGTACTGCAGAGCCTGTGAGCAGTGCCAAAAAGTTGGCAAGGCAGGAGGTAAAGTCAAAGCTCCTTTGAGGCCTTTGCCTGTGATTGAGGAGCCATTTCAGAGGATCGCTATGGATATTGTGGGTCTCTGAATACACCAAGCTCCACAGGGAAGAAGTATATCCTGGTGGTATTATATTATTGTGCTAGACACCCTGAGGTGGTGGCTGTGGCCTCCATTGAGGTAGAGAAGGTGGAAGAAACTTTGTTAGAGATTTTCAGCAGGGTAGGTTTCCCAAGAGAAATACTGACTGACATAGGTACCTATTTCATGTCAGATCTGCTAGCTTGTCTGTGGAGTGCTGTGGTGTGAAGCACCTAAACACCACCCTCTACTATCCTCATACTAATGGTCTTGTGGAAAGGTTAAACTCTACACAACGACCATGCTACATACACTGGCAGACCAGTTTAAGAGAGAGTGGGACAAATATTTGCCCCACCTGCTGTTTGCATACAGAGAGGTACACCAGGAATCCACAAGTTTTTCACCCTTTGAGTTGCTGCATGGGCATATGGTTTGTGGGCCTTTAGATTTGATTCTTGATGAGTGGGAAAATGAGTTTGAATATCACCAGGAGTCTGTTGTGGCATATGTCCTAAACCTCAGGACAAGACTTAAGGAGCTCATGGTCTTGGCCCAGGAGAACCTGGCAGGAGCCCAATAGCAGAAAAATGTTTGATATGGCAGGAATGCTCGAGCCCAAGATTATGCTGTGGGACAGCAGGTTATGGTTCTCATTCCAGCTTGGGAGGGACCCTTCAAAGTGGTAAGAAAGGTCAGTGATGTTAACTACGTGGTAAAACTGTTATCCAGGAGGCAGGGGCACAATCTGTGCCATGTTAACATGATGAAACTTTGCCATGATAGAGAGGAACATGTGCTAAGTATTTGCAGTAGGAGGCAGGAGGAGTCTGAGGGGGATCTATGGATACAGCGAGCCAACCAGCAAAATGCCAAGTTACTAAGGTAGACCCTAGGATTGCAAACATATGATATGACAGTGCAGCACCGTAGCAGGGTTAGCAATGCCAATGCCAATGCAAATGGGATGTCAATACAGGGTATGGGTTAATGTATTCCTAGATAGTCTCATTCTTCTCAAGCAACCTTTCTCAAGGGGCACTTGAAAAACTAGCTTGAGTCTTCAAAGTGGGGAGAGATTTGATGATATGAGGTATTACCAGCTATGTCAGCAGAAGTAGGGCAGTGGATGTGTAACATATGCTAGCCCAGCTAGCTGGAATTTTACAAAGAATTTTATGTCATTTGTATAGCAAACTGATTTGTACAGATGATTGTCTTGAAGAATGTATGTATAAAGCTGCTTGTGTTTGTGTTAAAAATGTACCAGCAGTGTGCTCAGCTGGGCAGATAAAGAAAAATACATGTATTATTGCAACTGTTTAAATGTATATGTTCTAACAGAGGATACTGGAAGAAAATAGGACAATTTCAAACTTTGAAAATAGTTTGAAATTAAATTATCTGGCTTAGGCCATAAAGATTGTAGTTCTCAATGCAGACAGAGAAAAAAAGTCTGTACAAGGAAACTTCCTGCATTGTCGTTGGGATGAACTAATTGCTACTCTGGAAGGCTGGAGGTTTGAAATTGATTTGTGACTTCCAGGAGCTACAGCAGATCTTAGCAAGGATCTGTGTGTGTGTAGTATTGACACATATGTGCTAAATCCTGACAGCTTCTAACCAAGTGGGGTAGCATGGGAAGCAGAAGTCAGATGACTAGTTATAGGTAATGTCATTCTGTAATCCTTCACTAAAAATGACATTCTAATACTAGATGAGACTGAAGTCTCATTGCAGTCTGTTTTTGGAACTTGACAGAGAAGGGTCTCTCACCTAGTTCATCTTACCTTGCTCTAGTAAGTGAACCAGGGAATACTAATTCTTTAGATCACGCAGGAAAATAAAGTGAGATTAGTTAAGTACCATTTTTATGTATCATCTGTATCTATTTGTCTGTGTTATTTTAATATTTCCTGTGATGAAACCCTAGTGTTTATTGTAAATAGATATTTAGTATTTTCATGTTTTTTCTTATTTATTATTAAATATATTTAAACATTTCATTGTGGCTGGTCTTTTAGAGAATATTTTAATCTCTGAGAGTACATATATATATTTGGCGACAGCTCTGAGCACTCCCAAAAGCCTTGTTGTTAGTCAAACTATCATTTGTATCAATATTAATTTCACTCAGTATAATTGGCTACCCTTACAAGAGCCTTAGAGTAGCTGACTTTGGAGTGTCTAGTGTAACTACCTTATAGTCTGGACAGAAGGGGGCAGAGCTCATAAATCTGTGCCAGCCTTTCAAAGGTGTGTGTGTGTGTGTGTGTGTGTGTGTGTGTGTGTGTGTGTGTGTGTGTGAAAATCAAATCTCAAAGAGTGTGTGTGTGTTAGCTGTTTCCAGTAGGGACATGAAGCACTGGTTTCACAGAAAGTGTGCTGGAGAACTTGGCTTGGACACTCAGCTGAGGTCTCAACTCTATAGCTGTGCCAGTGAGGAGTCTTACTGATGACTTGGAGGGAGACAGATAGAGAAATCCAGCCCCCAGACTGAGTGCTGGATGTAGAGAGCTGCATCTCAAAATAGTGTACCCATTTTTATTCCAAGTGAACGTCCCTGTCCAGTATCAGTGGTGAGGATTCAGTTTCCTTGATTACTGGCCCAGAGTGGGGATGCCACAGTAACATAGTTTATCTTTTTTTATTATTGCTGCCCTTTGTCGGCCCTTAATAGTGTCATTGTATTATTCTGGCTGGTGTATTGTATCCACAACTGATTGATCTTGAAATGGCTGTCCTCCTTCAAATCCAGCTGCACCTAAAAAGAAAACAACTCAACAAAAACACACATCAGCCTATGACTTCTGAATCTGCTGTTGCCTCAAGTCAGCCTGAAACTACTTACCTTTTTATCCATCACCCTCTTGTATGAGCCCACAGCTCTTTGTGGTAAAGGAGTCAGACACATCCTTTGGGGCTGTTCCAGTACCTGGTTCAAATTGTGTTTATTTTACTTTTGGGGGCTGGTTAAGTATTTAAAGTGCTTTTAACTGCATTTTTATGTGGAAAAAATAACATTTAAAGACTTTTTAAGTTTTGCCAGTCTTTGCTGCTTGTTTTCCCCAGGAAAGAGGCACTATTATTGACCATACCATGGAACAAACTGCAAACTGCCGGTCCCACAGTTAGTCCTTCTTCCAGCCGCAAAAAAAAGTTAAGCAAACAGCCTTTTCCACCACAGCACACTAACAATTTGCCTCAGCCCCTGGTGGGTGACTCTGCTGTGGCCATTTAGTTTAGTTTAGACCACTCATCTTTTACCCTGGATCCCTCTGGTGTACCATTTATGGTCACTATGGACTGGAGGTTAGCCACATCCTCTATGAATGTTGGGGTCCCCTCAGTGGGCAAGGAATAGCCACTCTTGTTGACTTGGGAGAGGGAACAGGGAAGTCTTCCCTGTTTTGTCAGAAGGTTGGACCATCTTTGCAGAAGCTGCTTCTGCCCTTCATACTTTTGCCACTACAGCAGGCTAGCAATTTGCCTCAGCCCCAGGTGGGTGACTCTGCTGTGGCCATTTAGTTTAGTTTAGACCACTCCTCTTTTACTCTGGATCCCTCTAGTGTAGCATCTACAGTCACTATGGTCTGGGAGTTATCCATGTCCTCTGTGGCTGTTGGGGTCCCTTCAGTGGGCAAGGGAGAGTCATTCTTGCCAGTCCTGGGAGAGAAAGCAGGGAAAACTTCTCTGTTTTGTCAGAATATTGTGCCCATCTCTGGAGAAGATGCTTCTGCCATTAATAACACTGTTGACAGCATTTTTCTGTCAAAAAGAAACAAAACTAAATATGTATCTACACATCCTCAAATTTCTTTAGACAGAAGTAGTTTGCTGGGCCCAATGGCATGCTGCAGGTGGATTGGATACAATAAATTGGCCCTAGGCATGAGTGCGTGCATGTGTGTGTGTGCCTTCCGTGGAAGGTTGGGCGCTGGGCTGGCAACTCAATACCGTAAAACTCCACTGCCAATCATGAGCGGACAGGTGATCCGCTGTGGCGATCCCTAACCGAGAAAAGCCGAAAGAAGAAGAAGACGTTTGCTGGGTCTAGCTCAGGGTTTAATTCAACATATTGATCCTTCTTATAAAGTAGTTTCTAGTAAAAGAAAGAGGGATGCCTGTTATCCTGAAGAGATTCAAGATTCTGAATCTGCCCAGGAAAATGAAGGGACATAGACAGTTTTTTTTGCTCAGATTTCTGATAAAGATTCAAATGAGCTTGGTTTCCAATTCTCTCTGTGGGGATTTCTTTTTTTCTGAGACTATTTCCACAATGTGCCAGTTTCTCTGTGGGAGAACACTGAGGGTTTTCAGTCCCTCAGGAAATACAGAAGGAAATTCCAGAACCTCCACCCATTCCTCTAGCTCTGTCAGCTTTGAAGGATGTGTCTACATTATTGCCTGTGATTTTCCAGGTAGTCAGACAGCTGACCATACAAAGGAAGATAGGATATATAAAGTTCCTTACTCTTCTAAGCTTTAATATACTGTTCCCAAACCTGACCCAGTGGCTATAGCTTTAGTTAACTCTACTGCTGCTAAGCATTTAGTAAATTCCAGTCTACTCTTTCTGATAAGGATGGGAAGGTGATTGACTAAGTATGGGGAAAATGTGCACGCTTGTGCTACTTTAAATTTCAGAATTTTTAATTGTCAGGCTCATATGTCAAAATTTGTTCTGACTAATTGTGAACATATGAAGACACTTTTTTGTCTGCAGTTTCTTCTTGTGAGGAAAAATCTGCTTTAAATAATTTGGTTTCTTCAGTTGTATAAGTCACTACTCTTTATTTGCAGTGTGTGTACAACTCAAGTGATACATCTTTGAGGGCTATGGCCATTGGTACTGTTATGAAGAGGTTTGCCTGTCTGCATTCTCAGAATCTCCCAGGTGATGTTAAAAATAAGATTTTAAAGTCTCCTTTGGATATAGATTTGTTTTTTTGGCTCCTCTTCTGCAGTGGTGCTCAAAAGGTGTGATGAAAAGGGTAACGTGTTTCAGGGAATCTCTGATTTTTCAGTCTTACTTTCCCACATTTTCAAAGTGATTTTCTAATCCTTATCCAATTTTGGCAAAAAAAATCTCAACACAATGCAGGTAAGCAGATGTTTAAGAAGAAATGTCAAGTGGGGTTCAAAAAGAATTCTGGAACTTCTTAAAACCAAGGACAATCCAGCAAGTTAGAATGAAGATCCTGTGGAACATAACAAAGATACTAAATGGATAGAAGAAGTAAAAGAAAGAATAAGAAGTTCAAATTACAGGATATGAAATGGGATGAAGTAATGGCTAGAGAGACTGAAACAAAGTTAAAAAAAGTGTCTACTTGGAAAATCCCAGGCCCAGATGCAGTACCTTACTTCAGGGTAAAAGTATTAACATCTTTGCATGGATTTAGCCATGAGTAAGAACTATTTACATGCACATTCCGAACAGATACCAGCCTGGCTAACAAGAGGAAAAATAATGCTCCTTCTTAATAGTGAACCTACAAGCTACCCTAAAAAACTATACACCAATAACTTGCCTTCCAACGGCATATAAACTATACATGGGAACTGATGCCAACATCATTTTAGAAGAAAACTCAATTATGGCGATAGAACAACAGGGTAATAAAAGAAAGTCATATGGAACAAAGGATCATTTGTTGTTAAATAAAATTATAGTGGAGAACTGTAAAAAGGGGAAGAATCTAAGTATGGCATGGATTGACTACAAAAAAACATTTGACAGTATCTCACATTCATGGATAAAAGAGTGCTTACAAATGTAAAAGATATACCCTACACTGATAAACTACATCGCAGTGACCGTGAAACAGTGTCAACCACTTGGCAGTTAAGCCACAAAAAAGGACAAGTTATTATTCCAGGGATAAAAATCCAAAGAGGGATATTCCAGGATGACTCTATCACCGCTGCTCTTCTGCCTTGCCCTTAACCCATTAAGCTGTCTGTTTAACAGATTAGGTCATGGCTATAATTTGGCTCCCAGAGAGCAACTCATCTTCTTTTTGTTGATGATTTAAAACTGTATAGGTCATCTGATGTGGAAATGAAAGCACAACTGCAAGTAGTCAACATTTTTCAGATCATATAAGAATGTCATTTGGTCTTGATAAATGTGCAAAGACAACCTTTAAAGAAGGAAACCTGCAGCACCAAGAAAACAGCATTTTGTGAGAGGAATGTGATATAAAAGAACTTAAGCAAGAGAGAGTGTATAAATATTTGGGAATTGATGAAGGGTCAACAATAAAACATGAACAAATGCAAATAAAACTCAGTAAGGAATATTTTAGAAGACTTAATCCTGAAAACAGCGTTTACATCTAGGAACAAAGTTCAAGCTATAAACCAATTTGTTCTTCCTGTCCTTAGTTTTGGAGTGATTGACTGGTCTCAAAAGGCATTGGATAGATTAGATACAAAAAAAAGAAGGATGCTTCATGCTCATTGAATGATTTATAAAAGTCAGCACCTACCAAGATTATATATTCCCTGTTCCGAAGGAGGTATGGGCCTCCTTGAAACTGATTACATGTACAGATTTGCAATCATGGGACTGCATACATATCTGCTGACCTTACAAGATCCAAACATAGTAAAAATTTTGAAACATGAGGAGAATAAATCTAAAATGACTTCCCTGCTTAATCAAGCAGAAGCATATCAGAGTCAAGCAGGAATGGAAATTAATCCAGAAGTAGATACAAAATCAGGCAGCAACTGAATGTGCTAAAAAACAAAAGAAAGAAAAGGAGAAGGATCAGATGAGAAGGCAAGAAATGTGGAAAATGCATAAATATAGTTGCAAGTATAGAAAACTTCTGGAAGAACCTCATGTTGATCAGGATCGAACTCAGGAATGGTTAAGGAGAGGTGAATTCAAACCAAAAGATGAAAGGTTAATATTGGCAGCCCAAGCTAGTGGAATGCATACAAATTGGTTTACAAAGTCCATTGAGCATATGGGAGAAACAGACAAATGTAGATTTTGTAAAACAGAATTGGAAACAGTTGCACACCTTGTTGCTGGTTGTCATATACTAATGGCACAAGGACTGTATACCGAAAGGCATAATAATGTGGTAAGACTGTTGCACTGGGGAATGTGCAAACATTATAATACTGAAGTAGGTGAAAAACACTGGAAAAATGACCCACAAAGCATCATAGAAAATGATAAAGTCTACATCACATGGGATCACCCATTACCAACAGTTCAAAAGACAGATGCAAGAAAACCAGATATAGTGGTCCATGAAAAGAAAACAAAAGTAGCATTGATCATTGAAATCACTACACCCAGTGACTACAGTGTCTTGGGTACAAAAAGACACAAAGTCATAAAATATCAGGATTTGCAGGCAGAAATGAGAGTAATGTGGAAGAAAGATACTGAGACAGTTCCAATAGTAGTAGGAGCAATGGGTCTTACGAAAAAGAAACTACAATCATATTTATATATGTTTCGATATATGTCACTCCATAAGAATTTCAGAAGGAGTTTTTACTGGACACATTGTGGGTGCTGCTAAGAGCACTTCTGGCTGACATCAAAGATTGAAACAATACTAATTTCATGAACTTTAATCATACTTTGACTTAGGAATGGGGTCCATTCCAGTCATGGTATTAGAAACCCAAAAGATTTGAAAAAATTAAAAAAGTCAGTATAATTATTTAAGAGATCTCATTCTCCCCTCCCACCATGACAGCCCCATTTCCCTTCCAGAAAGTGTGAATCTCAATCTTTGTTGACATATAGTTTCAGGCAAATGGGTTCTGAAGATCATTCATTAAGGTTATAGAAGACATTGGGGTTTAATTCCTCCTCTTCGAGTGGTACTGCCTTATCCATCAGACCCGACTCTTTTATTTCTACTTGTCCTTCAACACACACTGTTGATAGAACCAGTTTCTCCTTCCTAGATGGGGAAAGTTTTTTTATTCAAGGATGTTTTCAGTACCAGAAAAAGAAAGTGCTTGCAGACCAGTTCTGTGTCTTTCGTTCCTAAACCTGTTTGTTATAGTACTCAAATTCAAAATGATGTCACTTCACAACCTGTTACCACTTCTTCCTCATACAGGTTTCCTGTAACACTAAACTTAAAAGATATTTATCATCACATTCCTACTCATCCAGACTTCATATGTTTCTTAAGATTTTGTGAGTTTGAATCACATTATCAGTTCTCTGCCTTACCCTCTGGAATATCCATTGCACCTAAACTGTTCACAAAGTGTCTAGCTCCAGTTATAGCTCATTGCAGACTACAGGTTATCCCAATTTCCTATATTTAGATGATTTGTTTATCTTTGCAAAGTCATTTCCAGGTGTACATTCATATGTCTTTTTTGATTCTATTGCACAGGATTGTGTTTCTGGGGTGTCAGATGGACAGCTCAATTCAAAGAGCTTTTCTTCCACACAAAAAAAAAAAATAGATCATTGTCTCAATTTATTTCTAAGGTTTTATGCTCATACTTCAGTCACTGTGAGGGAATATGTCAGGATTTTGGGTCTCAAGCATCTATGATTCTAATGATACAATGGTATCTGAAATCTCTTTGGCCCCAGCACCAAATTCCTTTGTCTTTTCCAATCCCCATGCTTGGATTTATCAGAAGAGAAATCACATGGTGGAGACAGCAAATACCCTTAAATTTGGGTCACCCCTTCTCCCTCCCTCTTCCAAAGCAGCAGTCGGTCACCACAGATGCCTCAGATTTTGTTTGGGGAGCAGTTTCAGTAGGGATAAAAGTGCAAGGTGTATGGGACACCAAGGACAGATGCAAGCACATAAATGTAAAAGAGATGCATCCCTGATCAAGGCACTGAACTCTCTGAATCATCTTTGTTCCCTGGTACCTCTTCAAGTTCTTCTGGAGCATTTCTCCCCGGGCCTCCGCTGAAAACAGGCTCTGTGGAACCTAGTCGGACTTTCCCGGTCAACAAATGATAAATAAATAAAAAATAAATAAATAAAAAAGTTATTATAGACAATACCACAGTCAGGTGATACATCAATATTTAAGGGGAGAACCAGGTCATACCCCTTTGCAGACCAGTCATGTTAGCTTGGGATATAGCTTTACAGCACAATCTCACTCTACAGGCATTCTACAGTTTGTCAGTGCAAAATTATGTGGGAGACAAGCTGAGCAGGACAAGGGCAGACCCTTGTGAATGGAAACTAAATCAGGGGGGTCATCCAAGATTTGATCCATCTGTGAGGAGTTCCTCAAGTAGCTATATTTCCCTCCGCTCTCAACAATCAGCTGGATAATTCTGCTCCAGGACTTCATGCAAGAAGTCCTGGAAGACAGATGCCTTTTTTTTCTTTTCTTGGACAGAAATGTTCCTGTATGCTTTTCCATCCTTTCCACTAATATCCAGGAAAATTCTGAAGCTTCATCAGTAATCTCCCAAGATCATTATGGTGACTCTCTTCTGGCCCAGGCAGCTGTGGTTCTCCCTTCTTTTGGAAATGGCCAGGGGGCATTACTGCAAGCTTCCTCACAGACTAGATACTCATGCAACAGGGGTGTTCGATACACCTCAATGCCCAATCACCTTCAATCAGCTGCAAGAACAGGGGTGTTCGATACACCCCAACTCCCAATCACCTTCAATCAGCTGCAAGAACAGGGGTGTTCGATACACCTCAACTCCCAATCACCTTCAATCAGCTGCAAGAACAGGGGTGTTCGATACACCCCAACTCCCAATCACCTTCAATCAGCTGCAAGAACAGGGGTGTTCGATACACCTCAACTCCCAATCACCTTCAATCAGCTGCAAGAACAGGGGTGTTCGATACACCTCAACTCCCAATCACCTTCAATCAGCTGCCTGAGGGTGTTCGATACACCTCAACTCCCAATCACCTTCAATCAGCTGCCTGAGGGTGTTCGATACACCTCAACTCCCAATCACCTTCAATCAGCTGCCTGAGGGTGTTCGATACACCTCAACTCCCAATCACCTTCAATCAGCTGCCTGAGGGTGTTCGATACACCTCAACTCCCAATCACCTTCAATCAGCTGCAAGAACAGGGGTGTTCGATACACCTCAACTCCCAATCACCTTCAATCAGCTGCAAGAACAGGGGTGTTCGATACACCCCAACTCCCAATCACCTTCAATCAGCTGCCTGAGGGTGTTCGATACACCCCAACTCCCAATCACCTTCAATCAGCTGCCTGAGGGTGTTCAATACACCTCAACTCCCAATCACCTTCAATCAGCTGCCTGAGGGTGTTCGATACACCTCAACTCCCAATCACCTTCAATCAGCTGCCTGAGGGTGTTCGATACACCTCAACTCCCAATCACCTTCAATCAGCTGCAAGAACAGGGGTGTTCGATACACCTCAACTCCCAATCACCTTCAATCAGCTGCCTGAATGATAAGGTTTTAACTCTTTTTAGGCACTAAGCACATGCAGCAGGCAATAATGGGCGCAGGAAAGCCTCCTGCTAGAAAATCATATATTAGCAAATGGCAATGATTGGTGCCAACAACATAATAAGCACCCATTTTATGGCTACTTGTTCTATGGTTTTACAATGTTTATGTGAGTTACTATCCTAGGGCCTTTCTTAATTCTCTATCAAAGTTCACTTATCTGGGATTTCAGTATGCCTACCCTTGGATCCTCCTGTTTCAATGTATTCTCATGTCAAAATGTTCTTGAAAGGGGTTTTACATAAGAGGCTTCTAATAAAACCTGTGCCCCCTCCTTGGGATCTTAATTTTGTATTAGAGAAGCTAACAATTGTTTCATTTGAACCAGTTAACTTAGCTAACTTGTGGTTTTCAACACGGAAGACAGTTTTACTGATTGATCTGATGTTATCCTTTCATTCTTCCTCACCCATGAGTCCAGATCTGATCCTCAGATCCGACACAGCCACATACTCCAGACTTCTGATCCAGTTCTTGAGCTCCTCTCTCTACGCATAATGCACTGCTGCATCCCCATTACCCCAGATATCATTTGTAACCACTGCAAACAAATGTAGGTTCCTCTCTTGAGTGTTAATAGTTGTATTTTGTTTTTAATTAATAGTTATTTCAACTTTTGTCTTCTAATATAAAACTTTATCCTTTTTTCTTATTTTTAATTATCCTCACTATTAGTTTATCTTGCAAGACGTTAAGTTCTATTTTACTGATTTTCTCACTCAGTTCTGATGAATAAAAATCTTTGATTGCCATTGTTGGTATTGCTTTGCTTCCTCTGCTACTGATCAAGGTATCTTAAATCATTACCATTGCTGGTAATTAAAATCCTTTGCTAATTTTCCTTTTTCTAAAGAAAAGAAAAAAGAAAAAGAAAAAAATCTTCTCTTTACCTTTTGGTTTTCCTCTGTGTATTTGCTTACCATGTTGGATAAACTGATGGGATTCAAAAAAATACTCTTCTTGTGGGCATAAAATCCATAATTCGGATGCCCACAAGGTGTGTGGGTACTGTTTTTTAGCCAGACACTTTTAGATATTGCTTGTAACATTTGTTCCACCTTTAATCCAAGAGCCTTAGCAGATAGACAAAATAAGTTAATTTCAAAAGGTCTTCTCCCTGTTTCATTTTCTTCTGGGGCTCAACCCCTCTCCAAAAGTAGCAAGTCTGCTCCATTGGAGCATAGAAAATGGAAGTCCCAAGGTCTTTGTCTAAGCCACCATCCAAGACCAGAAAAATTTCTGATCCGAATTTGTTTGATCCAAAGACCCAATCCTAAGATCCTAAAACCTCGGATCTCAAGGCTTCATCACCTATAGTGATTTCAATAAGTCCAACAGCAACACCTTTGGATACTACGTCCTCGGATCTGAAGCCTGGTACTTCTTATAGGAGCCTAACTCTGGATTATGTCATGAAGCCCATATCACCCACTCTGCATTTACCATTGCTGCAGACACCAAAGAAACATTCCAGTTCATCATCTACTACTTCCTCTAGGTCCTCCAGAAGCTTATCAGTAGCAGATGTGAATAGGATGATATGAACATTTCTCAGAGCTCAGATCCAGATGGGGTCTTACCAACTCCATCCCCTACTGGAATCATGAGTCTTCCCACAACATCTAAGATGATTATATCTCCTTTTCTAATCCATCCAATGGTTTCAGAGTCCCAGGATCCAAAATCCCAAGAATTTCAGCATCAGATATGAAGAAATCATCTTCTTTGACACCGACCATATCCCTGACTAGTTCTGCTCTGATACCTTTGGATCAGAATGGGTGCCAGAGCTGAAGTGCCAGTGTTAGATCTGAGGGTCCGGGGATCAACTCCAGTGTTGTCAGATTCATCCCTTCCCCATGGAACCTCCGCTCTGGATAGTTCAGATCTACCTCCCTTCTCGAGGCACAGATCCAAAAGTGGTAGAAACCTAGCTTCATTGGTAGTTTTGGCTCTGAGCAGGATGGTCGAAACCTCTCCAGGTCTGTCTGCCTTTGGGGTTGTGGAAATTGCTTTTTCTCTCTCCAGAGAATCACCTTATCATTTTTTTGGAGCCAACACCCTTCCCCTCATTGGTTGCAAGCTCTGAGTCAATCAGACCTACTCCACAGGGACATGAACTTTCCCTCTCTTCTGACACTTCACCTGAATATCCCACAGAGTAGGTACATTGGAAAAGAACATGCAAAAGGAGTCACATTGACTCCTCGATGGAGTCACTAACAGAGGATACCAATTCTGATGAAGAAGATTGGGTCCCCCAGATCACCACTGGATGACATCTCCTTTGGAGACATTTTAGAGATCATAAAGCAAAAAAGGTGGCTAGTCTTCCCAAAATCCTTCACCAGAAGAGTCAGTATTTTTGGAAGCTTTTGGTTCTGGCTCATCTACATCTTGGGTTACCACTTCACTGAGTTTGGAAGGAACCAGATACCATCAAACCCATCCTGAAAAGACCTGACAAGTTCTTAGCCCTGCCAAAAAACAGACCACGAGAGCAAAGGAGTCTCAGTTGATGCTACGGTGGTGGTGGCAGCCACCAAGAAAGAGCTAGCAGAACAGAGCTCTTCTATTCATCTGCCAAACATGGAGTCTATGGTGCTGGACAAATATGGAAAGTGAGTCTTTGCCTCGGCAATCTTTGTATTGAGGTCTCCTAATTACCTGACACACTTCACAAGACTTCAGAGAGATTTGACCAAAGAGCTTTCAAATTCTCTCTCAGAGTCTATGTCTGCAGAAAACTTCAAAAGAACATCCTTGCAGCTGACCTCTCTTTTGTCTATTTCAAATGCTTCAATGAGGTTGTTATCTCACATGGCTGAAGGGACCTCATGAGTAATGGGTTCAGACATTGCCCTTAGGAGACCTACCTGGATGTGACTATGTGACTTTGTGGAGCCTTTTAAGACATCTTTTATCAATGTCCCATTCAATAACACCTTCTTATTTGGGCCGTCAGTGAAAGAGACACTTACCCACAGTGAACAAGGTTGAAAGACCCTGAATGCCATGAATATGAATTTCTGTAACCCCTCAATGGGCCTTTTCCAGAAATCAGGCAGGTGGTAAGAAAATTTGGTTCTGTAAATCTCAGGGACCTTTTCAGGATCTACACAGGGACAGTTTCTCCAGAGGCAGAGGAGTAAATCTTAATGGAAGATGCTGCTCTAGAGGCAGAGGAGGCCTGCCAAACCAGGGGTTCTGATATTCTTTTCTGGACTTAACTTTTCAACGCTCCTGAAGTACTGCCCAACTGTTCCACTCTGGAGGCAGTTGGGGGATGACTATCCCCGCACACAGAAGCCTGGGTAAATAAAAAAAAAGATACATGGGTGCTAAAAATGATATCCAGAGATTATTTCATTCAATTCCCTTTCACAAAAAGAAGAAACTTCCCAATGTATCACCCAGTCAGAGGAAGGCCACAGCACAAGAAGTTCAAAAGCTGCTAGAAAAAAGAGTCATCCAACAGGTCCCACTAGACCAGATAGGATCCGGAACTTACTCATGCTTGTTTTAATGCCCAAGAAAACAGGGGATGCCCGACCAGTTTTGGATCTAAGCAATTTAAACCAGCATATGAAGAAGTCAAAGTTCTGAATGGTCACAGTACAGTCCATCCTACTTTTACTTCACAAGGACGAGTAGATGTGCTTGATGGATCTTCAGGATGCATACTATGATATCAAAATAGACAGGCAATCCAGAAAACATTTATGCTTTTGACTGGGAGCCAGTCACTACCAATTCAGAGCACTGTCCTTTGGACTCACCTCAGCCCCCCCCCCCTCCCCTCCCCAAGGTGTTTACCAGATGTATGGCAGTGGTGGTTGCTCATCTGAGACTCAAAAGATTCTGTGTGTTTCTATATCTGGATGACTGGCTCCTCAGCACCCCCTCCAAGAATCTTGTCCTACGCTGCAGGGACTATTTGTTCCAGATTTGCCATTCTCTGCGAATAACAATAAACTATGCCAAGTCAAACCTGACACCAGTCCAGAGCCTGAATTTATTGGTACACTTCTAAATACAAACAGACAAATAGCTTCACTACCATTTTGTTGCATATCAACCATCAAAAATCTGGTTTATTTACTAATCACCCACCCATCTCCAAGATCAGTGCTTCAAACATTAGGCTCTATGGCTGCAGCGATTGTGCTCCTTCCCTTGCATGTTTCTTTATTGTCCATATCTCCCAGCTGTACAGATTTTCACAGAATGTCCAGATTTTTGTTTCATATTTTTGGTCCATTTTTCCTATAACTGTGATTTTTCTGGCAAAACATTGCCAAGTCATTAATGATTGATGCCAGAAAATAATGACAGACATTTGAGTTACAGAGTTCATACCCTTCAGAAAAGTCATGCTAACACAAAACCTGTTATTCTAAAAACTTTCCACATTTGTAATAGCAATATTTAAAACTTGGCCCTATTTTTGGGCCTTTTCCCCTGTTATTTATGTCTTTGTCCAGATGTCTTGCCCTAAGAGGTTGAGAGGTATGTGCGGGTCCTTCAATGTACTCTAGCTGTTTAGTGAGCCATTCTACATGAGTCCCTATCCTTTCCAGTTAAATTTGCAAATGACGCATCTATTGGTGGAGTCAGTCAGATGGCATTCATCTAGACTGACCTTTTGTTTTGTCAACCGCCTTAGCCCTTCCCAATGGGGTGGCAACATCTTCTAGGAAGGACAGTCCAAGGCATGTGGTCCCCTCAAGAGACCAATTGGCATATCAACATACTAGAGATGCCAGCAGACCTATTCACATTGCAGGCTTTTCAAGATGCTATCCCTCTGGGGACAATTACAGTTCAGACCAACAACATGTCTGTAGTCTGGTAAAACAACAAACAAGGAGGACTCCAATCGTATCCCCTCTGCAGAGAGGCCATGAGAGTGTGGGAATGGGCAATCTCATCAGACTGCTTTCTAGTTGCAATGCACATTCTGGGGAAAACCAACATTTTAGTGGACAAACTAAGCAGATCCATCTTGATGCCTTGTGTGTGGTCTCTCAACCAATCTGTGGCAAAATGGATTTTCCATTGTTGGGGCCAACCTTGCTGCGATCTTTTAGCATCTTCTCACAACAACAAATCCAGTGGGTACTTCACTCTAATCCCCCCAGAGGAAGTCACCGAGAGATGTTCTAGTCCACGATTGGCCCTCCAGTCTCCCTTATGTTTATCATCCCCTTCCCTTGATATCAAAATTTCTGCAGGATGCAAACAGGCTGAAGAGCTCAGTCATCCTCACTGCTCCATTTTGGCCTCGACAAGTGTGGCCTCAATTTCATTATCCTCCATGGATACTGGAGCCGTCTCCGAATCTCCTCTCTCGCCCTTCACAAATACAACATCCCAATATCCAAACCCTTAGAATAACCACATAGTTTCTCCACTTCCAGTAATGGTTTAACAACCCAGGCTCTCTTCCCCTGTATGTGCCATTATCTTGGCTTCTCAAAAAGAAGCTACTAAAAAGGTGTACAAGAGCAAATGGAAAAGATTCTTCCTTCTGGGCTTTGAATAATGACCTTGACCCTTTCTCTACACCAGTTTCTGCAGTACTTCAATTCTTAGCAGTCCTTTTAGTGAGTTTCTTTATGATCAAACTTCAGTTGGCAGCAATTTCTCATTTTCACGCAGTAGACAGAAAACATTTCTTGGCTTTGTCCAAATTATACAAAGTATTCTTAAAGGATATTTTTGTTCTCAGACCACCAATAAAAGATCTTTCACCTCTTTGGGATCTCACAACTGTGCTACAAGGTCTAACTCAGAAGCCGTTTGAATAGTGCATTATGGATACAGGGATGAGCTTGAGAACTAGATCTGAAGTGTGCAGTATGCAGCCGAGTCAGATCCAAAGATCAGATCTGAACCTATGGGTTGAGGAAGAATGAAAATGGACAGCACATATGCCCGGTTATGGTGAGTACATAACTTTTAAATCTGATCTCTGCAAGAAAGGCATCTGAGTTGCAAGCTCTTATAGTGAGTCAACCTTGTCTCATTTTCCACAGAGACATGGTTTCTTCAAGAACTAACCATTCTTTTATGTCTAAAGCAGTATTCGAGTTTAAAATAGACTACCCTCCCCCCATTTTCTTTCCTGAACCTAAAAATGAGGGAGAGAGAATGTGTCATACCTTGGATTCCCACAGACAGGTACTAACTTGATAGAAGTAAGTCTATCAGATCTTTGGATCAATTGCTCATTTCTTGTGAAGTTAAGAAGAAGGGACAACCTGCGCCAAAACAGACTATTTCCAAATGGTTGTTTCAGGCTATTACCTTTTGCTATACTCACTGCAATAAAACTATTACAGGTATGGTCAAGGTCCACTTTACCAGGGCCTTGGCTTCATCTATGGCTTTTTGGAAATGGTTGGATTCTAGAAGGATTCTAGAAGCTGAAGTTTGGCCTTCTGTATATACTTTTGCAAAACACTATAAGCTTGATTTCTTTCCTAGGTCTAGATCAGGCTTTGTTAGGACCATTCTGCTCAGGCTCCTGGACCCTTCCCGTTCCACCTCTCAAATGTAGTAAGCCATGGTAATCTACCATTACAGCTAAGGCTACTGCAACAGTGATTAGTATGACAAAATTATCACAGCTGTGTAAGTAAACAGTCGAAGTTTGAGTTATCACTGCTTCAGTAGCCTTTCCTTCCCTCCACCCCCCTTGTTTTTTGATGTGTTGTTTACACCAGGGTGTGGACATCTATTTTTGCTGTTTCTAGCATTGTCTTTTTAGGGCTCAGCCTCCCTTTTTCTGGTGGCATGAAAGGTCTGAAAGGCTTGGGCCCCAATACTGTCTTTTCTAGTCAGCTCAGCTCGAGCTAGCTGATGGTTTGGATGCATGGAACTTGCTCTGAAGCTTTAAAAGCTGGATGACTGTAATATTCTATGCAGGATATAAGCCATATAACTAAGGCTACTGCAGCAGTGATCATTTGAATATGTACTGTTATTGTAAGTTTAGTTACACAACTGTACTTTCCTGCAGCACAAAAAGTAAAAGGATTTTAGTTGAAAATCTTTATGACACCCAAAAAGGAGCTATTGTGGAGACCAGTGTTAGGTTGGTCTTACATTAGTAGTTTTCTGGAAGTACCCAAATTCAAAACGATAACTTTGCAGACATTTCTACCCCTTCTTCTGGACCACTGCTCCATGGTGACTTTAGAGCTGAAAGATGCTAATCCTCATATTCAAGTTGAAGATACAAAAGTCCTGACTTTTTAGAACATATTCAGAGATTTCTCTCTTTAAGCAGCTGCCTCCACAAGATCTCTTTAAGCAGCTGCCTCCACAAGAGAGCTTCTCAAAATTCTAGGCCTCATGGCAACAATGATCCTCCTGATACAACTGGACAGACTCCACTTGAGAAAGAGTGGCAGTTAAAAAGCTGTTGAACCAAATATCTGCTTCCCTTACACTCCCAGGTACCAGTGCTGGAATTTGTGAAAGAAGTGTTAAAATGGTGGAGGGATCAGATGTCTCTCATTCCAGGCCTACCCTTCTCCTTTCTGACTCCAGTTCAGTCACTCCAGATGGATTCATCCGATTTTGTATGGGGAACAGTTCCAGGGGAGTTCAAGTGTAATGTGGTCCTTTGGATACTGCAAAGCATATAAAGAAATGTTAGCAGTGATTCAGGCCTTAAAAGTTCACCACTTTTGCTCTCCAGGTTCCGTTTTAGTTGTCATAAACAACACCACACTTATGTGGTAATGGAACAAACAAGGGGGTACAAAGTCATACCCTCTTTGCCGGTTGGCAGTGATGGCCTACAAGCTAGTCTTTCAGTATTCTCTGATGCTTCAAGCCTCATGCATCATATCAGAGCAAAACATAGTGGCAGACAGACTAAGCAGATTCCAGATGGCCCTCCATGAGTGGAAACTCAGGACAGAGATCTTCCAGGATTTGGTCCAGATGTGGGGAATAACTATAATGGATATATTCACCTCCTTTCAAAACGTATAGTTCCTTTATGCATTTCCACCCTTTCCATTGATACCTAAGGTACTTCTGTAGATTCAGAAAAAAATACCAATGACCATTGTGGTGACTTCCCCCCTTTGGCCCAGGCAAAGTTGGTTCTCCCCTTTAACTCATTAACACCTATGTGTTGTGGAGTTCCACATGTCTACACATATCTTGCATTGCAGAGCATTTTTGTGAAATGTAAACTTAAAAAGCATACGATAAGCAAATGTAAACATTTTTGAACAATTAAAGTTATTAAAACTATACAAATAGCAATGTTATCCTAAGAAGTATTATTTACAGTGACAATTGTCAGTGTATTCATAGTCTTTCAATAAATATGATAATATATTATAATGCACACAAACCCTAAATTATATTTGTTGTTAAACTTTCACAAACAAATTGTCATATCTTGGAAACTATACTACCTAGACATATGTTATTCGAACATTTTTTAGCCAGATATAAGTTTTCACATGGCAACAATAAATTTCTCCATGACTACATGTTTATTGAGATATTTACAGAACTATGAAAACATATGCTTAATTGCATAATTAGCAGTATAAATGACACTGAATATCTCTAAGGAAGTGCAATTTACAGTGCAAATATCAAAATCAGTTTTCTACAGAAACATCTAAGATTTCATCTGATGTCTTGAAACAGTTTGTAAGTCACTTGTTTTTTTTTAATATTAAGTACATAAGGAAATATAGTTTATTTTCATAATTGCTAACAAGCAGCTAATAATATCTCAGATATAATGTGATATAAATGGACATTGACAATGAATTTTCCTGTCTCCCACCATAGCATTTCACACTAGACCATTCGGTATTATCGAAGGCTCTCAGCTATGAAAATCTGAACATAAATATGGAAATATGAATAAGTGACAAATTGATTGATTTTTCTGCTGCAGATCTTAGATTAACAATTTTAGTATCAGTTTATTAACAACTCAATGCACTTTCTAATACTACCTATTTTTAGCTGATAAGTCATTTGGTTAAAGAAGCCATGCCCAGAAAAGGTCTGGACATCATAAGGAGCTATGGGTGTGAACTGGAAGTATACAAAATGGCATTATACGCTTAAGTGAGTGAAAGGAATTGGCCAATGGCAATTACCACAAACTTCCTCACTCTGGATCTGCTTACATATTGTCAGTCGACTGGTGCACCCCATTTTAGAGCAACTGACCTCTTGGATGATTCTATTTTGATACCTTTTAGGCACTTGTTCCATGAGGATGTGCAGTAGGTATTGAAGTAGGCAAAAACCTATAACTAGAAAATCTTATGTTTATAAGAAGAGGAGGTTTTCTCAGTGGTGTCTAACTAATAACAGAGGGCCTGGTATAGTGTGTACTCCTCTGATTTTGAAATATTTGTGTGAACTTCTCAACAACAGATTATCTAATGCATCTATCAAGGTGCATTTTGTGCCTATTTCAACTTGTCTGTCCATGGAGCCCCCTCTTTCATTTCTTTTTGTGGTTAAACAGTTTATGATCAGGCTGATTTTAAGTTCATCACTTGGTATGCTGTTTTGGTTATTGTGCTGACAACTGCAAGGTGGGTCTCTGAGCTGCAAGCTCTCATGGTGAGTCAACATTATCTGATTTTCCATAGGGATAGGGTTGTTTTATACACTAATCCATCTGTTATGCCAAAGATTGTAACTTGAATCAAGCCATCAATCACTCAGTTTTTTTTTCTGGAACCTAAAAACAGGAGATTGGAGGTTCTTCATAACTTGGATGTGCACAGGCAGCTGAGATCCTACCTGATTCTGTCCAGCCTTCCAAGAAAGTGAATATCTATTTCTTTCCTATTCTGGGGCTAAGAATGGTCAGCCTGTCTCTAAGCAAATGATTGCTCATTGGTTGCCCTCTGCTATTGTTTTGTGATGCTCTGACCACAATAAATATATGTCAAACAGGGTTAAGGCACACTCTACCAGAGCCATATCCTCTTTGGTAGCTTATTGGAAAGGAATGGACTCTTGAAGCATTTGGGAGGCAGCAATGTGGTCCTCTGTTCATACCTTTATAAATCATTACAAACTGGATTCTTTCTCAAGTTCCTGAGCAGGCTTTGTGAGGACCATTCTCCAGGGCTTCCTGGATCCCTATCCTTCCTCCTTTCAAGTAAGGTAAGCTTTGGGAATCTAACCAAATGCCCCGGAGGCAGTGTTAATGATGAACACAGTACAGTTGTGTAAGTTCTACTTACCTGCAACAGTATATGTTCAAATATCACATTGCCTCAGTGGTAGCACCCGCCCACCCACCTTCCCCCTTATTTTATATATTGTTTGTTTGTATCCAGCTTTGTTGTGTTGTGCTATTGATGTCTCTAGCTATTGTGTTGTTGTTTTTTGACTGTGAATTGGTTGATTTCAAGCAATTATTACTTCTTGTCCTTCTTGGCTCTTGTAATAAGCATTAAAGGCCTGTACAACTGACTTCATGGGACAGCAGTTAGGCTTCCCTGATGTGAGTGACTTAACCAATCCCTATCACAGGGAGTCAGAGAAGGGTATTCTAAGCTCTGGAAATCTAACAGTGTGTTTTTTGCAGGAACAGAACCCAGATGCTACTGAGGTTGTGTGAAATTTGAACATCTACTCTTACAGGTAAGTAGGACTTAAGTAACTGTACGTTACATCTAAAGGAAGTTATTTTGCCTTACAGTGTCTCACTGCATGGCAACTGTGTTTTGAGGAGCTGGAAGAGAAACTGGATGCCTTAAGGCCTACATACCAGTCTGTGAGTAATGTTCTCTGATATGGTGATAGAAATAAGCATCATAGTAGTTCAAAGTCATGAGACTATAGTTACTGAAAGATCCAAACCAAAAATCTAATATTCCGATCAAGAATCATGTTCATTTTGCTATATCAGGGTGGCTGAATATGATATATACAAAATACTAAATTGCACCATATCACTGTTATCTATGCAATTGTGTATTCCAGTAGGAAGGACGGGTTTTTATCGCTCCTGAAAAGTAATACTCATAAAGTAAATGTCCAAAATGCATGAGCTTACAGTTGTCTTAGAGAGAGGTGTATTTTTTAAGCACCAACCCATACAGAACTGTGGCAGCGTTGTACCCAAATTATTTCATACCACATGCCATTTATTCTTCACTAAAGGAAGTAAGCTAGAGAGCTAGGACTCAAGATATTCTCTTGGTGGGAGGGAGCTGCTTTTTTATTCTATCCACTGACCCTCAAGAAGCAAATTATGTATAACTTCAGTGTAGAGGTCCCATGGCAGATTTCTTTCTGTGCTCCCCCTACTGAATATACTCCTGAATATACCTGCCTTCTGCAATACCCCTGGACTCTAAAAGACAGTTGCCTGGCAGTATAAGAACTCAACTTTCCTAGCAAGGGAGGGAAAGAGGAGAGAAAAAAATAGGCACCTGGTTTAATGATCCTCTCCTTGCAGGCCACACTTGTGGAACCCATGGCCTAGTCAAATTTTGGCCATTGGTACTATGCATAGGAACTATGACAATGAGTTGAGCTGAGAAAAAGAAAGTCTGAGAAAGGGGCACAAGTGTAATATTTTTGGAAAGGAATATGGGTGACGTATCAGTACCTGCTATATTTTCTTTAGATTACAGGATCTTAATGTTTGATAACATTTTTACAATAAATTGGGAACTTATAAAACACACAATGCAATAAAACAACATGTAGAATATTTCTTACCACAGGATTAATAAAAATATTTATAACACATGTACACATGTGAAGAACAAACAAATATGAGGACCGTTCAGTATCACCAAATGAAATAGATATCAACAGGAAACACACTCTCAGTCATTGGGTGAAGCCCCAGTGATTAAACAAAGGCAACCCTGGGTAAATCATCGACATATCACACCCAGGAGTTGGCTATTGCCATTATACAATGACATTATTCAAGAAAAAATTGCTTACTTTTCTTAAATAATGTCTTTGTATATCAGCACCTTGGTGTTCTTCCACTTTCTTCCTGTATCATGCTGCTGTCTTGCTGAACTGTGCCTGCATTTGGGACTTACGTTTCCACAGTACATCAGTGATTTGGAAAGGAAGCAGTGGAGAAAGGAAGACCTCCATCGCTTCTTTTCTTTTTTAAATAAAGTTTTAAATCCGAATAGTTCACAGGTATGAGAGAGACAGGGAAGAAAAATAAAGAAATTCTGGTAAGTTTCCTTACTTTTGCATAACATACCTCATTTTCCTTCTATTTTCTCTGCCTTGTCTTGTCTCGTACCTCTGAACTGTCTGGATTTCAAATTTTATATTTTTTAAAGTTCAAGAAAACTGGAAAGCTGTAACATATGTTAATAGAAGAAAGTCCAGGTGACCGGACTTTTTTCTATTGGTATATGCTGGATTTGCAACGGACACACTGCCTGTGCTGACCAATCAGTATGCAGGTTTATAACCTGTCATTTTATAATGTCACATATCACGCCTCTATGTACTTCCTAGAGATTACTTATTTGTATATTTATCCATGCAGTCCGAACAGCAACACTCCTAGTTAGACCACTGCTGCAGACATCATTCTATTAAACTGTCCAAACCTCTGTTTGCACATAATGAATTTCAGATCAGACTAACCCCTTACAACTTTCTCCAAGCAGAGCATCTCAGCCCACTTACATCAATGCATGTATTTTCCATTCAGGGGCTATAATTCAGCCCAGTCCACCACAACTGCCAAAAATACGCCACTTAAATGTCCAAAGCATTAATTAGAAACTGAATTGAATAGAAGCTTGAGTTGCAGAAAATTGACAGATTACAGTTCAAGTTACAGAAAAAAATCTTTGTTACTAACACCTAGTTAAAAAAAACCTCTGTTCCTCAAGGTACCTAAAACAAACATTTGATATGTATTTAGGCAACATGCTTCACCTCAGAGTAGGAGGAGGAGGAGCTATGATTCTAGTCAAAAACACTCTAAACTGAGGACCCTAATAACTGCTAGTAGTTCAAACAAAGTAGAAAAAAGAAATAAAATGGACTCTTCATTTCAAAATACTGCTAGCAATATTCTTCATTCCCCAACCAGCCTCTCTAAGACTTTTTGAAACATCCCTACTGGAAGTATTACGAAAGCTAATAACAACAGCCAACTAATACTAGGAGATTTCAACACAGCTATGCTGTCAGATAAATGTACCCAAGTAGAGCTGTTCTTTTCCAGTACAATCTTAACCAGGTAGTACATATCCATACAAGGCCAAACACTGGTTCTGGGATTCAGTCTTTACTGGACCTACTCAATACAAACATCCCCTCAAAGGCATGTAATGTTCATTGCCCTCCAAATAGCCTAATTAATCATTTTTCACTCAAGGCTATAGTTTCTTTTTTAAGACACATGCCCCCCATCCAATCTTCATGCAAACCAGAATAATTTCAAAAAGTAAACATTAGGTCCATCTTGTATACAGAACTAATTGGTCTGCCTTATAACAGGCAGCAGACCCTGATAAGGACCTGAATCATTTCAATATCCTGTTCAAATCAGACACGCAAAAAAAGTTGGAGTAAATACTGTCCATGGCCAACCTCTAATTTCAAACGTTTACTGAAAGAAAGGGACAAAGCTTGGAAATGCTGCAGATGGTCCAGTAATCACTCCCCCTATACTAAGTTCATCTCACTCAGACAGAGATGGCAGCAGATGAGAATTAAAGAAGCTAAAGCTTACGAAGCACTCAACTCACATCAGAAGCCTCAAATTCAAAGCTGTTTTGGAAGGTAATAAAAGACATGGGATACATTGAATCCTCCAAGGATCCTTCCACTAACCCTAAAAGCCGCAATGACCTAACAGAATTCAAGGAATTAATTAGTACTCTAGTCCACCTACTCATTGCCTGTTCCATGTCTGAAAGCAGATCTACAGACCCTCCCCTACCCTCTATTTTAATACACTTTCCAATATCCTCTCTTCCCAGTCCTCTTTTGAACAGGAGTTAACCTTCAGTTTTAGAGTAATAGCAACAAAAGAAGTTAGAAAATGTCCAGAAAACTGGACAGAAAAGACACCCCTAACACTTAGCCAATTTTTAACTTGGCAAAAAATACATGAATTGTCTAAAATCAGTTTAGAAACTCAGTAATAATTATCATTCCTAACAACAACAAAAACCCACTTCTACATCCAACACTGATTCTTCTTACATAAGGATACCTCAACAAGTATAAACTCAGCAGTTTCACAGCATGGCTTTAAGAGCAGATACAAAAGCCTTACGGCTATATATTCTGTAACAAACAAAATCATATCAGATGTTTCTAGAGCCATTTTACAAGGGTTTTTGAATGTGTAAACTACAATATTCTCCTAAATAAATTAAATATACAAAATGTTGGTCTTCATTGTAATTTCCTGGTTCAAAAATTAGCTACAGGACAGAATATTCAAGGTCAAAGCAGGCAACTTAATAACCATAGAAAGATAATTTACTGTAGGTATTACAAAAGGTTCAGTCCTATCTTATTTCCCAATTCCATAGATGGCATTAACTTAGTTTTATCATCCAGTAATATAATCCTCTATGCACATGATATACTTCACAGCTCAGGACCATCCGATCATGAATTACCTTTTCCTTTTTGATTCATCTAATTTCTTTACATTTCCTTTCTTTCATCACACTCACCTTATTTCTTTTTTTTCTTTCTGTCCGTGTCTCTTCCCTCATCATTTCTTTTTTTCCTCTCACTTAATGAATACATATTAAGTGCAATCCTGCATTTATCTCAATTAAAAATGTTCTATTGTACTTGGACTGCCTAGATGCATTTATAAGAAGTTTATGATTTACCTGTTCTGTATTTTGATTTGACTTTATTTGTATTATCTATTATGCTCAATTTGCTTTGTAATGATTTTTTCATGTAGTTTCATGTGTTTGTATTATCTGTTATATTCCCATTGCCTTGCAGTTATTTTTCTCACATATTATGTACTATTTGCTGGTTACTTTGATTGCTTGTCCTCCAAATTAAACTTGCTTTTACGATCTGCCCTGGGATCGTGGCTGGAAAGAGCCATGGGAAGAGTACACTCATCGAATTAACAAGCATATATAGAAACAAAGAAATAAAACTTCATGGTGTTACGCTAGAATAAAAATTTCTGCATCACTCTTTAGTACTGCCATCTCTGTTACTTTTGTGGTCGGCACTTAAATCTCTTGACCCTCCCTTGGGAGAAGAGTCAAACCCTCAGTTCTCTATTGCCGGTATGCCTGTTTCTGAATTTGCCTAGAATCTGAGCTCTGTGCAACATATAGCCACACCTGATGTCATTGCAAATAAAGCCTTGCAGAATGATTTGTAATGAAAAAGTATGTAAATGTATGGTAAAATATGAATCAGTGTATAAACACCTATATCATCGCTATGGCATAAAAAGAATATAAGAAATATTTGTGTGTGTGTGTGTGTGTGTGTGTGTGTGTGTGTGTGTGTGTGTGTGTGTGTGTGTGTGTGAGAGAGAGAGAGTATGGCACTAATCTGTGTGCCAGTTGTTATGTTTCAAATATTTTTTTAAATGTCTTGCTTTGTGCTCTTTCTGCACAAAATAGAACATGCTGCTTAAACACCACAGTCTATCTTAGTATGAAAAAAAACTTGCCTTGTATAGCTAGCTATCTGTGAAATGGATATAATAATACTGCAGCTTTCATTATAGTAAAAAGTGATCACCAAATTCTTTTTTTGACTTGGGTATGATCTCTCTGCAAGATTAACAATAAATATTTTATAGCGCTGATGAAGGCATGTTGTTCTTAATACATATAAATATGTGACACTGTATGGCATTAAATAACATTAGGTTATACTATAGTCAAATATAATAACAAAGGCACAATATATTTGTGTAATCTACATATAAACTCATTTTAATTTAACAACAGTCCATTTAAACATCTTATTGCATAACTATTAATTAATAATAATAACCCAGTGAGGAAAGACATATGACTGCCTTAAAAAGAAAGCTGTGCAAATAAATCACATAAATGTTAATTCAAATTTACATTTTATACAGTGGTACTTCAGTATTTTAATAATCCAGTTTTTTGATCTAGAAACTTTCCACACCAGAAATATACCAAATAAAATTAAATTATCTAAATATTTGAAAAATGGATTTTATATAAGTTTCAGATCATACTCAAAATGTCTTCATAAAACTGATAAGGTTGTCAGTGATATTCTATGCATATTTAATGAAGGGATTTTGGTAAGTGTGCTTTATAAAAATAAGCATTGCACATAGAAATATTCAAGCTGATTGTTTTCTTGTGACAAATGCAGTTATGAATTCTTCAAAGCTCAGAACTGTGTTTCTTCCTGCTCTAAAGAATGTGGGGGAATATGACAAGAATGTGGAAGAGATCTCAGTTTTTGAAGTTTAGGGTGCCTCAGTGGTTTAGGCCTGTGAAAAGATCGTCGACTGTGAACACGCCTTGCTGCTGCAGAACTAAAGTGAACGTGTGCAGTAAGTAATGGTTTTTGTTCCTGAGTATCCCTTGAACAGGCAGCTTCATTTGATTCATCTGTAGCAACATGACATCTTTTTCTAGGGCTATGCCGTTCACTTCCTGTTCCACTAAGGTACCCAGAATTCATTGTTCCATTTGAAGCAGCAGAAGAGGATATCTTTACATACGAGTCAGGAGCATTGTGGCTTTTTCCTGCTATACAGCCTGAAATTGCTGAAGGATTTGTTTTTTCTGTGTTACCAAATGATGAATAATTTGGGGGCCAAGGTCTTGAAAGACAAACTGAAACTGTCCTTACAGATCTCTCAGAATCATCAGCAGTTTCATTTGCTTGGTCCCTTCTCCAAAGGCAGTTTTCTGAGACAGTGTTACCTAAAATGGTGAGATGCATCAAAGGAAATATTTTAGAAATACTGAAGCACAATTTATAAAGTATCTTTTTATGTAAAATGCTTAGAGTTTTGTTTTTTAAGAACATTAATAATATCTTTATATGCAGCACGTGTATGGTTCTTTTTCCCAAAAATATCAAATACTAATGAAATTAATAACATGCCAAAAACAGGTAGTGAGTTAGTAGCTAAGTATACATATATATATATTTTTTAATTTGTTATTCAGACAAGAAAGGTAGTATTTAGAAAGAAAGCTGAATTAAGGGGGGAAAAGAAAAACACAATGTTAGACACAGAAAAGATCACCATGTTGACTGTATCAGGAAAAACAGTGACTAATAAAAAAAAGAAAGTAAGGTCCCACAAAATAGTTGAAAGAGGAGCACAACTGTTCTATTCTGCCCTGTCCTGTCCTTAGGTTGGTAAATATTTTGGCAGTAGGAATGTGTGAGGAAATTCAGACTATATAAAATGCTGTTTCGTGATATCCTAATAATACATAAATATTTTATTTGATTCTTCTAGATAGTGTAATTCAGCTAACAATTATAGCCAATGAGAAGAAGTTGATTAGATGACAATTGTTTCCCATATGATTTCCCCCGTGCCTGCTGACCAAAAAGCTTCTCCCAGTTGTTCATAACCTTTGCTTTCTCTTATCCAGGAATTTCGTCCTGAGTCATGTGGAGCTATCTCGAAATGGCTGTCATTCAAGCAACCATGAGAGTATTCTATGCTCTTGATGGCACCCTGGCAGTGAAAACATTTATAATGGACTAACCACATCCCTGGCTAGGAGAATGTGTGACCTGCATTACGACAGAGAACCACATGCCTTCCCTTACAAGTACATGCTTCCACTCAGTGTCATTGAAGGCTACCACCAAGTGATGACTTGTTGAGCCTCAAAGCTGCCCCAGTTTATGCATTTGCATCATTTCACCCTTTCAAGGGTTTGTGGGACTGCATGGCTGACACTGTCTCATCTTCCCCCAGAGATGAACAAGATCATCCCTCCCTGTCAGTACCATCAGGCATCTGACTGCCTAATCAAAGTCAGATCACCTGGGCCATAGTCAGGGCTTTATGCCCCTGCAACACTGGAGCTGTCTATAAAAACACACATAATCTGAACAGAAAACAATGCTTCTGTAAATGACATAATCTTTATTGCATTATTATATGCAGATGAGAATTAAATTATCTGCTCTGGCTGGCTCTATGGTATACAGTGATAAAGTCTTGATTATGACCTGTTATTGGTTAATGATCTTGACTGCTGAGTAGCTGGTTAGCAGGGGTGGCAGGGAGTGGTCATTTCTGGTTCATGCATCTATAGGGGAGGGAGGCAGTCCAGTCAGCAGTGGTGCTAACACCAGCTAGAGCACAGGTCTATAGCATGTATCATATGATATTTTCCAAGGTGTGGTCATGTACTGGCCTTCAGTGTGGCATATATGTAAGAGTGCACACATATATGAGGAGAAGGTAAGATGACATAGCAGGCTATCACATAGGCAGGCATGTGCATCAAGTCGGGGGGGGGGTAGGGCTACAGAGAAAAAACATCATGGCTGCTCAGGTAACTGCTATGAAGTATAGTCTGAGCTTGCCTTTGCATACATTTTTCAAAAGTTTAATTGTATTTTTTATATTATTGCCTATATTGCAGTTTGTCTGATATTCATTCATTCATTCTAACAATGTGATGATCAACCGGTGCTGACAAAGGATATCCTTTTTTGCTGAAGTCATAATTTCCCATCTGTGATGTGTAATACAATTCATCATTTCCTTTGATAGGCACACTGTAGTAGTAAACCATTGCTGGTATGAAGCCTAGGACTACACAGGCTTCAGACAGCTAGAAACTGGAATTGCAATGCCTAATGCCTCTTTCCTTGAATTATAGTGTGCGATCTGCAGATGTATGCAGGCAGCATATCTTTAGACCACAGCTAAATCCCTTTTTTCATTCTGCATTTTCCTTTGGCCACAAATGTGGAAGCTGTACCATTAAATTAGCACTGTTTCTTCCAAGAAACATTGGAACTTCTGGGATATATATTTTTTCTAGTCTACCTTCAGATTAGTGGGTCTCTGACTGACAGACCAGCAACTTAAAGGGCAGCTTTTTACTGTAGGATACTCATTATTTTCTGTCTCACATGGCGGTGATGAGTCAAGCATGTGGAAGAGGAGATAAGTGATGTCACAGCTTGGAGGTAAGTTAGTATGAGCAGAAAGGCAGCTAATATTGAGTGATCCTCACAAATGATAATGTATAAGTGGCTTTCTGATGGAAATTATAGCAATATGCTTAATTCTCTTAATATGTTGTATTTTCTGTGTGAAGCAGGAAAGCATTCAGAAACATTTTCAGTCATTTAAATTTATAAGAAATGGTTTGACTTTTTTTCATTCATTTGCTGAGAACTGTAAAGTAAACATATAGCAGATTATTTTGTTAAAGGTGCATATTCGACCGAACTCATTATTAATATGGCTGGTAACAGAGCAAATATAATTGCATGCCTTCCTGTTGTCAAAGGAACTAACAGATGTCATATAGAAGGAAAGAGAAAAGGAAAGAGATGGAGTTAGTTGGATGCGCCCAGGAGAAGTTAAAGCTAAGAAAATGAACAGAAGGTTACAATAAATGTTTACATCTGTGTTGTCTTTGATGGCAGTGACGCCCTCTGATCTTCAGGGATATCTGCTTCTGAAAAAGAATCTACTGATCTAGTACTGATCCGTAACAAGCTGAGACGTCGTATGTTGTTTGGGGAGTATGGTATCTGGTTCTGAGCCCTCTGAGATGGAGCTGCTTCATCATCAATGGATTTCCATGGCAGGACAGCAGGTTTGTCTCCATAATCTACAAATGCTGGATTACTGTAACCTATAAAATGCATGGTTAATAAAAGTGGTTAAAATGTTAGCTTTACATATGATGATTTAATAGGACATCCTACAAGGCAAAAGAAGAGCATATACTGAGAATCATCAGGAATGCACACATTATGCAATAAATCCCCTAAACTATGCATTGCATTGTTAGCATTTAAATCTTGCTATTAACATGCATGACACACACATTTTTAAGCCACTCTGAACAACTAAGTTACACTAGAGCTCAAACATAATAATCATACAGTATGCACCATTGGTCCACACCGAGTTTCTTATACTTGATAATTACTTTGAGGTATATTGCAGTGACTTCCAATAAAGCTTGCAAACTGTCTTCTGTACAATTTACCCCAGTTGCTGTAACGCATTAATGTTGTGATGGAAGTTAACTAAAGGGTACATTGCAGAAATAACTGGAAATGCATACTAAAGCTAGGGTGCTCTTATTTCAGAGAGAGGGCCTCAAGGCAGCCCATCCATCATACAAGTTTAGCAGTCTTTCTTCAGTTGAGAAGTAAAGCTGTGATTCTGCATCTTACAGAGCTAATTTGGATGAATCTTAAATTTCTTTGCGATTTATTCAATAAAAGTTGGGATGCTTCAACGGCAACACAAATCTTCTGGCATTTGCATTTTTGTGTGTAGTTTTAGTCCCTGTGCCAGTCGACCAGCAAGTTTTCTCAAATTAGGCATGCTCATTCATTGTTACATGAGGATTTCTCCAAGTATTAGGGTAGAGCTGTCTGAGGTGGGGGACAGCATTCATGCGACTATTAGAGTACTTTCTGCTCTCACCAGCATTCTGGTAATGAGGTTGGTTGTTATGGCCTAACCCCACTCCTAGGGCAAGAAGACAGATGACCCTCATCACTTTGGAGGCTCACCACATCTTCCCCTAATATGCACATGCTGCAGTACACCCACAATGATGGCTACCCTCCACAGGTTTCTTGATAACTGTGCATAACTTGTTTATACCTCATGGATATTTACAGCATACAGATACATTCGTTACACTACGAATTTCAACAAACTGCAGAGTACACCACTAGCTGAGATCTGAATTGTGCACAGCATGGCAACCTGTGTACACAGCATGCAGACTACTGATGTGGCATGTGCTGTAAGAGCTGTTGCAGAAGAAAGTTCAAGGGTCTAACATTCACATGTGCACACACACACACACACACACACACACACACACACACACACACACACACTCACACACATACACACACACACACACACACACACACACACACACACACACACACACACACACACACACACACACACACAGGATGGGTGACTGCAGCTTTTCACAGTATAACAAGTTGTGTACAAAACATTTCAGCTGCTCTCTTGTGGTTGCAGGACACTGTAACCAGGACCAAGGGCACACAACAGTCACATAAGGTGTACTTTAGATGACAGATGTAGTGCACATGCCTTTGCAAGATGGTGGAATAGATGCAGGGCATACAACAAGAACATATTGTGCACCCTGTTATTTATAGTTGCTAAATATGCTGGGGAAAAACGCTTTACATTGCATTAGTTGCACACAATTTGCCATGTTGTGCACCCACCACTGACTGAACTGCAAAGAATATAAGCGGATTTGTGAGTATGATGTACATCATGACAGCTTGTGCACCCAGTTTACAAATGTACATGATAACTGCTGCAGTTATAAATGAGCAATTCATTACAGAAACAGACACTGGTGCACACGAGTATGCATATGCACACAAAACACAGAGGCACACAAGTATATGCACACACCTACACAAGCAAAACATGCACTTGCAGACACATGCAAATACACTGACACATAAACATGTAAAAGTGCACACACACTGTGTGTGTGTGTGTGTGTGTGTGTGTGTGTGTGTGTGTGTGTGTGTGTGTGTGTGTGTGTGTGTGTGTGTGTGTGTCTCACTTTGGCCTTTGGTGCTTTAGAACATAGGTGTAATACAACACTCTTGCACTGTTTTTTTTTTTGCACTTCCCAGGCTACTATCACAATTCAGTATATACCATGTCTGTGAACTGTAACCTTGGTCTTTCTGTTGCCCATGCACACTGAATACTGATCCTTCTGTGCCTTACCCAGCTGATAATACACTGATGAAATGGCAATGACTGGAGTACTGTGGCCTGATCAAGTTAAATCATATTTACCATTTTCTATATAGATTATGTTTGTATATCCACCTTTTTGAGCATACATATTACACATGAATTTCTATCAGTTTGTTCTAATTGACAGGCAGCTAATGCTGCATTAACCCCGTTATAGTTCCTGTCTGATCCTTTATCTAAACGATTCAGTGAAACCTGAAAATAATGTATAGACATGATGAGTAGATTTTATAAACAGTTTAGTATGCTATCATCATGCTTTTACCTTTGTATAGAGTGAATATTGCAAAACTTACGTCTACATATAAACTGCAGATTTGTGCAGTTATTTTGAAATGCAATCCCTGATGTAGGACAGATGTTCAGTTACCTTACTTTGACAGCAGAAAAAAATAAAGTTTTATGCTGTCTTACATAATAGAATTTATTCATGTGATATAAGCAGCCTTTTTAAGCAGTGAGCATCTGAAATATGAATATGCATGACTGGTTCTCCAAAAGCTTGCTCTCTTAAGTGGTGCTACCAACACAACTTCTGGTGCCCAGGCATTTTCATAGAACCCAAAGCAGTGGTTATCATTACAGAAGGTCATATGCCATTCCTGTCTGTCCTTGTAACATCACATTATATGACAGCACAGTGATGTACATATGTTTCAGTTTCCCCAAAGAACTCCGGAACCATACTGCTCAATATTTATTGTTGTAAATTGTATGATTTGTTATGGCATCATAGGTTCATAGGTTCATAGGTAGGTACTAAGGGCTATATAAGCCTAGCCAAAAGGTACCCTGGCTTTTGCCACCCAAGAAAATTATTTTCCGGTGCCCCTGTCAAGCAGAGCCACAGAAATGATCCCTGGGGTGAATTTCCTATCTCTCATCCAATCATCAAGATTTTTCTTGAAGAGTGCTAATGAGGAGCTTTGTTTAATATAGATAGGTAGTTTGTTCCAGAGTATGGGAAGTCTCTGGGATAGGAATCTATCCCTCCAGTATGTTCTGTTTATTGTGGTGACAAGGTTTAGGTCCCTAGAGCGTGTAGCTCAGAGGGATTGGGTTTTCTTTATGTGCAGCATGTCCAACAGCTCTGGGTTTGACATAGCTTTGTATGTTAGGCAGAAATCACCTCTGAGTAGACGATATGTGACAGAGTAAAGCTGGAGTTTTTTGAGACGGTCTGCTTAGGGCATCTGTTTGAGGCTGGTAATCCTCTTTGTGAGGTATTTCTGTGGCCTTTCCAGTTGTTGTAGAGGTCTTGTGAGGTACATCAAAAGGGGTGTTGTACTCTATAATGGGTCTAATGAGTGATGAGTACAGGGGAACAATGACCTCTTTTTTCCTGGATGAGAAACCTTTAGTGATGAGGTGTGCCACATAGATGGATTTCCTGACTCTGTGGAATCTGTTTCAGCATGGTGCTTTCACCAACATTTCCCTGATTACAGTTTCTTAACAAATGGAAGAAATATGCATTCAGTGAATGTCATTTCAGCACATCAGGAGCAGCTGTTTTAAACAGTGATCTGAAGCCCTGATGGCAGACAGGGTTTTCTTCCAGTATCTCACGATATGTGTCTCAACAGCAGTAGTGAGATGAATGCATGACCTCACAACTGTACCTGATTTTGACTCATATTTTTGCTCTGTCCCTCATAAAATGTTTTTGGTAACTCACCAAGGATTACAGACAGTCAATAATGCCAGACATTAGAGTTTCATACGTCTTACATTTCAGAAAATGTATGCTGTTGTATTAACTTTTAGAATGGATTGGAGAAATACTTAAAAATGTCTCTACTTTTGGGCGTTTGTCCCCAGTTTTAATTTTTGGCTTTATCCCTGATTCTTGATCAAGGAAGTTGAGAACTCTGCGTTGTTAGCAATTTAATTTACTGGTTATTTTACAAGATCATAGTACTGACCCAACATCTGGGATGAGACCTCCATTCAGTGAAAAGCTTATTTATTTTTTTGTATTCCACCATAATTACATATAGCCTGATGCATTTATATTACTCATCTAAATGCCTAAGCACTATAATTCTGTCTGTGACAGATGTAAATACGTAAATAATTTGGATACTTCCTTTTGTCCTAAAATCCTTGTGAGCTTTACACCAGGAAAAAAGGAGATGCAACCTGTGGGAGGGTACTAGCAATGTGTGAATGTTTATAAGACTAAATGGCCATGGAATATCTATGAATTCCAGACCTTAAATGTACTCTAAGGGCAAACCTCGGCTTAGCTGCAAAACACTACTTCCTTAGAGTAGAACTGTTGAAGTGATGTTCATACAGTTAGTTCACTGAACTTTCAGTGCCAAAGTTCACTCCTTAGTGAAGGCTGTTGGTACTTCAAGTAGAAAAAGCTGTTGTTGTGTCATGGACAAGAACTGATACAAGAAAACAAAGTATCACTGCAAACTGTAAACATTTTTTTTGTTAAGCTTTTTACTTTATGTATTTAGTTACTTTTCCTTGTTAACTAGTTACAGTGGATATAAAAAGTGTACACGCCCCTGTTAAAATGCCAGGTTTTTGTGATATAAAAAAATGAGACCACAATAAATCATTTCAAAAGTTTTCCCATGTTTTATGTGACCTATAACCTGTACAATTCAATTGAAAAACAAACAAATCTGTTAGGTAAAAAAATGTAAAAAGTAAAAAACGCACAATATGCTGGTTGCGTAAGTATGCACACCCTTAAACTAATACTTTGTTGAAGCACCTTTTGATTTAATAACAGCATTCAGTCTTTTTGGGTAAACACCTGCCATCAGTTAAAGAGACTCTGATTCAGAACAGATACAGATACAGAACAAACTAACCCCCCACCTAAACATGCTGTTCAACCTCAGCCTCTCCACAGGCTACGTGCCCATAGAATGGCACACAGCAACGGTTATTCCTCTCCACGAAGGAGGGGCCACAACTGACCCTGGTAACTATCACCCCATAAGCCTGACTAGCCTGGTCTGCAAGGCTATAGAGCACATCATCATGGAACTCATTAATAAAGACATTGGGAACCTCCAAGCACTTGAACTGACCCAGTTCGGCTTTATTAAGGGAAGATCATGTCTACTAAACCTGGTTGACTTCTTCGAGACAGTCACCAAGGCCATAGACAAGGGAAAGGTGGTTCACACAGCCTACCTTGACCTCGCCAAGGCTTTCAACACCATTTCCCACTTGGGTATTACAGAAAAACTCACCAGCCTGCACATAAACCCCTATGTCATGAGATGGGTTGCCAACTGGCTTACAGACAGAACTCACACGGTAAGAATAGCAGGCTCCAGGTCCGACTCTAAACTAGTCACAAGTGATGTCCCGCAAGGCTCGGTCCTGGGACCGCTACTTTTTGGCATATACTTCTCAGAAGTACAGGCAAACACAGGAGGACTATGGCTAACCAAGTTCACTGATGACTGCAAACTGGGAGCCATAATTGACTCTCCGGCTGGCACGGACATCCTCCAAAAGGGCATTACTGAAATGGACACCTGGTGTCAAAGTCATGGCCTCAAGCTAAATGCCAAGAAATGCATAGTCATTCCATTTGGGAAAAACAAAACACCCACAAATTACCACATAGGTGGCAGCCCTCTTAATACAGAAGAGGTAATAAGAGATCTGGAGACCCAGGTAGATAGTAATCTCTCCTTTGACAATCATATTGCCAAAGTAGTTAGGAAATCCTTCTATGTGGCCCATCTAATTACTAAAGGGTTCGCATCTAGAAATAAAGAGGTTATAGTGCCCCTCTACTCATCACTCATTAAACCCATCATAGAGTACAATGCCCCATTTGGGATGTACCTCACAAGACACTTCCAACAGCTGAAAAGACCACAAAAGTACCTCACCAGGAGGATTACTGGTCTCAAACATATGTCCTATGCAGCCCGACTGAAAAAACTCCAGCTGTACTCAGTGGCATATCGCTTACTCAGAGGTGATCTCTGCCTGACTTACAATGTCATGTCCAACTCAGAATTGATGGATATGCTCCACCTAAAGAAATCCAAGTCACTGCAAGCCATGCGGTCTAGTGAGCTAAACTTTGCCACAGCAATAAATAGAACATGCTGGAGGGATAGATTCCTGTCACAGAGACTCCCCATGCTTTGGAACAAAATTCCAAATTACATCAGGCAGAGCCCCTCACTAAGACTCTTCAAGAGAAACCTTGATGAGTGGATGGGTAACAGAAAATACACCCCTGGGATCACTTTATTGGCTCTGCTTGACAGAGGATCAGTTAATTAATCAATGGGGCAGCGAAAGCCGACACACTCTGGCTAGGCTTATAAATGCCCTCGGGCAGATAGCCTAGTACCTACCTACCTATGAACCTATGATTAACCCCAAATAAAATTCAGCTGTCCTCATAGGATTTTCCTCACATTTACTCAGTTGCCTGATACAGCAAAAGCCATGGTTCGCAGAGAACTTACAAAGCATCAAAGGGATCTCATTGTTGAAAGGTGCAAAAGAATTTCCACAGCATTGGATATACCATGGAACACAGTGAAGACAGTCATCAAAAAGTGGATAAAATAAGGGACAACAGTGACGTTGCAAAGAGCTGGACATCCCACCAAAATTGATGAAAAGACAAGATGAAAACTGGTCAGGGAGGCTGCCAAGAGACCTACAGCAACACTGAAGGAGCTACAGACATTTCTGGCAAGTACTGATTGTGTACTACATATGACAACAATCTCCCATATTCTCCATATGTCTGGGCTATGGGGTAGGGTTGCAAGACAGAAGCCTTTTCTTACACAGAAAACCACCCAGGCCCGGCTAAAATTTGCAAAACAATACATCAAGTCTCCCAAAAGCATGTAGGAAAACGGTATGGTGGTGGCAGTATCATACTTTGGGGTTTCTTTTCTTCAGCTGGAACTGGGGCTTTAGTCAAGGTGGAGGGAATTATGAACAGTTCCAAATGCCAGTAACTTTTGGCCCAAAACCTTCAGCCATCTGCTAGAAAGCTGAAGATGAAGAGGAATTTCACCTTTCAACACAACAATGACCTCAAGCATACATCCAAATCAACAAAAGAATGGTTTCATCAGAAGAAAATTAAAGTTTTGGAATGGCTCAGCCAGAGTCTAGACCTAAATCCAATAGAAAATCTGTGGAGTGACCTGAAGAGGGCTGTGCACAAGAGATGCCCTTGCAATCTGACAGATTTGAAGCACTTTTGCAAGGAAGAGTAGGCATATATTTCCAAGTCAAGATGTGCCATGCAGATAGACTCCTACCCATGAAGACTGAATGTAATTAAATCAAAAGGTGCTTCAACAAAGAATCAGTTTAAGGGTGTGAACACTTATGCAACCAGCTTATTGTACATTTTTTATTTTTTATATTTTTCTCACAACAGATTTGTTTGTTTTTCAATTGAATAGTACAGGTTATAGGTCAAATTAAAGGTGGGAAAAGTTTTGAAATGATTTATTGTGGTCTCATTTTTTATATCATAAAAACCTGGCATTTTAACAGCCGTGTGTACACTTTTTATATCCACTGTATGTGAGTTAGTTTTTGTAGACCTTTTTTAGTCATGATGCAAGCCACAGATGTAAAGGTAATGTAATATGTATGGGCAGGTTACAGCAGATAAGCAACAAGTAAAACTAGAGTAACTGCAATAAACCCATTCAGGCCAAAGATGTAGCTTGACGTGCCACCATTGCTTTACCCGAAAAAAATGCTTGCTTTCTTCACAGACTTGCTTGATTTTTAAATGGAAAATAAACACATTAAACAACAGAAACGCTTGTACTGCCAAGTACCACCATCGTGCTGCACTGCAGTCTTTTATCATTTAGCATCCAAAAAAAGTTTTGTACTATCGCAGCATTATGGGAAATCTTTCCCTCCTCTTTATAGTTATTCTGTCCAGGGATATTTGTGATAAAAGCAGCATTAAAAATAACACTGCTATGTAAAGCACAGTAGCAGGCATTTTAGGCATAAGCCATTGTTCCACACTTTCCATGCATTGATAAAGCTGAAGTAAACAAAACTACATAAGTGAAAACCATTGTGTGCTGCTGTCTCTGATACCCTGTAATTATTCAGTTACTGTGTAATAATTAGGCAGTTAGTATGGGAAATAGCAGTCATACCAAGCTTTACAGTGACATTCATAGGCTGATAAAATACCTGCTATATTAAAGAATCGTTAATCACCTTCAATTGTCACATTATCTGAGCAACAGGCATTCGGCATCTGTGTAAAAATAAATTACCTGAATACTGGTCATGTGTTGCCTGCTGTGAGGAAGGCACTACAAAGCTAATACTGCCATCGTGTGGAGAACCGGTATAATTCTGAAATGTGTGTTCCAAATCTGAAAGACATAAGTGGACATTTAAACAGTGCATGTTTATTGTTTGCATAGACAAGTTAATTAATGCTAGTACTCCATACAGCAAACATGTTATGATCACCATTAACGGTTCAGATTTTATGGTGCCACCTTTTGGCACTCGGCACTGCAGTACAGTTTTAATTTGGAAACTGTTCCCGTTCAATGGCATCTCATTATGTACTGGCTGCTGGGTCCTATTTTCTTTCAAGTTTTTGTTCCGAGGAAAACATTCTTCTTCATAGTAATGAAAGTACTTTCAGTAAAATTATGTTTATGTGCATGTGTATAGCTTGAGTTATGTTATAATCTGAAGAATTATTACACAAGTACAGTGGGGGAAATGATTGCATCCTGATATAATGTTATCTTTGAGGTATGTTTTATTCACAAGGAATATGCATAAAAAGGTGATTTAGAAACCAACTTTAGGAAGCCTTTTAATGCTAGTGTGTTACATGAGCATAGAATGGCAGGACCTGAGAATGAATTTAAGAAACCCATTATAAATTTTGCTTTCTGTTAAAATAATATGATCCAAAGTAATGTAGTAGTTCTGTTTTTAACGCTTTGTTTTAAACTATTATATTTTTATTTGGATGTTTCAGTCCTGAATTAACTTTGGTGATATATTTTTAATTTGTAATGTCCATGAAGGTGATTGCATTCTTTGGTCCACAAGTTCCATCATCTTTCTGCTATGAAGCCTCAGTAAACACCCCTACTTTTCTTGACATATATCTCTATCCAGGCATGTCTCTTTCTAATTCCACAGGTCTGAAACTCAGCCAGATATCAGCACATAACAGCCACCCAAATAATGCTGTATGACAAAAACAGAAGGGTTGCAAATGAGCAATTGTTTGTACTTCTCAGTCATTTAAAATACTACTAAGATGTATAGAGGAAATTATACAATGATGGTTCATTTGTATTCATAACTGAGCATGCTAATCCTGTTGGAAATCAAACAGATACAAATAGATCACTCCAATGGCTCTACTCAACAGAGGCACTGGGAACTAAGGTCAGGTGACACTATGCCAGGGTAATACTATGGTAGGCTTGTAAAGGCCCCAGGGCATTAGACTAGTACACACCACGGATAAAGTCTGGTCACCGAAGTACCACTGAGTGGCTCGACTTTCTATTGGAATATGCTGAGGAACATAACAAAACAGAAGAAAAATCAGGTACGTTCTCAAAATAAAGAACACAAACATACCTGGTGATCCTTCTATTTCTGCAACTATCCCTCATAAAATCTTGGCGGAAAAAAAAACAACAATGGAGCTCCCCTTTTCTCCATCACTTCTCCGGCACTGACTGATGGACTATGCAAGCATGGAGACGCATGTCCCATATGTATGCGCAGTATATCGGCAAAGAAGGAAAAACACAGAAGAATGCTTCAGTGACCTTATACAAAAACATTATTTAAGAAAGGTAAGCAATTTCTTTTTTAAATAATGTAATTGTATCATAGCAATAATCCACTCTTGAGTGTAAGTAGATATAAGGATTTACCGGGTCTATATTAGATATTCAAACGTTTAAAAGTTCGAATCACTAAAGATGAAATTTAGTGATTGAACTTTTAAAAGTTCAAATATCTATAAAAACAATATTTAAAAAAAAAGAAAAAGTAAAAGGTTCAAGCAGGGGGGCAAGCCCCACTGCACCCCCCCCACACCCCCGCTACTTAAATATACCAACTCCAAGATTGCGCTACAATGTAGGAAATGGGAAATTCTCTGTTTCTGCACTGTAGCACACTGAAGTGCAATCTTGGAGTTGGTATATTTAAGTAGCAGGTAGTGTGGGGGTGCAGCCCCCCACATGGGCGGTGCAGGAGGGCTTGCCCCCCTGCTTACACCCTTTAGTTTTTCTGTTTTTTCTTTTTGCTTTTTTTTTAAATTTTTATATATATTCAAACTTTTAAAAGTTTGATCACTAAAGTTCATTCTTTAGTGATTCAAACTTTTAAATGTTCGAGTATCTAATATAGACCCAGATTTATCCATGGCTGGCTTTGTTTAATCACTTGGGCTTCACCCTTGTGATCAAATTACACCAAACTTGGGTAAATCATGATATCCCCACACCCCATCATAGATTATTGATTAAATGTATATTATTACTAAGAGCTGGAAATGGCAGCAAATCTCAGATAAAATAAAAAAGAAATAATGCAATATATGAAAACAGTTGGGAATTAAACACATTTTTAGAGTGCTGAAATACAGTAACTAAGTTTATGCCACTTGAATGTAATAAATTATTGCATTTACTGTATATGTGATTGACAGCTGTAGTATCGCCTCTTTTTATTCTGGGCACTTTTCCCACCTTGATCATCTTAGATTCCCAGAGATCTGCCAGTACCTTGTCTGTTCAATCGAAGAATGAGATTTAATCAACTGATCTCATAGGCTACTTTATTACTGGAAGGATGACCTTAGTTTGGTATTCCATGCTCTGTAACACCATCATTCTACAGGGGCACAGAACTGTACCATCACAGTATAGAACATGTGCCCTAGAGACCTTCAGGTCCTAGCCAAAGGTCTCTGCACCAATATGGGGTCCCCACTGGACTGCCTCCAACTGCTGGAAAACTGTGTTTTTATTTCCAAATGTTTTTCTGAGTTTGTAAAATATCATACCTTAAATGTTGAAATTCATTACCAGCAACTATTATCACTTTTAAGTAAGCTTTGTAGATTTCAAATTTCAATATCTGCAGTCTGAGTTGTATGGTGTAGGTTTGAAAGGTTCTTTGTGGAGGAAAAGAAAATGTTACGTTACTTTCCAGTATTCTGTGCTACAGAACCAGTTTGAGTGTCCTGCTTCCAGCCATTTTAAATATTTAATCAACATATAATTAATCAAAACTAAAATGTAAGATACCTTGGTAGGTTGCAAGCCCAGAACAGTAATATTCTCAAAAACTTGAAACTTAGCCAGGACAGTTTAGTTTCCACCCTGTGTCAACAGCAACTATAAAAATATCTGCACATGTTGAAATCAACCACCTTAGCAGCAGACAATTTACCCGCTGAGTATCTAAAATTAGCAGCAGACATCAATGGATATCCTGTCTGCCGTTGTAAGCCATTCTGTCTTACAAAACTATGTCCCAACACTCTGGAGAAAGTATTTCATTATATCCCTACTCAAAGAAGCACATAGACAGAATTTACCAACTTTATATCTATGTTAACACCTCTGTCAGAAATCCTTGAAAAAATGTATTCATTCTGAGGTGTTAAAATGCAGCAATAATAACCTCCTCTCCAACACCACAACCACCCTTCTCAGTTCCACAAACACCACCATAAACCACCTGAGTAGTTCTGGATATTTAGTTTCATCTATTTTCCTTCACCTATCAAAAGCATTCAGCATCATGTCTCACCAAAATCTACTCGTAGAACTTTCATCCCTCATCTCTTCCACTCAGCTTTATCATGGCTCCATATCTATCTCACAAGGTGGTAAAATGGCTCCAAGAAATGTCACCCTTTCTGCCTGTTTCCATTGGACTTCCACAGGGTTTAATACTTGCCCCAACTCTTATTCAGTATCTTTATAAATAAACTTCACAGACTCCAAACATGCAAACATAATGCAATATGCAGATTATGTCACCTCTTCTGCTCTGCTTCACCTTCTCAAAACTTAATGACCTCAACCAGGATCCTTCTCATCCATTGAAACATGAGTAATGAAACATCACCTTCTTCTACATAAAAAAAGAAAAACAGAAAACAAAACTAATGCTCTCCATCTCAAAAAAATTCTCAGATCAAAATAAGTTTTCAAAAGAGTCTCAAAAAATAACAGCAAAATAGAAATAGTACAATAGATGAACACCTAAAATTTGATTGACACGTTCTTCAAGCTGTTAAAAAAAATACTGATAGCAGTAGAAAAAAACATTGCATCAGACTACTTACTGCCATCTCTCCTTTCTCTCTCCCCAATTCGACTAGCATTCATAGAAACAAAAATAAAACGTCAGCTATTACAACCAAATTGCTACATTTGCCACCAATCTACCCATGAAAAGTCACCAATGCATAGCCGTAATACAATTATACCAGCTAGAGTTCCCACAATATCTTACTTACTCATAACTACTTATTGCCCACATTCTAATATAGATAATAGAAAACTGTCCAGCACTGCAAAACACCATAAAATCTTAAAACCTCAGCCAGGGAACTACACTCTTAGAGTAACTCCATTTTACTAACTCTTGGCTGTGCCCCTGCTCAGGGTTAACACTTAGCTGTGAGCACCAACAACTCCTGTTTCACTGACAATCATCCTACCATTTCACTGCATCCTAATGCTTATATACAGTTTCTGTCTCCTAACTTTCCTGTGTTTCACAACACAAGTCTGTCTTACATCTTTTCTCACTCTTGAAACTTTATATAAGTACTAATCAACTGCTATACCTCTCTCGTTTAACCATATATCTCTGCATTTCTCTATCACTTTCCACCTAAACATGATCTTTGGTATCAAATCAAAGTACACAGTTTCATTAGTCAGAAATATTTACTACTGTATTGTAATGTAAATATGCCAATGCTGGCTTACCACAATATCACAGGATTTGTAAAATGTTCATGAACTTTAGTGAAAGTTTTTGTTTAATCATATGTCTTTGTGTTGCAGTTGTTATCCTGTGTGACTTTTATTCTTTGTATTAATGTATGATATTGTATATTTTTTGTGGCGCTTTTCTCCCCAGGCCTCTGCTATAAAGGTTTTTTTTGCCCAGTTGGATGGACTTTCATAGTCAACAAATGCAATTAAACAAATAAATAAGATAGCAATGAATACAAAACCATTTTTTCCCTCAGCATTTCAAGCCTCTGTATCGTCAAACTGTACATCTACAAACTATGAAGACACACAAACATAGCGAAAAGCGAGAAACTTGGGGAAAAAGCCCTAACCTTTGACATCTTTGAGTCTAGCGAACCACAAACAAGGATTGAGAATAGACTCTGTGACCCAGCCAATGCCAATGTTTGGAAACATTAACAGCAAGAAGCAGATGATATTCCTGCTTCAATGTTTCAATGCCTGACAAAATTGGAGCAAGCAGTTCATGGATTTTTCATAATGTTTTTAGCAGAAGCATGGCTCAGACATTGAATGGGAAACATTTTTTTTTCTTCCTGCGGTGTTTGCCCTTTCTATATGACTATAAGTAAGGGAGGTATGGGAGAGAAGCTTAGCAAATGGGGTTGCATGGGGATTGCCCCTGGAAAAAGTGCATATTTAATTTTCTTTACGTTTTACACAATCATTTTGTATGACTTTTTTATATACTCTGATTGTTGATTGTCTCTGTATTACTGTAGAACTTTGCTCCCTGGGTCTATGCTGAAAAGAAGCCTTGTGCCCAGTTCAACTATCTCGGTAACCAAATGCAAAGCAAAGTAAAATAAAATATTGGCCTTTAAGTTTAGTGTTTTGCTAGTTTTCAAGTTTGAAACTTGTTGCACTCAAAATATCATCGAGAATACCAATAAAAGGTAAGATAGCGATTCACCTCTTACTATTTTATGCCCAGCTTGTCGTCTAGTATCGTGACAGCTGACTGAACCTAGGCTACCAAGTCCTATGTCCTGCATCTGTTGAGGGGATCAGCCATGTTTTGGCATTCCATCTTTTATTTTTGTGACGTGCTTGCAGCTGACTTTACTGACTATACTTTTTATATGATTTGCTGTTCTTACGAATCTTTTAAACACATATTCAGTATCAGCACATACTCAATGCAATCTATAGATGGTTACATTACTAGGGAAATGATTGAAAAAATTAAAGATAAACTTGAAAAGTGACAGATGTGGTGTGAAGCAGAGTAAGTTAGGCATTTGACATAGCTACTGCATGTATAATTGTTGTTAAAATATAAATAGATATTATAAGGCCAAAATGATAAAAATAACTCTGCTGTAGAGTTAGCATCTTTCATTGCCACTGTGGAGCTCTGTGTCTACTGTAATGATCTGAACATGCGTACTTCAGCTGATTCATGAATAAGTCAACTTTGATCATAAGTCATAAAATGATAGCATCATCTACCATAGAGAATACATAGTTTCCACAAAAATACATATTTGCTACAGAAAATTGCAAAATCCCTAAGCTTGCCATTGAAAAATTATAGGTGAATGTTCATAAAATAAAGAGCAGTCATGGTATCAACCGTGAGTTATAAATGTTTCTATATCTGAGCTCCATTTGTATCTACAGTAAAAATCTACAAGAATGATCCAGTAAGACTAGAGTCTTTACTTGTGTAATATTGCAAATATTGAATATTGGAGACCCATGAAATATATGCAAGTGACTCTTTAAGGACATACCAGTGCTTCAGGTACAGGGCTTCTGAATACAGATGACTTTTCACTTTTTTAAGTTTTTACTCGTGCATTCAGGCCAGTAAAATTAAAACCCCACTAGCTGTAACCGAGCTAGAATCTTCACTGTTTAATACCTTAATTACCTTGTTGTGGAGGCTCACATGATATATGCAAATGACCCTTTAAGGACATACCCATTTTTCATCTATATGGCTTCTGACTCCCATGACTTTTACTTTTTTAAATCTTCACTGGTGCACTCAGACTAGTAAAGCTGCATCTTTTTTCTTACTAAATAGTTTGTCTGTGTGATGTTTTAATCACTACATTCAGATATATCAATAGTAAAACAAAAGCTCTGACTGGCTTTCCTTCTCTCTCATTTGTAAGTAGAAACTGAATGCACATAGCCTGCATATAAACAAAGACTGCCAGCTTATCAATCAGGGTTACCATTGCACTAAATAAATATATAGCTGTATTTCACTTGTGATCTGATCGATAAGTGAAACCCTCATCTTGATGTCATGGCAATGTCAATCTCCGGAAGGCAAAGGATTACAGAGCAAGAGATGGTTGGCTAAGTGTCCTGTGGAACAGAGTAGCATAATTAAGTCTAAAGCCCTTTTTCTCCATCACACAGATGCACATATTTTCTGACTCTGTCTCATTCTTTAGATCCAGAAGGTATAGGAACAAAATACAAATGATTGTTCAGAAGTAAGATCTGTGTCTCACAGTGTCTGGAGCTGAGGTTGTTCATTCCTAATTTCTGTCACTGTCTGAATGGGTTTGAATATATCTATATATATATATCTACACACACATACATATATACATATATCTATATCTATATATATCTATATATATATATATATATATATATATATATATATATATATATATATATATATAGGTTCATACATGTATACTAGGCTAATTGCCCTGGAGCCTTTACAAGTCTAGCTGATAAGATTACCCTGGTATCGTGCTACCCGACCTTAGTTCCCAGTGCCTCTATCAAGTACAGCCACTGGAGTGATCCCCGGGGTGAATTTTCTATTTCCCATCCACTCATCAAGATTTTTCTTGAAGACGGTCAGTGAGGCGCTCTGCTTGACATGTATGGGAATTAGGTCACTGGTACAATGAAGAGTTGGTCAGCAGTACCATAGCCCTTTTAGAAGCACCAACTTTATTGAGCTTACACACTTGAGAATTTGAATCTGTTGTTCTATCCCAAAACTATTTTAATATCAGAAACTATAGTAGCTGTTGCCATATTCTTCTCTTTCTATTTACTAACAGGATAATGTCCTTGATTTAGTAGAAAAATTCACCCTTCCAGAACCTTGGAATTGATCATACTGTTGTACCAGAAGAAAAATGATTCTGAATATTTTAGTTTTTAGGAATACAACTTGTAGAATATTTATTATGTAAATAGCTGAGTTCACCAGTTTTTATTTCTAGTTCAGGTCAACCATGCATCTTAGATACTGTCTGATATCCAAGAATGTAATCTACTATGCAAATATCTATTTTAAAGATAGTATGGATATTTAGTTATACCTAGGTATAAATGTGTCAGTATGGATATTTAGTTATACCTAGGTATAAATGTGTCAGTATGGATATTTAGTTATACTTAGGTATAAATGTGTCAGTTGCCAAAGTGCCAACACAGATATAAACTTGTATCAGTCATGGAATGCACTGCTTTGGATATTGTTTTCTTATTCACCAATCATAAATGGACTTAATCCATCTGTTCCATTTCCTTCCCAACTTTTTCTAGGTTTATTAAATATGAGGCACTGTAGTCTATCCCAGCAAGTAACTGACAGATGGCAAGAACCTGTCTTGGTTATTAGATCTGTCATTGCCCCCAGGAGCCTTGTCACTGAACAGCTCAGGTCTGGCTCCATCCTCAAGGCACAGATCCAGTAGGAGTCCTGATCTACCTGTACTGGAAGTCTTGGTTCTGGTGTGGGTGGCCACTGCTTCTCTGGGACTGTCTGACTTTGAGGTTGTGGAAAGGGTATTTTTTCTTCCTAGATAACCCATTTCTCACCCCTTGGATCCACTTCCTATTGCCTCCTCAGCTCCGAGATCTAAGTCGGTCAGGTCTATTCCACAGAGGCAGCCAGTTCCAGCTAGCTTCCAATCAGTTCCCATAGAGGAACTCCCCCTCTCTTCAGCTACCTCCCCTGAACATCCCCCAGAGGAGATCCATTGGAAGAGAATGTGCAAGAAGAGGAACATAGATTCCTTGCTGGAATCTCTCATGGGAGATAATGATTTTGATGAAAGAGAATGGTCCCCCAAATTCCTCAGACAGAAAGGTGGTTGGTGGTTTATGGTTCTGACCCATCTACATCTTGGGTTAGCCCCCCCATGGATGAACTTACTGATTTTGTTTTATGCCAGGCCTGGAAGGAGCCAGATACCATGCAACCTATTCTGAGATGCCTGACAAATTCGTAGCTCCTTCCAAGGATAAACCCCACTGGAGCAAAGGAATCCCAATAGATGTTATGGTGGTAGTGGTGGCAGCCACTAAAAAAGAGCTAGAAAAACAAAGCTCATCTGTCCATCTGCCAAACAGATAGTCTAGGATGCTGGCCAGATTTAGGAAAGTGAGTCTTTGCCTCGGCAACTTTTGCCTTGAGGTCTCTTAACTACCTGGCATATTTTACAATACTACAGAGAGATTTGACTTAGAAACTATTAAATTCTCTCTCTGAGTCTATGTCTACAGAGGATTTTAAAAGATCATCCTCTCAACTAGCCACTCTTTTGTCAATTTCCAGTGCTTCCATGAGGTTGATCTCTCACTCAGCTGAAGGCAGCTCACCGGCTGATGGTTTAGGCATTGCTATAAGGAGACATGCCTAGATGTGACTGTTGTGTCTTTTGGCTTTTCCTGGTTAGGGGTCGCCACAGCGGAACTCCGGTCCGATAATGATTGGCAGTAGATTTTTAACCGCAGTGAACAAGAATGGAAGACACTGTCTGCCATGAGAATCAAGTTATCTACGCCTCAACCTTTTTTTAGGAATCAGCAAGGCTGTAAGAAAATGTGGTTCTGCATATCTCAGGGACCTTGCTAAAATCCACATGGGGACAACTCATCCAGAGGCAAAGGAGGCAGCTCCAATGGTAGACATCACCCTAGAGGCAAAGGAGGCAGCTCCAATGGTAGACATCACCCTAGAGGCAAAGGAGGCAGCTCCAATGGTAGACATCACCCTAGAGGCAGAGGAGGCAGCTCCAATGGTAGACATCACCCTAGAGGCAGAGGAGGCCTGCAAAATCAAGATTTCCATGATTGCTTTCCAGACATACCTTTCCAGTGCTCTTGAGGTGCTACTCGACTGTCCACCTCTGGAGGCAAGTTGGGGGTTGATTGTCCTTGCACCCAGATGCCTGGGCAAATATAACAGAAGATCCATGGGTGCTAAGAATAATATCCAGAGATTATTCCATACAATTTTTCCAACTCCCTATCTGCAAAATAAAGAAACTTCCTGACATTACACCCCATCAGAGGAAGGCAGCAGCACAAGAAATTCAAAAGCTGCTAGACAAAACAGTCATCCAAGAGGCCCTGCCCAACCAAATAGGAATTGGAACTTAATCACACTTTGTTTTAGTGCCCAGAAAAACAGGGGACCTCACACCAATTTTGGATCTGTGCAAATTAAATCAGTATGTGAAAAAGGAAAAGTTCCAAATGGTGATGGTACCTTCCATTCTGCCATTTATTCACAAGGATGATTGGATGTGCTCTATAGATCTTCAGGATGCATACTATCACATCAAAATAGCAGGTGCTCCTGAAGACACTTACTCTTTTGGCTGGGAGCCAGCCACTACCAATTCAGATCCCTGCCCTTTGGACTCACCACAGCCCCCAGGGTATTTCCCAAATGCATGGCAGTGGTGGCAGCTCACTTGAGACTCAAAGGATTCCAAGTGTTCCCATATCTAGATGGCTGCCTCCTCACCACTCTCTCAATGCATCTCCTTCAACAATCCAGGGACTATTTGCTCCATATTTGTCAATCACTGGGAATAACAATCAATTAAGCCAAATCAAATTTAACACCAATACAGAGCCTGGAGTTTATCGGTGCACATCTAATACAACAATGTAAACTGCATCTTTCTCAACTCATGACATAGAAACACTCATACCTCAAGTTCATCATATTCCCATTCATCTCCTCCAGCCAAATTCATTCATCAAGCACTGGGGTCTATGGTAGCAGCAATAGTATTACTTCCCTTAGCACAATACTATACGCATGTTCTTAAGCGAACACTAGCTGTTCAGTAGTCAATTCTTCAACAACCCCTATCATTTCCAGTCAAGCTTACGCAGATTTGCAAACACCACATCCATTCATGGATCCAGTCAGAAAACATTTATCTAGGTCTGCCCTTTGTTCTACTGCCCCACTGGCCACGGTGACTACAGATGCCTCCCAACTGGGGAGGAGTGGCTTTACTTGGGAAAGATGGTCCAAGGCACATGGTCCCCCAAGAGACCAATTCGCATATCAGTGTTCTGGAGATGACAGCAGTCCTATTAGCACTGCAGGCATTTCAAGATGCTGTTCCTGTAGGGATTGTTACGATTCACACTGAGAACTTGTCAGTAGTCTGGTACATCAACAAATGAGGGAGAATCCAGTATTACGCTCTCTGCTGAGAGGCTAAGAGAATGTGGCAATGGGCAATCTCCACCAATCACTTTTTAGTCGCAATGCACATTCCAGGAGAAACCAAAGTATTAGTGGACAAATTAAGCAGTTCCATTCTTATGCCTCACAAGTTATTGCTCAAGCAGTCGGTGTCAGAGAAGACTTTCTGTCATTGGGGCCAAACGTGCTGCAACTTCTTTGCATCCCCCCACAACAAGTGCAGCAAATACTTTGTTGTATCCCCTCGGATGAGCTCATCCACGTTTGGCTGTCCCATCTCCTTTATGCTTTTCTTCTGCTTCCTTTGATTTCAAAATCCCTACAGAAAGAAATCTGGTTTAAGAGCTCAGTCATCCTCATTGTCCCTACTGTCCTTGACAACTGTGGTTTCTCTTCCTTTGGTCTCATCTTCACTATCCTCCACGGATACCGGATCCAACTACAGATCTCCTCTCACACCCCTCAGGGATGAGTCATTCTAATATCCTACTCTCAAGTTAACTGCATGGTTTCTGCACCTCCAATAATTATCAGACAGCTCAGACGTTCTTCCCCTATATGTATCATTATCCTTGCAAAAAGATTCTGACAAGAAAGTTTACAAGAGCAGGTGGAAAAGATTTTTCCCTTTGAATATTGAAAAATGATGTTGACCCTTTTTCTGCCCCGGTTTCTGATGTTCTTGAATTTTTGGCTGCTCGTTTTAAAAAAGGAACTAGTTTTTCTATGATTAAACTGCATTTAGCAACCATTTGAAATTTTCACACAGGAGACAGAAATTATTCTTTGGCTTCTTCCAAATTATGTAAAGGTTTTCTAAAAGGCATTTTTCTCCTTAGACCACCAATAAAGGAGCCTTCACCTACCTGGGATCTGACTGTCATGCTGCAAGGTCTGACTCTAAAACCCTTTGAACATTCAGCAAAAAATGATCTAAGATTTCTTTCATGAAAGACTTCCTTCTTAGTAGTTATCACGTCTGCAAAAAGAATTTCTGAACTCCAGGCTCTGTCATCAAAGACTCCCTATATTATTTTCTATAACGATAGGGTTACTTCATGAACAAACCCTTCTTTTTTACTTAAAGTGGCTTCTGAGTCAAACATTAACCACTCCATTCATTTACTGGTTTTCTTTCCAAAATTTTCAAACAAAGGAGAACACATGTTACATCTCCTAGATGTGCACAGACAATTACATTTTTTTCTACACAGAACAAAACAAATTAGAAAATCAGATCAGCTGTTTGTTTCCTTGTCACCAAAATGACTAGGTTATCCAGTTTCTAAAGTTACATTCACTAAATGGATTACAGATTGCACTTTTTGGATCTATTCTCAACAAGGCATTTTCCTACCAAGACCACCTAAAGCCCACTCAGCGAGATCCATGGCCACTTCATCTGCTTTTTGGTCAAGAGCCTCTATTGATGATATGTGTGCAGCAGCCACATGGTCCAGTGGTCATACCTTTATTACTCATTACAAATTGGATCTACTATCCAGAAGTAGAGGTGCCTTTGGCTCAGCAGTTCTCTGGGATATCCCTCCATGAAAGCCACTCAAGACTAACATAGCTGGGGACTCTGTCCGATTCATTCAGAAAGAATTAAAAGGACAACCTCAGATTTAAAAGTTATGTACTCACCATAACTATGCATCTTTGTTATCCATTTCATTCTTCATGAACGCCCTCCATGCATCTCCCTTCCTAAATTCTTCTGGAAGAACCTGTTGGATTATTTATTGGAATATAGTTCCGAGTTTCAACCCCATTCTTTCAGCTATCACTTTCTCTATTTAATTTATGGAGATTTTTATGACAACAAACTTGATGTGAAGTATTGAGGACGGACTGGGGCATTATGGGTAGAGGGAAGAGCTTGAGAGTTGGATCCAAAGTATGTGGCTGAGTCGGATCTGAGGGTCAGATCCATAATCCATTCATTGGGGAGGAATGAAAATGGACAACACAGATGCCAAGTTATGGCAAGTATATAACTTTTAATTTTTCTTCTTTGACATTGTAATATCACCTTAACACCACAGTACATCATTTTCATGTGGATTGTGCCACATTATAACTCTAAACTGTCCAGAATTTTGCAGAATGTCCAGATTTTTGCCTCATATTTTTGGACTGTTTCTCATAAAAATTTATAGTTTTCTGGCATATCATTGAGGATTGAAGTCACTAAACAATACATGACATTTTGACTTTTAGACTTCATCCAGCTACAAACCCTTTTCCCAATTTTGCACATAGGGTTGGGGTGTCACTTCAACAGTGACAATCATTTAAAGCCAGCATTTATACCACCGGTATCCTCCTGAAAATGCATGTTAATGCAAAATCTGTTATTCTAGTTTATAAGAGCCATATATAAAATCTATTCCTGGTTTGGGGCTTTATTCCCCTGTTATTTTTGGCTTTGTCCAGAATTATTGTCCTAAAAGGTTAATAGATATGTGCTACATAGATTTGTTCCCACAACAGATACTTTCAAAAATGTTCCCACCCTATTCCCAGATATACTGAAAATACAACACAGAAGGGATTGCCATTTGAATGAAAGATTGCCACAATTTCTAAGAATTTTGTCAACAGGTCATATAGGCACTTAAATCCATTTAGGAAAACTCTTTTCCACTCTCAAAAGCATTGACAACTTACAGATTTCCCCTTCTTTGCTAATCTCAACATTTAAATGTATTCTCTACCTAATTAAACAAAGTTGGGACATCAGATAGTAAAAAATGGATTAACATACTACACAATATTTATGGAGTTAACATACTATATACATGCATCCTTATGGAGCTCTCTTTTTTTGTACTAGACAGTGTAGAGAAAGGAATATTTGCAGGGGACACGAACAATAGATTGGAACAAAAAGAAGCCTTTTGGCAGCTTCTATCTGGAGCCGATGTATTTCCGGGTCTAAATGAAGTTATTAATATAAAGTGTTTTCTCATGTACAGATAATTTAGGATGAGATCACAAAAAATTTTTTTTAGTTCAAAATACATTTTCAATATTAGTTTTATTGAACTTTCATGTGTTCATGTTTTATTTTTGTACTTTTGTTTATATTTTCTAATGTAGTATTTTTTAGTATATTGTAGATACTCATTTGGGTACATCATTATAGAAATTACATCATTTCCTGTAATTAAGTATTTAATGAAGGGGTAGGTGATTGTTCATTGTTTCTGATGAAGTTCACGTCATTAAAGTGGATGAAAGCGCTAAGTTTATTTTGTCCGAGTGTGGTCATTGGCTTGGTTCCTACGTTTTTTATCAGTTCAGTGTTTAGTAGAGTGGATTTACAATTTATGGAGTTAACATACTATATACATGCATCCTTATGGAGCTCACTTTTTCTCAAAGATACCACTCTATCCTAAACAGTAAAAGTGGCATTAGTATCTGATGCTATAATGGAGCTAAGCTGTTTCCTTAGTGCAAATGCCATAATTATCTCTCCTCCAGAATGAATCATTTAAGATCTGATGCCTCATACGTAATAATATTAATCCTACAATAAAAGTCTCTGTACTTGAAGATATATTATACTTATCTACCACCAAGGCATTTTTTCTCATATTCTTATTTGTTCCTAGCAAATATGTTAACAGAGTCTCAATAAACAGCTGATGACAGGAATAATAAAAACAATTATATGATTTCTGAATTCTAATATCTGTGATGTCAGCTCACAGAGCAATAATATCTACAGATGGAAAATATTTGATTGCTACTTGGGCCTTTGTTAAATTAAAGTTTTCTCTTTTTACAGGTCTATAGGTTATAAGTTGTTGTTCATTGCAGACAAAGCAGTGAATGAACGTGTACCCCTTCTGCATTGCACTGCATGAGCATATTTTTATAAATCATACCAGTCTGTGCAAGTACTTTGGCCTACATTGCCTTACTGACTGAAAATACATTTAACCAGACTGGACAATATTTGTTTAAACATTACCATTTTCCAAGCATTAACTAGATGTGTTGTCTGTACTCAACTAAAAAACAAATGTAGGTTCTTCAATGTATATTTAACAGTTTACTTGGATGAAAGAATCGCATCTCATGGTTTTCTGTTATTTTCTTTTCTTCAAACATAACATTATATGGCTCAGGAATTTTTACAGAGTTAACTAGTTACCAGAACAAATAACTAAATATATCAAACATTTTAACTACACTTCATTGCAGGACTTGTTTTTCAGCACTAGAGACACACTTTTGTTTTTCTTTCTTGTACACATCTCTCTGGTTTATTGTTTTACCTACAGGTTCATTACTTTTAGGGGTACAACCACAAAAGGAATATATGTGTTTGTTCATCAGGCCAGAAGCAGGCCAACTAACTCCCAGATACAGCAGCAGCAGAATCAGTGAGCAGAACTTGGAGACACTTTCTTTAGCATCTCCCATGGTAATTCCACTTTTACTTCTTCACAACAGATTATTACTTTTGTTCATAATGGCACTGTGGATGACTGTCTGCATTTATTTATTTTATAAATGCCATTTTGTTAATAACTAAGTAATCTCATGAAGAACAAGTGAAACCTTTTACAGCTGTGCCTGGAGCACTTTCTAGTTAAATTACTTAGTCACTCACTGAGTATGCAGATGGCTGCAGTGAGACTCAAACCCAAGGATTGCATAATGAAACTTGTTACTAGCTCATAGACATTTTGAGCTATATGGCCAGATTAATATGCCACATTCCTCTTGCTTACCACGCCCAAAGGGCTTTATTAATAGGCAGTCTCACTTGGTTTACTGCCTTCCTTTCAAGGGAGAAGACATATCACTGATCTATCCTTTGTGTACACCTACTGACCTAAATGATTTTGAACCTAGGTTACAGATTTTGTTAAACAAAGGCTCCTTTCAACAAATGACAGCTGCATGAGTGGGACAGAGAGTGCCAAGACTATTGTGCTTTGTGCTTTCTGTTTTGCCTTGATATTCATGCACTTCTTTGAATATCTGAACTTTATGCAACACCATTGAAATATATAGTATTCTGAACTTACGCTCAATGTACATTACATTGCATAGTCATGAACTGAGCATCTTTCTGTACAGAGGCCAAGACAGTCACCACACTGTGCCTAGTGTGTAGATTGGTAGATGTTTATGAACGGGATTACCTGTTTTTGCAGGGAATAGTAGAACCCTTGAGACAAATGCAGGGAGACACTCCATGGGTCTAAGTCTGCTTTTCTGTTCATAGGTCAGTAGCAGCTGTCCTTTTGGGCCATTTTAAGATGAATCAATTTACCTTTCAAAGGTGAAAATTAAAGCCTGTATCTTGTGTATGTGAGGCAAACACCTTACCGATTATGCCAACCCACAACCCCTGACAGCTTCTGATATGTTTCAAAAACATTTTACTTAGTACACAACATGCTCTGCTTTACGTAAGTTTCAGATTCATTGCTGTAATTTACAGGGATGCATACTGCGACTGTATTTTGCGTAGGGCATTAACTGCAGGAGATAAATTGGAAAGCATCGCAAAAGATGCATTTCTGTTGCTGTTGTGCATTTCCGTAACATTTATTAATTATTAAAGTCTGTTGCAAAGTTCAGCACCACTGGATTTTCCAGCTTTCATTCTAGAAACAGAAAAACTGTATTGATGTCATGGAAACATTTTTATTTTTACTGAAACAAAGTAATATGAATTGGGAAGAAAACTGTGTTTGCTGAATTGACAGTACAGCCTTTTCTAGGCTTTTTGTGCAGCAATGGTTGTAGTGCCTGTAGCTAATGTTATAGTGCCCTCTTGTGGCAATATAAGAGAACAATCACACATTTCTCAGCCAAAATTGATCAAACAAAAGGCAATATCCTCATTTTTCATACAGCTGTTGAAGCATGGATAAGTCTTTGAAGATCATGATAGTATCTAGGAATGCACTTCTGCCTGACTGTTTTCCAGGTCACCACATTATAACTGCCCACAGTAGTAGGTTACCTTCTGTTAACCTCTACCCACCTAACCCTAACGTGTCCTGCCTACAACAAATGCTCAGTGTTTTCTTATGTACAGAAGTAGCAGGCTTAGTTTATCACAGGGGCAGAGTCCTTTCTTGGTACTGTAAAGATCTGTCCGCTGTGGCAGAAGAAGTGCTTATGAATTGTGTGTAGTGCTAGAATGCTAATCTGCTGGATGTAGTCTGTACTGCTCCTTTAGTCTGGTGTCTTACATCTAGATTCATTGGGTGCAACAAAGCTTAGGCAGGTAATTTGTAGTTTGTTTTTACAGCATTAGTTGCAGGATAGCTTGTAATATAACTATATTCAGAACTGATCACCCTGTGTGTTGCTGCAGAATCAGGTAGACTTCCATCAGGCCTAATGAGTCCCCCATACACAAGTGTATGCTCTGAAAAAATCAAGCCAGTTGTATAAATGGGGCACGCCAGTCCTTGTGATGGTGTTTTTGTATGCCAATGTCTGAAATTGTTTAACATTCAGATATATGTCCAGCAGTAATATACCATTAGTAAATCTTGGCAGAACAAGTTTCAAACTGAGTCCAGAAATGATGGCCTCTATCTTTGTAAACATTTGCTTCCTGCTGTAGAGTATTTGCTACTTGAAATACTAGGATATAACACATAATATACCTGCTTAAGTGAAGCTTAGCTGAAATATGTGATGTAATGCTGAAATATATGATCTGATGTTGTTATTTTCATTCATTTATCAACTGATGCGTCTTGGATCTGACTTGAATGTTTCTTCCAGATCCTTCCTTGATCCACAATGCCCTGCCAACCTAACACTCCACAGATGCCACCGTATCGCTACAGATGCAGATTATTTTGCTCTCTACCTGTTGGTGCTTTTTCTGGTTCTTCAGAGTTTTTTCTTTCTGGTTTTCTGTCACCTTCTTCCCTTATTTCAGTTATCTTCTTCATTGTCAACTCTTTTACGGAGACCTTGCTATTTCTGTCTAATACCATCACTGGTACTTTGCTTTTTCTTCTTCTTGCCTTTTTCCTACCCTGTTTAGGGTATTCTTGACTGCCATTGCTGGTAGTTATTCTTACCCTTTAAAAAAAATAGTATTTCATTTAACTTTTTACAGATTTGTTGTCTTTCTCTTTTGGGCCTTCCCTTTCCTTAGATACATATGCTAGGATTGCTGATAAACCAATTGGCTTAAAAAATTGCACCACCTGTGGGCACAAAATACTGAATTCAGATGCACACAAGGTTTGTGTCTATAATTTGGGTTCTGCACATTTAGATGCAGATTGTACAGTTTGTGCCAGATTCAACTCCAGGGCACTCACAGATAGATGTAATAAACTTGTTTTGAAGGGTCTTTTTCCTTCCCCTTTTGCTTCCTTCTCTGTTTCAGCTGGAGCTTAAACCCCTTCAAGAAAACCCAACAAAGAGAAGCCTGACTGTGATTCAAAGGAAAAGAATTTAGAAAGAGATCCCTGGATCCTATAAAATCCTTGGCTCCTTCTTCCAAAACACCTCTGAAAGTGTCAAAAATGTCAGATCTGATGACTTCAGATTCTACTGCTCCAAAATTGAAATTGCCTCAGATGTAGTCACCTCTTAGTTTACCAGATCTGATACCTTCTTGGCTCCCTTCTCCCTTTTTGCAGGAGTCTCCTTGCAAGCATTCAAGACCACCATCCACTAGCTCCTCACTCAGATCTTCCAAGAGCTTGCCCGAAAATGAAGTGGATAGGATGATGAGGAAATTCCTCAGAGCACTGATCCAGATGGGGGTAATTCCATTTCTGTCTTCCACTGGATCTGTGATCCTGCTCATGACTAGTCCACCTCTAGTTTCTCCTTCTCTGGTCTAACCTGCTGTTTTGGAGCCCCAGATCCAAGACCCTTGAGGGTGTCTTCATTGGATCTGAAGAAAGTTCGTTCTCTGACTCTGGTCGCTTCCCTGAACCATCTGCTCTGAGTCTTTTGGAGACAGAGAACTCTTGGTGCCAAAACATTGGTGACAGATCTGAGGGACCAGAATTGACTCCAAAGTTCATGTAGCCATCCTTGCTTCTGGGACATTTGGCTCTGAACAGCTCGGGTCCTACTCCATCCTCAGGTGGAGTGCTTAGAGGGTCTCAGGAGCCATCGGTACAGGAGATGTCAGATTCTCTACATATGGCTTTGTTTTCTCCTAGGTGCTCTGCCTTTGAGATTGTGGAGTGGGCTTTCTCCACACCTAGAGAAAAGACACCCCTACCCCTCTTGGATCAGATGACTCTACCACCTTCAGGTCCTTGCTCTGAGCCTCGATCTTCTATTCCAGTGGGAAAGCCAGTCCGTTCACATCTCCAATTAGTCCCGCAGGACCCCCTAACACTTCTGATAGCTAACCATCCCAGCCTACTAATGAGGTCCCTTGGAAGAAATAGTGTAAAAGGAGATACTTACATTCCTCTCAGGAATCTTTCACAGAGAATACCAATTTTGATGATAGGGAAGGGTGCCCCAGATCTCCACCTGAAGATGTCTTCTTTGGAGACATTCTTGAACATCTAAAACTGGTCTTCTAACACCCCTTTGCAAGAGGATTTGGTGTTCCTATAGGCTTTCAGGTCTGCTCAAGCTATGTTTTGGGTCCCCCCCCTCCCCCCCCCCGCCAGCTGATGAACTTATAAACCTCATTTCTCACCAGGCATAGAAGGAACCAGATACCGTGGAACCCATACTTAAGGGTCCAGATAAATTTCTAGCACCCCCCAGCGACAGGGCACACAGGAGCAAGGGGGTCACAGATTATGCTATGGTTGTGGCAGCAGCCACTAAAAAAGAGCTTGCAGAGCAGAGCCCTTCTCTCCATCCCCCTAACAGGGAATCTAGGGCCTTGGACAGAGTCGGCAAGCAGGTTTCTGCTTCAGTGACCTACCTTTGCTCTGTGGTCATCAATTTACTTGACAAATTTCATGAGACTGCAAAGAGATTTGACTAAAGAACTCTCCAAATCTATTTCTGGGTCCATGTCTGCAGAGGACCAAAATAGAGTCACTTTGCAACTGGCCATCCTTCAGTCAATAACTAATGCATCCATGAGGTTGATTTCCCACTCTGCAGAAGGTACCTCATAGGTGGCAGGTTTGGGCATAGCCATTATAAGACATGCCTGAATGCACTTATGTGAATTTGTGGAGCCCTTCAAATCTTCATTCTTCAGTGCTTCATTTGATGGATCTTCCTTATTTGGCCTGAAAGTAAAAGAGATGCTCTCCAGACGTGAGCAAAAAGGAAAGACCTTGTCTGCTGTAGGGATACATTTTTCTACTCCTCAAGGACCCCTTTCTTAGAATCAATGAGGAGGTAGAAAGATGTGGTGTCACAAACCCTAAGGTCCTTTCCAAGACTCATGAAGAGAAAGTTCTCTCAGAGGCAGAAGGGGGAACTCTAATGGAAGACGCCACACCCTGGAGCAGAGGTGCCCTGCAGAGTGAGGGTTTCTGGGATTCCTTCTCGGACAAACTCTACCAGCGCTCCTGAAGGACAGCCCAATTGTTGCCCTTTGGGGGCATTCAGGAGCTGTTTGTCTGTGCACCAAAGAGCCTCACCATCCATCATAAAAGATCCCAGGGTACAGAGAATTATATCCAGAGGTTATATCATACCATTTTACTAAATTCCACCTTGAAAAATGAAAAGAATCCCTAATGTCTCACTCAGTCAGAGGGAGATGGTAGTACTGGAAATGAAAAAGCTGCTCAGAAAAAGAATCATCCAAGAGGTTTCTCCAGACCAGATAGGATCCAGAACCTACTCAAGTTTCTTCTTAGTGCCAAAGAAAACAGGGGACTTGAGACCCATCCTGGATCTCAGCAAACTAAACCAGTTTGCGAAATATTCAAGGTTCTGGATGGTCACTGTTCAGATAATTTTGCCCTTGTAAAAGGACAACTGGATTTGCTCACTAGATCTTCAGGATGTAGTTGGGAGGGTGGCCTAATGGTTAAGGTGCTTGCCTTGCAAGCACAAGGTGCAGGGTTTGAGTCTCATCAGGGATAATTGGCTAGGCTTAAAATGGCTCACAAGGGCAGTTAGCTTAGTACTAATCTATAAACCTATGAACCTATATATACTATCACATCAAAATGAACAGGCACTCCAGAAGATATTTGTGCTTCCATCTGGAAGCCAGTCATTACCAATTCAGAGCATTGTCCTTTGGTCTCACCACAGCCACAGAATGTTCACCAAATGCATAGTGGTAGTAGCAACTCACTTGAGACTGTTAGGATTCTGAGTGTTTCTGTCCCTAGATGTTTGTCTTCTAACTGCCTCAAACAGGCATCTATCTATTCCTACAGGCATGGGACTGCTTGTACCAGTTGTGTCTTCACCTAGGCATCACAATCAATTATAACAAATCACAGCTCACACCTAAGCAGTCTGCAGTTCATAGGTGCTCATCCAGACATGTCAGTTAGATAGCCTCTTTTCCTCCATGTTGAATCCAGACACTCAGATCCCAGGTCAAGAAAGTAATCCTGCATTCTTTCCTTCCAGCACAGCTAATCTTACAAGTTTTGGGATCCATGGCAGCAGCTATCACCCTAGTCCCTTTAGCCTGGTTTCATGCGTGAATTGTACAATGGATCCTGTCGGTAGAATGGTCTATTCTTCAACAACCTTTGTCTGTTCCTGTCAAGGTCACACAAGCTTGCAAAAGATATCTTCTTTGTGGCTTCACTCAGGTGAAGTCTTCCAAGGCCGTCCATTTTTTCTCCCCCAGCCCACTGCCACGGTGGCCATGGATGCCTCCAATGCAATGGGGGTGGGGGGCACTACTTGGGAAAGACAGTCCAAGGTATGTGGTCCCCAGAAGAGAACAAAATGCATGTCAATTTCCTGGAAATAAGAGCAGTCCTCCTAGCACAGCAGGCCTTTCAAGACACTCTTCCTTCTGGGATGATTGTTATTCACAAAGACAATACATATGTAGGCTTGTAAATCAACAAGCAGGAAGGAACCAGATTTTACCCACTATGTTGAGAAGCACTGAGAGTATGCCAGTAGGCAATCTCTTCTGGCTGCTTTCTCATAGCAACATCTCAAGGAAGGCCAGTGTGATTGCAGATAAACTAAGCAGGTAATTTCTGATGCCTTATGAGTGGTCTCTAAATGTCAAACTGGCAGAGAGATAATTTTCCATTGATAGGGCCATCCATGCTATGACCTTTTTGATTCTCCCCTCAGTGATAAATACAGTAGGTACTTTACCCTGATCCCTGCAAAGGGGGTCACAAAGAGACACTCTAGGTCACAAATAGCCCTCGGTCCACCTCTACGCTTACCCCCCCTTACCTCTTATCACAAAATTTCTACAGAAAGCATACCAGTTAAGCAGTTAGTTAGATAATTACCCTCATTGCACCCTTTTGGCCTTGTCAAATTTAGTTTCCTTTCCTGTGGCTTCTTCTTCTGCATCCACCCTGGATACTGGACCCCAGTCCAAATCTTTTGACTCATCCGGACATAACAGGCCTCAAGCTGACTGCATAGTTTCTCTAGTTCCACTGATTGCTAGACAACCCAGGCATTCCTCCCCGGTCCATCACATTTTGTTATCTTCTCAAAAAGCTTCTACTAGAAAGATTTACAAAAGTAAATGGAAGAGATTTGCTTTCTGAGCCCTTAAGGGAGATTTAGATCCTTTTTCTGCTCTTGTACCAGCTGTACTTGAGTTTTCAGCTGCAAGTTTTAATGAAGGGGCCAGCTTTCGTTCTATTAGGGTGCAGTTGACTGTCATTTCAGACTTCCATCTTGGAGAAAATAATTCTTCCTTAGCTTCTTCTAGACTATGCAGAGTCCTTCTCAAAGGAAACATTTTGCTTAGGCCTCCAGTAAAGGATCCTACTCCACCTTGGGATTTAACTATCATGCTTCAAGGTCTAACCCAAGGCCCCTTTGAACCTTTCACCCAAGACAAAACTTAAGTTTTAGACCTGAAAAAATATTTTCTAGTTGCTATTACATCATCTAGACAAGTATCTGAACTCTAAGCTCTCTCCTCCAAGCCTCCTTACCTGGTCTTCCACAAAGACATGATTTCCTTATGGACCAACCCATCCTTTTTGCCTAAGGTAGCTTTTGAGTCTAATATCAATCAGGTCATTAACCTCACAGTTTTCTTTCCAAATTTCTCAAATAAGGGAGAGTACATCCTTTATCTTTTGGATGTACATAAACAAGATCAATTTTATGTCCCTCGTATCAAAGATTTCTGGAAGACTGACAAGCTATTTGTATCCTCACCTAACAGATTGGGCATGCCAGTTTCTAAAATTACCCTGGCCAAATAGTTAACTGATTGCATATATTTTGTCTATAGTAAATTAGGGTTTTCCTTGCCCAAGTCCCTTAGAGCTCATTACATAAGTCTATGGCTGTATCCTCAGTTTTTTGGTGAAGAAGTTTCATAGACGACATTTGTGAAGCTGCCACTTGGTCCATTGTTCAAATGTTCATATCTTTATTGCTCATTACAAATTGGATTGAGTTTCTAGGAACAGAGCTGCTTTTGCCTATGCGGTACTCAGAAACATCCTTCCATGAGAACCACACAAGTTTCATCCAACTGGAGACTCTGTCCAATCAGTTGAATGAAAATGACAACATCAGATAAAAAAAGTTATGTACTACATAAAGTAACATCTGTGTTGTCCATTTTCATTCTTCCTCAACTTTCTGCACTGGTAAACCCCTTTCCTTGGCTCTTGGTCAGGCCTAAGATTATGACTTGTGAGCTCTTGTTTCTTGCTTGAACTCAGGCTCTTTTTCCTTTTCTATACCTCCTTGAATTCTCTTAATGTATTATCCATTGACTCCTATGAGCAGCAAATTCAGTCTGAAGTATGTTAGGTTGGCAGGGCATTATGGGTAAAGGGAGCAGCTCAAGAGTTTTTGGATCTGAGGGTTTGGAAGAAGCGACTGAATCAGATCCGAGACCCATCAGTTGAGGAAGAATGAAAATTGACAACACAGATGTAACATTATGGTGAGTACATAACTACATAACTTTTTTTTATTTTTATACAGCATTAACTCAACTATAATGTTTTCATGTACTATGCACAATCATTGTTGAAAGTAAAAAACATTTTCAGTATAAATAGTACATTTAAGACATTTTACTTCTGAAAGATGCCATTAGAAGACCTGGCACTTTTCTTTGCATTTGTCATTATAAATAAAAAAGTGAAGTAAAAAGTTCAGTATATATCAGGTGCAAGTGTATGGGTTATGGATAATTATTTCATAAAAAGTAATGCTTGCATAAATGTACATCTATCTACACCTATCATAAAAAAATAAAATATATTTCATATTAATTTTAAATTAGAGCAGGCAAGAAATAAGGGTGCAGACTAATTCAGAGACAAATGACATGGTAATGAACATGACTCCAGAAAATGTCTGCTGAAGCTAAGCTCCAAATGAGAAAGCAATGTGTAGATTGGCTAAGGTACTTCTCTGTGTAGTTATAGCATTTTGTATATTATGTTTTGAAATGTAAGCTGAAAATGCTGCATTTTGGGCATGAAATGTGCAACATTTACATCTGGATGTTCTTTGCAGTGTTCTGGTATATGCAGCAGCTTTTTAAGAACATTATCCAGACATGATGACTTACTACTACATTGGGGTTTACAGACACATTTAGCCAAAAAACAACTTCTTTCATAAGGGGCATAGATATACAAGTTTCTTCTTAGCCTTTATGTGCAGCAAAACTGGAGTTGATAAACTGCATTGCATCCAATGACAGGTTGCTGCAGAAATTCAGTGAAACGTCATTGATACCTACCACTGAATCAAAGGTATCCAGATGTATTACATTTTTTTTATCTTTTATAATGCACTTCTCTCTAGCTATTGCCTGAAATAACACTTTTTAGTGCATATAGTCTGTTTTATCACTTTTTATTTTATCAAGATAAGCAATTTTCAGCCATGCATGCTAACTTGTAGATGGGTACTACATTAACAACATATTTTAAGGACCCAGCTTCTATTTGTCTGTAACAGACATAACATGTGAAAACTAATTACGTTTCTACAGTGATACTCACTTAAATATAAATATCCATTAAAATGACTTGGCGTGAGAAATGAACATCACAGTAACAAAAACTTTTTTTGTTTGTTTTATATTAACTATAGGACATTTACTTCTGATATGAAATACCATGACTAACCTTCATATAGGGGAGCTGGACCATATGTTGATGTATCTACGGGTAGGCTGCCATTTGGTACATCAGTGCTGTATCTCTATCAAGGGTCAGAGTTAAAAAGAAACAGTTCAGTAGAGCAGAGGGATATAAACCCTTAAGACTGCATCAGAGACAGGTAGCTATAATCAAATTTATATTTTATCTTTTTAAGGCGATATATATATATATATATATATATATATATATATATATATATATATATATATTTTATTTTATTTTTTTTCTTACCCTTCTAGTTGTTCGATCTTTTCTGTAATTTTTTAAGTTCCTGGGATACGAAACTCCATATTTAGCAGTCTTGAATGAATCTAGTCGCTGTTTCATTGTTCTTGCAAAAATCTCTTTGTCTTGCATCTCATCTTCATTTTGAGGCAGTCCGTGTCGACTGTACCTGTACCTGTACTGTGGTAAATAAACAAAAAAAAAGATGTAATCTGCAGCACTGAACTAATAAGCAAAGTCTGATAGCAAAACAAATGATAGTCCCCTTCCTAAAGTAGTTGACCCTTTGTGTCATTGCAAGGAATTCAATAAAATGAAATCTCCGTCCTTTGGCAGTGTCAAACTCAACACTAGTAAGTAACCACAACAAAATCATACAGAACTAGAAATCATTGTTTAGGGGGGTAGGTATATTAACATTTGTGTGTGTGTGTGTGTGGGGGGGGTATTTATCATGAAAAACCTCAGGATTATGTAGAGCTAAAGAGACTAGGGACAAGAAGGCTTGGATGCTATGGGAGTCTTGGGAGACATGATGAAGAGTGACCTTCTTCACACAGACTGATTTTTAAATTTCAAAAATTGCAAAAAAAAAAAAAAAAAAAAAAAAAAAAAAAAGGTTAGATGAGATGTGAGAATGCGATGATGCTGATCTGACTGCAAATAAAGGGGATTTTTTTATTATAATTGCCTAATCCAACAGATACTGAGGGAGGTCTGCTCATAGATACATTTGACGGATCAGCTTCAGCTGCACTCATGACTTCTTAAGGAAGTTAATAATGAATCAGGGATAGTAGGTAGCACTCAAACGACCAATAATAATGAAACCTAAAAGATACAATTTATTGCCAGGTTTCAGTAGGGATGGGGGTAGCTCCCCCAACTCAGGAGAAGAGACAGGGATTAGTTAAAACTTGCCTGCCTAGTTGTAGAGACCACAGAGGATGGTTGGCATAGATCCAAGGGCTGAAGTGACTCAGGCAGTCATTTAAACAGTGTATGCACCAGTGTGTGGTGCAGGAGCACACATGGCATACACATTCACAGTTTTGGAGTTATGATTAAGGCATAAAATAGCATGAATTACTGTACAATGTGCTTTGTCTGTTTTTATTTTAATCCCTGCTACGTCTGGTAATCGTCTTCACAGGTGAGAGACTTCCTTGTCTGAGCAGGCAGATCCATCTAGTAATGCGACAAAACAGAGTATCACCTTACATGTACAGGAATGGAGATAAATAGTGGAGAAACATAAGACTTTGTTGTGAGTAACGGGATAACCCCTTAATGACAAATTGACACTCGGAAAAAAAATCTTAAAATGATAGTATACAATGAAGCATATTGAAGTAAATAATCAGAAAGGAGGAAGAATTTTTTTTTTTAATTTTGTGTGTGTGTGTGTGTGTGTGTGTGTGTGTGTGTGTGTGTGTGTGTGTGTGTGTGTGTGTTTCTGTGTGTTTCTGTGTCTGTGTGTATGTACAGGATGCATAAGTGTGTTGGGGGGACTACAACAAAAGTGATCAGGAAAACTTGGAATTTTACTTAAAAATCCCTTTTATGTATTCAGCCTCAGAAGTAAGAATGCATGCTAGAACACATATTGTCAGGTGGTCACACGGTGCAAATTCAATACAAATCCATTCTTGTAAGGTGCAGTCTAACAGATGAGGAAATATGCAAAAACATGATGCACTGATATCAATCAGGATGCATCTGATCTTGCTAGAAATGATACATGGTTTTAGACTTCTAAGACAGTGCTCACTATGTTATCAGGCAATGAAAACCAAAGAGGGCTACACATAGCTCTTCTGCCCTAGATCAGCAGCAGGTAATGAGGAAATAATTACTGGGAAAGTGAGAATCAAACCAGATGCGAGGCTACTGATGAAATCTTATTGTAGGGGACAAAAAGATACCCTGTGAGAGTAAGAATAGGATAGCGAAAGACAGACAGAGAAACTAATGTAGTCAGCTTCAGGAATCTATCCACTGGGTAGCCAAAAACAACTTAAATCCTACCAATATGTATATAGTACTAGAGCAAGCCAAAACATAATGAGATAGCAGACCAGCAAGAAGTAGCCCACAGTCAATGATTTTAGCCCTTTGGATAAAATGATAAACCAAGATTCCATCCTTGAGTTGGTGGTAACTCAGGTGGATGTAAAAGATCCCACAGTACCTATTGAAAATAGTTGTGGAAGTTCCTTAAAGCCCTGGCCAAATAAACCCTAGTAGTATAAATACCACCCGGATCTCCCCTGAAAAGATGCCATAGCCTAGTTGACTTACCTGATCAACAAATATTAAATAAATAAAAAATAAACACATAGTCATTTAGCAAAGAGAAAGGTGTTAGCCTATGCTATAGGTGATAGGCAGGTGGTGTAACCAATGGAAGGAAAGCGTAGATGGAAATGGGGTTATGGTCTTTTATTTGTAAGATGCTTCTGGTGGGAAGAGAACATATTTATCCGAGTAATTTTTCCTGAAGATTACTCAAAGAAGCTGTTAGGTGACAGCTACTTAGGGATTACTGAGATGCACATTCTCAGCAAGGGCACACTGTGGGTTATGTGAAATCATAGGTGGTGGGAATTTATGGGTTAAGCCAAATCCAACCAATCCTCAGAAATCAAGAACTCCCACAAATTGGCAAAGACTGCCTTTTAAACGCATGTTACAACAGGGTTATTATTTACTGAGCTTTAAGTAAAGGTTGTTGGTAAATCATCATGGATCCTATAGGGTATACTGGGGTGACAGAAATCTCTGAGCAGTGCAATGGGACCTGCTCAAGCAGTGATAACACATTTTTGTATGATATATGGCTATGAGGAGCAATATTTTGCATCAACATTCAGATGAAGCAACATAAACAAAAGAAATGTGAAGTTTATTGGAAAACATTATTAAACCTTAGGCTTTAGGGCCTAATAAGAATAATAATATCATAATTTTCAGCAAGCAGTTAGATTTCTATAGACCACACCAGTTCTGTGGTGGAGGGTATTTCCACAGCTTAATATTACATCAGGAACCATAGAAAGGGCTGTGGACTAAACAACTTATCCTTTGGCTTGATTTTAATCACAGTCCATTGCTAATAAGGTGAGAATATCTGAGAAAATGCATTCCTTTCAAGCCCTGCTATCGGGTGGTACTAACCTGGCAAAAGGCACAACACAGCACTCAGCAGCCAGCTGTAGTTAATAGAGTGCACACAGGACACTGCTTTCTGATTAATTCATTCAGACTGGTATACACTGAAAATAAGTGTTCACTTATAGACTCACTCAGTTTGCTTGCCCATTCAGTCACTCATTCAAGCATGCACTCATGTGCTCTCTCACATAGTCATGGCTCTGACCCAGCAGTCCACTAGGCACTATATTCTTGCTCTAATAATCCATCATAAAATCTTGATTGCAGTGCCTGTGTGCTGCATTTTGGACCACATGTATCTAAGGTCAGATTTGTTTAGCAACTGTGCCTACAAAAAAAAAAAAAATACTTCATAAAATTGTATGGTGAAGATTTACTAAGATAAATAGAGTATTTTCATGTGATCATGGTTCAGCTGGCCTGAGTAGGGCAACAAATTAGTGGGATGAAAAAACACATACACATCTTTTTTGCAGAGTGAACCCCCTCCACCCTCCACAAACTTATATATACCAACCCCAAGATCGCCATACCAATGGCGACCCAGAGACTCCCCAGTCTCTGGAATAGACTGCCCATACATGTAAAGCAGAGTGCTTTTTTGCCTTTCTTCAAAGGGAACCTTGATGATTGGATGGGAGATAGGAAATTCACCCTGGGGATTAGGTCAATCGCCCTGCTAAACAGGGGCCCAGGGAAGTACATATTGTGGGAAGAAATAGCCAGGGAATTGTTATGACTAGGCTTGTATAGGTCCATGGCCTAGTACCAACCTATAAACCTATACCTCAGAGAAAAAGGAATATTCCAAGAAATGGCATCTCAGACTTAGTATATGTTAAGTCTGTTCTGTAGGCCTTTCAGTCTCTGTATTTCAGAACTTCCTCTAGCAGGTACCAACATTTCAAATAGTTACCCAATGATGATTACATTTCCTGCAATAAATAAATAATAAAGGATCTACATACCTGAATGTTTTCTGATGGCAGACTAGGGCAACTAAAACTTTGCACAGTGAGTAAGATTGTAAATTGAGGGTAGATTTCTTACTAGTGACTGGCTGCAGTCCTTACAGTGTCTCACACACCATTAACAGTGACATATCATTTTGGGAAATCATTGCTGCTTTGGAGGCCATACTTTCACACCTTCATAATGGAACTGGTAGACTGGATGCATTGCAGAAAGGGAAAGAAATGGCAGACAAGAGCAGAGTTTGCAAAAGAAGTACTACAGAACGATGTTATAATATCTCAGCATGTACTTTATGAAACAACGATAACAAAGACAGAACGGGTGTGAGGTGTCAAGCTACTCAAGATTAAATAAAGTATAGAGGCGGTAGACAAACATCAGTGAAGGACTGCTAGGGAACAAGATAATACATAATGGTATAAAAACATTGTGTAGAAACAGAGCAATCAATAAAAATGGACACACTGATGAGTCCTGAATAATGCAACCTGTTTTTGCTAAAGAGGCCAAACAAAGGGATAATCTAACTAACACTACAGCTGCATTCATTTTTTCTGTCTTCCCCATTGGAACTGAACAATGACTTATGGATACTTAGGTTCATAGGTAAGTGTGTTGCTGGCTGCCCTTGCAGGATATTTTAAGTGTAGCCAATTTCCCTTTTGGTGTTTGAACTAACCTATCCTGTTTGATGATAGACAGGCCTTACCCATCCCATAGTCAATAACTGTATATTATTCATATAAAGTATAAGTGTGATCATACCATAGCTAATTTTAGAGGGACCCATGCCAGGGATAAAGCATTTAGGAGCTGTGTCTGTTCATTGGTAGTACAGGGGGCAGTCCTGGGATAATCTGCTTCCTATCCATACATCCAAGTTATGTTTGAATATGGACAGGGATTAGCTTTTTTCTACAGGGATGGGGAGTTTGTTGCAGAGCAGTGGTATCCCCTGTGAGATATACCTGCCCCTCCAAACCATTCTGTTGATGTTGCAGAAGAGGTTTAGATCCCTAGACTGAGTATTTCCGATGCTGTTTGACTGGCTGATATGCAGTAAATCCATCAGCATTATCAGTAATAATTAATTAATATTAATTTATCAGCAAAGGCAAGCAGGAGACATAAGTGTGTCTGGATTGCTTGTCCTCTGAGCATGAAAGAATAGTCCACACATCTGTTCAGTGCTGTACTTTTTGAGGATTGCTGATGAGGAGAACAAATGTCATTACCCATTTTAGGCAGTCTATTACCAATATGTCAGTACTTGTAGAGGCTTTTTTTACTACTGATTCTTCAGTGTTGTTTATAGAGTATTCCTCATGTTCCACAAAGATGCAGTGAAATGAAATAAAAACATATTAAGCAAAATGTCTGTACAATATAATTGTATAAAAAAAAGAAGTTATGTGCTTACCATAACATTCCATGTTTGTAGTCCATCTCACCTATATTCTTGCTGGATAGGTTCAGAGCCGATATTCGGCTCCGACTCGGCCTATACTAAAGCTCGAGAGCTTTTTACTGGCTCGAGGCTAGTCCCTATCCCATGGTGCCTCACGGCAATTCTCCAGATCTAGTTTGCAAGAAAGTAATAAATAACTATCAGATAATAATAATAAGAAAGAATCTGTAAAAATACAGGAAGGGATTAGAAACATAATCCATTCCAGGTGGACAATAAAGAGCAAAGTCAGGCAGTCCCAAAAAGAGGTCCACTAGATCTCCCAAAAATGGGAAGGGGGTTGGAGGGAGGAACACAAGAATATAGGCGAGATGGACTACAAACATGAAACGTTATGGTAAGTACATAACTTCTTTATGTTATGTAGTCCTTTCTCATCGTAATTCTTGCTGGATGGGACAGCGTCCCTAGCACCTTTATCCCAGGTGGCTCAAGCGAAGAGACTCTTCAGCATAGTGGACCCAAAGGATGACCTGTCCTGGGAGGCCAAATCCTATTTGTAATGAGTGACAAACATATGTGGTCTTGCCCAAGTAGCTGCTGCACAAACAGTATCTATTGGGAGCCTAGATCTAAAGGCGCATGAAGTAGCTACAGCCCTAGTAAAGTGACCTTTAGCTTTTAACAGTAATTGTCTACCAGCTTGTTGATAAGCAAAGGATACGCAATCCGAAAGCCATTTTGAAAGAGTAATTTTTGAAACAGGTAAGCCTTTCCTTTTGTCAGAAAAGAAAACAAAAAGTTGATCAGATTTCCTGAATTTTTTGGTCCTGTGTATATAGAATCTGAGTATCCTGTGGACATCTAGTTGGTGAAGTCTATACTCTGACTTATTAGAGTGGTTTGGAAAAAACACAGGTAGCTCAATGGTTGTATTCAGGTTGTGTTCTGAGCATACCTTAGGGAGAAAGGAAGGGTTTGTACTAAGAGAGACTCTATCCTTGTGAAAGATAATGTAAGGAGATTGAATCATTAGAGCTTGAAGTTCCGAGACTCTGCTAGCCGATGTTATGGCTACCAAGAACAGTGTTTTCCATGATAACAATTTTAAGTCTGATGACCAGGATGGTTCAAAGGGTGCAGACATCAATGATGAGAGGGCTAAATTTAAGTTCCAGGGTTCTAAAGGTTGTTTTATTGGTGGCCTAAGAAGAAGAACTCCTTTTAAGAAGGTTTTACAGAGGGAGTGTTGCATGATTGGATTTCCCATGAAACCAAAATGGAAATTGGAAATGGCAGCTAATTAAACTCTAACTGTAGCAGCTGCCGCTCCTTCATGAAAAATTGTTGTTAGGAAGGATAAAATGGATTCTAAAGGAGCTGTATATGGATCTAAGCCCCGGTTCATAGCCCAAAGGGAAAACCTTTTCCATTTGCTAGAATATAGTTTCTGAGTGGAAGGTTTATGGGATGAAATTAGGATGTTTTTGACCCTTTGGGATAAGGGAATGCACCTGGCTATACGTGGAATTGGAGCAGCCATACTGTTAATTTGAGGGTGTGGATGGAGGGGTGGAACTGTCCTGTTTGATGAATCAGGAGATCCGGAGATGGGTTCAGAATCCATGGTTCCTTCAAAAGTTAGGGCCACAGGAAAGGAAACCAAACTTGTCGAGGCCAGTAAGGAGCAATGAGGATCAAGGAGCTCCTCAACTGTCTTGCTTTCTGTATTACTCTGGGGATGAGTGAAAAGGTAGGAAAGGCATAGAGAAGTCCCAGGAGCCATTCGTGAACTAGAACATCACTGGGTGACATCCCCGGATGGGGAATGAGGGCAAAGTAACTGCTGCATTTGGTATTCAGGTGAGTGGCAAATAGATCGCAGCAAGGCTGGCCCCATTTGTGAAAGATCCCTTTCACAACCATTGGATTCAGGGAGCACTCATGAGTCATCAGAATTGCTTGGCTGTGTTTGTCCGCTATAACGTTGGATTTCTCCAGGATATGCGTTGCTATCAGAAAGCGTTGAGTATCCATCGCCCATTTCCAAACTCTTGAGGCCTCTCTGCAAAGCGGGTTAAGCTTGGTTCCCCCTTGTTTGTTTATGTACCACATGACAGACATGTTGTCTGACTAAATATCAATTGTTCCAGTGGGAAGGGAGCTGTGAAGTACTTGCAAAGCATATAGCACTGCTCTCATCTCCAGAACATTGATGTGCAAGTGGTTCTCATGGTTTTGCCAAGTACCTTTGACTGTCTTTCCCAGATAATGCCCCCCCAGCCTATCTGGGAAGTGTCCATGATCAAAACTGCTTTCTCTTGGGAAGGAACAAGTGGATGATCTGTGACAAGTTGTTTCGTGTGTAACCACCATGTCAGATCCCTTTTGCATGAGTTTGTTATTAATATCTGGTGAGATAATGGAAGGTCTTGCATCGACCATTGTGCAAATAGCATCCATTGGAGAATCCTCATATGTAAGCGAGCAAGAGGAACTAATAAGATGGCAGAAGCCATAATCCTTAGGACTTGAAGGACTACTCTGGCCTGGACTCTTTGTTTGTTTAATAAGGATCTGATCTGACTGCTTAGAGATTCCACTCTTTCCTGTGTTAGCTTTACTGACATGGTGGTTGTGTCTATTTCTGAGCCTAGATATACAATATGCTGCGAGGGAGATAAGACTGACTTTTGCAAGTTGATAGTGATGCCTAGGCTGGCGCACAAGGATAGAGTCTCGTCCCTGGTCCTTATGAGTTGATGCTTGGTAGTAACAGTGAGGAGCCAGTCATCTAGGTACAGAAACACCTGGAATCCTTGACATCTCAGGTGAGCCATTACCACTGCCATGCATTTGGTAAACACTCTGGGGGCTGTAGTGAGGCCAAAGGGCAGTGTTCTGAACTGAAAATGGCTGGCTCCCAGCCAGAAGCATAAGTGACTCCTGGAGCACCTGTCCATTTTGATGTGGTACTACGCATCCTGGAGATCGATTGAGTACATCCAGTTGTCTTTCCCGATAAAGGGAAATATCACTGCAGAATGACCATTTGGAACTTTGATTTTCTTACATGCTTGTTCAGCCTGCTGAAATCGAGAATTGATCTCCAGTCCCCTGTCTTTTTTGGAACTAAAAAGAATCAAGAGTAAGTTCCGGATCCAACTTGCTATGTGGGGACTTCTTGGATGACTACTTCTTGTAGCAATGAGATGACCTCTGATGTTGCATGGTCTAGTTGGATGGGTGGTACATCTGGAAGAGACTGGTTTGTTGGGGTTTCAGAAATAAAGGGAATCAGGTAACCTCTGGATATTACTGTGTGTACCCAATGATCTTGAGTGATAGTTAGCCAGGTGCTTGGGTACAGCAATATACGCCCCCCGACTGTCTCCAGAGATGGACAGTTGGGCAACCCCTCAGGGTTGATGAATGGGATGATCAGAGAAAGTTTCTCTGTCTCCCTAATGTTGCAGACCTCCTCTGCCACGAAGGTGGCATCTTCCATTATATCCTCCCCCTCTGACCCTGGGGGAGGGTTGACCTTGTGCCTGAGGAAAACCTTTTTGGGATTTGTGGAACCACATTTTCCCTCCTGTATTACCCTTGGGATAGGGTCTGGACGGTTTTTCCTTCCTGCTCGCACCTAGTCAAAATCTCTTTCACTTGGGGTCCAAAAAGAGATGAACCATCAAAGGGAACGTTAGTGAAGGAAGACTTGAAGGATTCCATAAAATTACAATGACACATCCACAAATGTCTCCTGAGAGCTATTCCTGCTGCAGCTGCCCTACTCACTTCATCTGCTGCATATAAGATCAGCGTCATGGAGGAGTTAGCTATGGAAGTAAGGGTGGAGAGCTGTGCAGAAACCTTGTCCATGGAACCCGGAGCTACTGAACCCTGGAGGGTATCTCCTAACTCTTTCAAGAGATCCCTCTGAAGACGAGTGAAATGAGTCAGGTAATTTAATGATCTTAGTGTAGAAAGATGAAGAAAAAGTACACTTCCCTTACCTATCCATCATCCTGGACTCCTTGTTAGGAAGATGGATATTAGAAGACTTCTTAGATAATTCCTTCTTGGTGGCCGCTGCTACCACCATATCATCAACTGGAACTCCCTTGCTAAGGAAAGACTTGTCCTCAGGTGCTGTCATAAATTTGTTTGGCCTCCTCGGGATGGCTTCTAAATGACTCCCAAAAGTTGGCCATAAGGTGGTGTCACCCAAGAGGTGGAAGGTCAGGAGCCAAAGGCCTCAAGATACACTGATTCATCCTCAGTAGGGTTAGAGGTCTTCCAATCACCCCTCTGTCTAAGGATTTCTTGGATGTCAGAGAAGGAGACATCCTCAGAGGGAGATCTGGGGGACCCTTCTGATTCCTCTAAATCCGTGTCTGATGTGACAGAGTCAGGGGAGCTGACATGCTTCCTCTTACATAACCTCTTCCAAGGGAGCTCTGCAGTGGGATAATCTGGGGAGGTCTCAGAAGAGGGGGCACCTCCAATGTGGGCTACTTGGGCCTCTGGTTCCCTACGCTGTGGGGGTGGCAGGAGGTAAGAGGTTGCTGCCTGCTGCTGGTGGGACACAGGTTCCAAAGGAATGGCTTTGGCAGAGGATAAAGCCTTCTCTATAGCTTTGAAAGCCTTTCTCCCCACTCCGAAAAAGACCTCCGCTCGAAGGGGGTGGATGGTCAACTCCTAGTAAGAGGGAATGGCTCCGAAGCAGAAGTGGGAGCCGAGCTGAGTCAAGCCGAGGCTCCGAGATGGAGAGTCAGTTCAGAAGAGAATCTAGGGTGACTGTCCCCCTTGGAGTCAACACAAGAGCATCTGGTCCCAGAACCCTCAGCTCCAGACTGAGCCATTGTGGATAGAGTAATTGGGTCTGAGAAAACAGGCTGAATCCCCATAGCCAAAGGGTCGAAGACAGAGGAACCTGATGTAATAGGCTCCGAGAGCAAAGCAGTTGGAGGAGGAACAGTGATCGGTACGGGGGACGGCTCCAAGACCTTTGGGTCTGGAGGGGTCAATTTTCTAGCCAGAGCTGGATCCGAAAGCAACCTCTTCATGACCCTCTCAATGTCCTCATCTGATAGGGTCCTGGAGGATCTGGTGGAGACTGAAGGAGACCTCCTTCTCTCCAAAATAGGAGATCTTAAAATAGGAGATACAGTCTCGATGTCAGGCAAAACCTTCGGTACTGAAGACTGTCTCGGAATCGATGGAATAGACTGCACCGAAGAAGAAGCAGAGTCAGAACCGGAACTCCTTTGTTCTAACGCTTTAGACTTTTTGGTCAGCTCTGAAGTCGGGGACGATGATTTTCTCTTTGAAGATTTTTGAGCTGCCTGACCAAGTTCCAGCTGTTCCTGGAAGGAACTGGTCATGAGACCCCTGTCAATAATCTTTCTTTTCCTTTCATTTAACACTCTTGTACTAAAAGCATGACAGAAGGTGCAAAGTTCCTGTAAATCGGCTTCGCCCAGACAATATATGCAACTGGTGTGGCTGTCTGTAAGAGACATTTTCTGCGCACACCTGTCACATTTTTTGAAGCCCGAAGGGCGATGATCCTTGTGATCCTTATCTTTATCTTTAGATATAGCTAAAGACTAAAAAATAAAAGCATAAGGAAGAAGAAAAGTTTTTTTTTTTTTTTTTTTATAACAGTCACACACACACAAGGAGGAAAGGCCCTCTAACTGAAACGGGCACCACGGTCCTCTAATTTAAACGGGCTGTACAGTCCTAAGGGGGGGAACAGGGGTTGAAACTTTCAAAAAACAGATGCACAATACAGAAGAAACTATTAAGATATATATATGACAGAAAAAGGACTAAATAAGTAAAAAATCATTCTACTTAGCCAACGAGCCAGTAAGACACAACCTTGAAGCTTTCACAGCAAATGAGATCTAGGAAATTGCCGTGAAGCACCATGGGATAGGGGCTAGCCTTGAGCCAGTAAAATAGGCTGAGTCAGAGTCAAATATCGGCTCCGAACCCATCCAGCAAGAATTACAGCGAGATAGGACTACATAACATCAGCCATTTAAATGTACCATGAAAACAGACAGATTAAGTAATTTGGAATTATTATACAATTTCACTGAATGACAGAAATACAAAAAAAAATAGTTTACACAAGCAAATGAAAACTGAATGTCATGCTGACTTTTTAAAGATGAGTTTTGTCATTACCTCTTGACGGGGTTTGTAGAGATATTGCTGAATGATATGGTTAGTATCAGTGTCTGTGCCTGAGATATGTTTTTCCTTATCTTCTGGGATCTGCACATCCAGACATACATCACTGGTGCGGTCTCTCCTAAAATACGGGAAAATACAGAAAAAGAATGAAGTATACTTATCTTTACGATATTTCTTTTGTTCCTTATGCTGTCTTTCCCCAGCCCTGTCAGCATAACAGTTAGCTTTTCTCATAGTCCTACTTTAACCTGGAGGGCAGATTAATGGTAATTTCTAGAAGTCAAACTGTTCCTGAGGTACATAACAAGCAGAGAGTGGATTCACTATCAACCAGGAATTTATAGATATGCAGCCAATTTTAGGTTTCAAAATAATGCACTGCTTTCATACAGATATGCAAGCAATAACTATACATTAAACATTCGTTTCATTGTACAATCTACTAAGCAAACTGAAATTAAGCTGGCATTTGACAGACTTACAGCATATTTGAAATGGTATCAGAATTCTTTAATTTTGAAGGGCTGTCAAAATCCACATTGACCAATTGATCAGTACTTGCTGAGCGGATAAACGCCAGAGACCCTCTGCGTTCTCCCTATGATAAAGAAGAAAACAGCTATTGAAATCTCACCTGCTTAACACATTATTTGTGAAGTTATATCTCAATAACTGTTAATCCTTAAAGACCTCACCCTTCACTATGGCTATCTTTCTAATATTGGTGCTCCTAAGGTATGCAGCCTCACATTTGGACCCTGTCAGGAAGCTGACTGGTTTACTCATTGTTGGTTTTTGCAGTATGACATCATGCTTGAGAATGATGTAACTAGGTTTCTCCTGTTCTTATGATAAGTTAAACTACATTTTTATTGTGCCTGACTGCAGCATTTCTGACAAAAGTTCACAAAAGAAGGAATAGGCTACTCAAAGAAATCTGGACAGCATTCTTTCTTTTTGTATAATGTATATATATTTTCATGGAATACATTCATTTGAGCGTCCACACCAACCTTGAATGGGTGTAATGCCGAATCAGAATGTCGAATTTCAAAGTGGCGAACAGTCGGAATGTCATAAAAAACACCGAACACAACATTTCCAACCATTCTACCACCTAAACAAGCACTACCATGGGTCAAAAAGGGGGGGGGGGATATTGTGCGTTTCGCACATATTGCATTTGGAAAAATGAGAATTTGTTGCACTGCTTTCAGACATTTCCGGTTGGCCATCCACCGGCCATCCAAATGAATGTAAACCTATTTTCATTTCTACACACTGATACTGATTTGGAAGTAAAAATGTATTTGAGAATTCAGCATCATTCTTATCCATGAATGCTCTTTCCTTTCTTTATGATAACAAAACAGGTAACATCTTCTCTTCTGTTTTTCTGTGCTTATAGGACTGAGAGACATGCCAGAGTGTACTGTTTCCGGAGGAGTAATGCTCTGAGTCACACTTAATAGTCTGGTATGGAGCGGTGAAAATGGAAACAACAGAAGCAGACAGAAAAATACCACAGACATATAACCTCAGGCAGTATAATAAAAGGCAAGATGTTACCAAATATAAAAATGAAGCAATCTATGATTATTTTTAGCAAAACAAAGATTTGTTTGATAACAGCAGATGTAAATGAATGGTAGTGACACAGAAAGATACAGACTGAGGATTACGGAAAGAAATCAGGGAAAGGGAGGACATTGCTACTGGCAGCATGGTAGATTTGTAATATGATGAGTAGAAATAGGCATATTTATTAAAGGATACTCCTGTGTGGCATGGAAGCAGAATGCAACAAACAAGAGCAGAGAAGGCTCTAGGAAAGAATTATGTAAGCTGGGAGAGAATGTTTTCATCAGTGGGTTAACAGGGAAGCCACTATACATGTGTGCGTGAGGAGGCAAAGGGGAAGATCTCAGTCCATAACCTGAAAAAAATGGGAATTGGGTGGTGAGAAAGAAAACAATAAAAGAAAACTGATATTGAAAGCAAAATATAGAATTAAGAGTGGTGATATTATACAAGCAGCATAGAGTAGGCTAGTGAATGGCGTAAGAAGTAGAATCACGAATAGTGGGACATGAGAGAAAGAGTGACTAGGTAACAGAAAGAGAGGATAGAAACACAGACCTCTCTTGAATATCTGCTCACTATAACAGGAAAACGACACAGTAAGTCACAGAAACTGGTAGAAGGAGGGAACCCTATCCCTACCAATTTATAACTGCAAGAGTGAAGATTTCAAGTGGATATAGTTATATAATGGAAAGGTCAGCTATGAGTACACTGATGCAATCGTATATGGTACATATATATTGATTTGTTACAGTCAGTGACAAAAGTGATCAAGAGTGTACATGAATGGAGCTGCTTCTGTAATACTTTTTCAGTAGGAGTCAAGTTCCTTTACTTTTTTCTTGGGACAGTGACATGAAATTCTCAGCTCAGCAACTTAAAGATTCTGAAGTTACAACATTATATTTGTTTTAAATTAGATGCTTCCATTTCGAAACATAGCTAATGTTTATACTATTTCTATAAATATTACCATTTTAAAGTTTTATTTTGTCTTGATTCAGTAATTCTTCAAAGTGAGGGTTTTCATTAGAGATGTTTATATTTGTTCTCAGGTTAGACTTCGTCATCTATTTGATTATATTGTTTTCAGTAAAGGCAGAGAAGCAGTGTTTACGTATGGGGAGGAGGAGGTGGGTGATCAAAGCAATGCTGCCATAATGGTAGTAAAACAAATGGGTCACTGCTGGATGTATGGCACAAGTAACTGAATCCTGCAACTATGAAAAATAAAGTGTGATTAGCTTATAATTAGAACAAATTTCAAAAGTCACACTAAAGTGATTAAATCATTTTTTCAGGGGGCGGCTTTGTCCCTGTATTACTCCTATTTGTATATTAAGGAATACTGAGATGGAATCATGTCAACTCATTAATGACACTTTTACAGAATGTAAATATTGGCAGAGCGTTGCACCACAAGTATTAGTATTTCATCTGATATTCAAAACTTGCTAAACAACCAAAATGGCGAAAAGACAGCTTCAAAACAACAGCTTCAATAACAGGCTTTTACCATGTTGAATCCACAATATATGAAATATAGAGCTTTGCTGTTGTAAAAGTCAAGTGGTGTTGTAATTCCACAGCTTTAAAACATGCGGATGTCATAAAAACTGAAAAACTAACATAAAAGTGAAGAACCCTTCTGATGTAAACAATGGACAAGCGCTTTCAGCTTTTTCAAGCCTTCTTCAGATCCAAGTAGGTAAGCTGGGTTCAGTGTTTAAAGGTTGGTATCATCCAATGAAACAACCTACAGTGAATATGAGCATGCGTGTGCGTGTGCATATATATCACAGGTCTACTTCATTTCACTGAAAACACACTTCACTGAAACTCATTTAATTGAAAGCTCATTTCACTGAAAATCAGTTGCCTGAGAGCAATTCACTGAAATCTCATTTCACTGAAAACTCATTTGACTGAAATTCATTTTGTTGAAAGGTATATGCCCTGTTCCCCAATGTAGTGAGATCCTAGAGTTAGTATATATGGTAAGGATGTGTGTGTGTGGGGGATGGGGGGCACAGCCCCCCACATTGGGGATGTGTGGGAGGGGGCATAGCCACACACATAGTTTAGTTATATATTATCTTCCGGAAAGAGTTATTCATCCAGCTTGTAATTACGTGGGGGGGCTGTGCTCCCCACCCCCCCCTTACTATATATACTAACTCCAGCATCGCACTACAGTGGGGAACAAGGCATATACCTTTCAACTAAATGAATTTCAGTCAAATGAGTTTTTAGTAAAATGAACTTTCAGTGAATTGTGCTCAGGCAAATGATTTTCAGTGAAATGACCTTTCAATGAAATTAATTTCAGTGGTGTGTTTTCAGTGAATCAAAGTAGACCCATATATATATGTGTATATATATATATATATATATATATATATATATATATATATATATATATATATATATATATATATATATAAATATAGATATATGTGTGTGTGTGTGTGTGTGTATACACACACACACACACACAAACAAACACACATATAGATATAGATATAGATATAGATATAGATATAGATATAGATATAGATATAGATACAGTACATAGTCCACAGCAGTGGACAAAAGGGAAAATGCCACTGCTGTTGAAAGTTGTTTTGGCAGTTTTTGTTTGGTACGGGCATTTGCTAGGAATGCTGTTGATAGACTGACACACTCACCTGTGAGAATGTTATAACTCGCAGTCGAGGGAATAATGTACATTTTTTGCCAGATTTGCACTTTCATTCTCACTATCCCAAGGATCACAATTGCAGTCCTATGAATTTGTACAAAAACCCCTCGGAAGTTACGAGTGTGATTTCATTTTTGTCTTGAATCAGTATTCTTTAATTACCATTCCAACACCCTTGGGGGGGGGGGGTCAGTTTGGTTCTAGGAATCTGCTTTCACCTACAGTTATGGTATAATGTAGCACATGTGTGTAAGTCCCTGAGTGTGTGTATTTCTGTATCTGCATGTATGAATCTAAGCCTTTACAGAAATACTACACACAGTGATACAGAAGTGAGAAAAGTAAAAAGCAGAACTCCTCTGATCAAAATTTACACTATTTTATTTTCAGGTACCATTCCTTATTTTTGAAAGTTCTCTTCTAGTGCTATTACATGTTCTGTTCTACAAAAACTTTGTGGATTATCCTAGTCATACCTCAGCTATTTGGCATGGCTGTGACTATTCACTAATAAAATAATCCACAAAGTAGCAAGGCTCTTCCGAACAGCTTTATTCACATGCAAAAACACCAGTGCTCCACCACTGACCTAGGTTTCGTCCAGAATAGACTTCTTCAGAGTGTGTGGAACCAAGAGCTTTGCAGCTCTGCGAGAACACTCTTGCTACCAAACAACAAGGGGGTGTTGTTTGGTAGCAAGAGTGTTCTCGCAGAGCTGCAAAGCTCTTGGTTCCACACACTCTGAAGAAGTCTATTCTGGACGAAACCTAGGTCAGTGGTGGAGCACTGGTGTTTTTGCATGTGAATAAAGCTGTTCGGAAGAGCCTTGCTACTTCGTGGATTATTTTATTGGTGTTGTGTTGGTTACTTGGTCATGTGACTATTCACTGTTTTCACTTCTACTACATCTTCTCTTACTGCAAAGTGTTACTGCAGTATAGTTTTCATGCTTCTCACAACCATCAAAGAAAAAGTCAGTATTTTGCAATAATTTTTCACTTTCCTCCCAACAAGAATTTTACAGCATTCTGCCTATCAGAAAACTATGTACGTCTGGAACGATGAATACCTCAGAAACATAACTGATGGCATCCTTGAGATTCAGTTCATGAAAAGCGTGGATGATACCTTCCCTGCTCTTCTGGGCGGATTTCCTCATAAGTAATTTACTTAAGTATTTTCGGTCAAAGCTAGTCCATCTGAATTAAGAAAAAGCCAAATATTAAAGGCAGGTCATTAAAAAAACATATAACTGAGGAATGGAAAGGTTATCTTATATAAAAAGAATTACTTGTCTCTCAAATAATTGTGTCCAATCTGTCCAGAGATATCTTCAATCGCAGACAGTATATGATCAAATGCCTGTAAATAATCAAAATAATTTTAGAAATGTAATGATTTCTAAAGCAATTAAAATCAACATGCATTTATATTTTTTTGCAAATAGCAGTAAAATGGAGGACTTTAAATAGTGAAAAGCATACAACGGGATATAAAGTTCCTTTTTACTTGGAAAGCACAAACTGTGATAAAGAGGATCCCCTGTGAAACCTTCAATTTCAAGATACAGAGGAGCCAAAATGCCAAATACAAATACCCAAAATATCAACAGGAGTGAAACTTCTAACTGTAAGCATTTTCTCCTGCACCCCACCCCACCCCACCCCATGTGGGCAGCCTCCCATACCCCTGAATGTATATATATATATATATATATATATATATATATATATATATATATATATATATATATATATATATATATATATATATGTATATATATATATATATATATATATATATATATATATATCAACTCTACGGTTGCACAAACATGAAAAAAGAGAGAAATCTTCCAAGACAAAGGAAACACTGCCACATTTTTTTCTTTTTTAGCATTGATTACACATAATTAAATTCTTTGACTTCAAAACATGACATAGTGTTGCTCAGCTCACAAAACATCTATAAGAAGTCATATTTCAGACTTCTTTTGCAAGAAAAACAGAGGTTTCAAAGTATCTTCAGTTCAGATGCCATAACTTGATAACACATTTCAAAAATGTCTGAGCTCCTTATCCCAAGGTATCTGCCAAAAAAGGCAGATTGTTAATTCACATGAGCATATTAGCACCTTAATCTTCGCCATGTCAGCCATTATACCCATCATTATAAGGAACCTTCCTCATTTTTGATTGTAATACGTCAATGCTCCTGAAGGTTTCACATTAGAAAGGTCTGTAATGTGATTACAGTTAGGAACTGTTTAAAGTGATATCCATGATAAATAAAACTAAATTGTATTAATTCATCAAAAGAACATTTTATAAGAACAAAGTTGCACATTTTAACAATGCTGTCAGCTTCCTAGATGAAGTTGTTACTAAGCTGTTAGTAAGTGTCTAACATTTTGTCTGTATTCTATGAAAGATGGTGCTCTCAATATTTGACAGGATTAAGCAACAGAAAGGTTAAACTTCCCTTTAGAGAAAGAGTGAAGCGTGACTACACACAGCACACCAGGGGTATTTCATATATGCCCTTCAATTATATGCAGGAATTATGTATGGAAAGAGAAAAGCAAAGAATGGGAATTTATGCCCCCATCAAAGAAGCCTTTCTCTTCCTGCTTTGGCCTACACCTCAGCTTCTTCTAAATGCAATCCCACAGCAAATATAGGATCTCAGCAGAAGAAGGGAATCCCTTCTTT